>NC_134862.1:91552778-91852778 GCF_049852395.1 Peromyscus maniculatus bairdii
CTTAGGGACAGGTGACAGCCTTTCTCTGTCACCTCCGCCTCCCTCAGTGACCTTCCCTTGCGCCATGCTCCTGCTCCCGGAGGAAGGGCCCAGCTGTAATTATGTGAAGGCTCCAGGGGACGTGATTAGAAGGGAGTGAAAGATGCATCTGCTTAATATTTTCAAAATATCATTCCAGTTGCATAAACATAAATCAAACATGGGCTCTGCCCATGAAAAACTTCCTCTCGTCAAGGAGATGGATTCATGACCAACACTCCGCTCCACTGCAGTCCCCTGCTCCTTGCTTTTCCTGAACATGCTTGCACATGCCCATACCCCCTCAAGTCATCTATTCTTCCAGTCTCCCACGTGATGGCCTCATGGCCTGGTCCCTGTGTCACAGTGTCTTGTACACAGATTTTTAGCTTCTGGCATGTAAGAGCCTTGGCAGGTTTGCAGGAGGGGCACGGTGTTCTAAATTTATTAGTTAAAAAAGACAAAAACAAAAAACAAGGCGCTTAGTCCTTCCCGACCCTGAAGGTACAGGGATGAGTGGCCTGTGAAGACGATCTTAGACTGCGTTCTAGAGGAAAGTCCTCGATGGAACCTAAAAGGTCTGCAAGCTGAGCTACGACAAAAAGTTCCCTTTTTATGCTCATGAATCTGTGGCAGACGTCGGCATTTCCTTTAGGGTATTGACCGACGTCATCCCAGCAGTGTCTGGACCTTGTCACCTGCTTTCATGTGTCTCTCAGTTGTCTGTATTTCCAAAAATCATTTCATTAATCAGTGCTTTAAAATTAGGGGGATTCTTAGATTCGACAGTAGGGCTTTTTGGATGTGTTAATAAAGACGCACATATATCCCATGTCACAGATCTGTTTGACTGCTCTGATAACTGTTTTTCAGCATGATGAGTCTCCACTCAGTTATGTATTAGAAAACAGTGTTTCACATGAGGGTTCACATACTACCAGAGGGACCCATTACCCCAAAGGTTGAGAATATCTTGTCTTGTTGGATTAAAAGACCCATGCTTGAATAATCCCATTAATGGGGTGAGATCCAGGCCTTGGGCCTTGTCATAGGAACAGAGTGTTCAGGACCCACTGAGTCACAAGTGCGCCTGCTGTCCAGGAAGCTCAGCCAAGTCTTCCCAGACCAGTGACAATGGTCAGTATGTGTTGATGTCTGTGTCCATGGCAGGGATCTAAATGTTTTAAGTTCAAAATCTTGTAGCTTCTAACAGCCTCAGGAGGTAAGCACTCACGTCTTACAGATCAGGACCCCCAGGCCTGGAGAGGTGGATTGACGTGCTCCAAGTCATGCAGGTAAAAACTGGCTGACGCACGGGATTGCACTCAATAGGATGATTCTCTCCGCCTCCCCAAGTATGGAGGCACAGCAGGAAGGCCCACTGAGGATTGGTGCCTGGGCCTGGCAGAGCTGGGTCTGCTTTTCCCTGGCCGTGCATGCCAGTGTTTGCTTCACAGGGTGGGCACGATTGTGAGGCGGGGCAAGGATCTGATCAGAGGGGAGAGGCTGTTTCAGAAGTGCATTTGTGAACACTAGGTTCCTTTGGCCCAGAAAGTTGGGGCACAACAGTTCTGGGTCCAATCCACAGCATCATGTCGCATGGAGAGTGACAGTCATCCCTTTGAAAACCTGGGAGAAATAAGTTTAGGAAAATCTTAAAACTGGCATTTAGAATCCTCCTGCACACAGAAGGCCCTCTGTGTTTTAAGAGGTTTCAGAGGAGTCGGGATTTGTGAATGTCACTGTTATTGAGCTGAGTCTGGGACTCAGGGCAGTAGTCTGTGATCTGCGGAGGTGATGCACCGTCCAGGACAGCTGTTCCTAAGCACAGGGTATGCTACAGCCCCGCAACCTGCAGGAGAACGTGTCCCTCCTTAGCTGGGTGAGCTGCAGGGAACAAGCAGCCAGGTTTATCGGCTTCCTCTTTTGTCTCTTAGGACTCGCCCTGTGTGTGCAGTGTTCTAATGGTTTATGCCATCACAGTGTGTGTGTGTGTGTGTGTGTGTGTGTGTGTGTGTGTTTATGTGTGCCTCTGTGTGTGTGCTTCTGTGTGTGTGTGTGTGGCTGTTCTAATGGTTTACCCCACTCACAGAAGTGTGTGTGTGTGTGTGTGTGTGTGTGTGTGTGTGTGTGTGTGCGCGTGCGCATGCATAGTTATGTGTGCCTCTGTGTGTGTGCTTCTGTGTGTCTGGGGGGGGTATTCTAATGGTTTATACCACTCACAGAAGTGTGTGTGTGTACTTGTGTATGTGTACCTCTGTGTGTATGTGTGTATATATGTGTGTATATGTGTATGTGTGCATGTGTGTGATGTTCTAATGGTTTATGATACTCACAGAAGTTTTTTTGTGTGTATATGTCTCTGTGTGTGAGTGTGTGTTTATATGCAGGTGTGAGGCTTATGTTTGTGTATCTGTGTGCGAATGTATGTGTGTGTGTGTGTGTGTTTATGTGTGCCTCTGTGTGTGTGCTTCTGTGTGTGTGTGTGTGGTGTTCTAATGGTTTATGCCACTCATAGAAGTGTGTGTGTGTACTTGTGTATGTGTTCCTCTGTGTGTATGTGTGTATATATGTGTGTATATGTGTATGTGTGCAGTGTTCTAATGGTTTATGATACTCACGGAAGTTTTTGTGTGTGTATATGTCTCTGTGTGTGAGTGTGTGTGTCTGTGTATGTGTATATGCATGTGTGAGGCTTATGTGTGTGCCTGTATGTGTGTGTGTGTGTGTGTGTGTGTGTGTGTGTGTGTGTGCGCGCGCGCGTGCGCACGCATGTTGGAGCTGGAGGTCAGAGGAAGACCTTGGGTGTTGTTCCTCAGGCACAAGTCCCCACCTTTTGTTTTTGAGACAAGGTCTCTCCTTGGCCTGGAACTTTCCAAGTAGCCAGACTGACTGGCTCCTGAGCCCCAGGGACCTGTTTCTCCCTGTCTCCCCATGCACTGGAATACATGCACACGCCACTGCTCTTGGATTTTTATTTTTCAATGTGGAATCTGGGAGTTGAGCTCAGGTCGCGGAGTTTACCAGGCCAGCCCTTTCTTAACTGAGCCACTGCCCCAGCCCACAGGAGATGTTTATGTCTCCACCAGATGTGTCCAACCAGATGTCCAGGGAGGCCCAGGGAGCAAAGGACACAAGCCTTAATGTATAAGAGCAGCTCCCACATCCCTGTTTGATTCTGGGAACAGCCCATTTTGGCTCACAGGCATTGGAGTGCTCAAGGGCCATCCAGTGTCCCCTCTGACAATGACGTCACATACAGGACAGGGCAGACACCACGTGGGATCTGCTGACTCTTTTAGATATGTGATATTACATTTAGTAAAAGAAATGGAGTTCCTAGAATAAATCATAAAAGGAAAATCTCTCCAGGCTGAGGAGGGACAAAGGGAAGCAGGCTGAATGCTTAAGAGACAGAGGCAGTCACAATAGCTCCCGCGGGTTCTTCACGTCCATCTTCACGTGGCTTTGCTGAAGAACAAAACTGTATAGGAGGCAAGCACCTTGTCTGGCGGAAGCCTTGCTTAGAAGCGGCAGAGCCAGGCACCAGCCCAGCCCTTGCTGCCTTCAGGTCCTGGCCCTTCCCACTGTCCATCCTTCAGCAACACTTCAGCAGCGAAAAGGCCCCGAGAATTCCGAGTGTGCGGCACCTTGGCTTCCTTGGCAAGTTGGAAATGCCGGTATCAAACTCCCTGGTCCATGGACAAACAGGAAATGGTGGGTTAAAATTCAACAAGAAGAAACACCCCAGGAAAGAAGTTGGTTGAAAGAGCAGTTTTAATCCTTCCTAGCACTCTTGGGCTTCCGTTGGCTGCCCATGCTGGGTACTTTGCCAGTGTGCTGGGGATGGGGGCACAAGGAGCCGCAGAGGGTGTGTGGAGGGGCTGCTGCCCCAGCCTGGTGGGGTGTCAGGGTGCGTGGCGGACTGTGCACTCTGATCTCGAACTAGGAAGGCCACTGGAAAGAGGTCTGGATGACACCCGGACCTCTCTGCAGCCTCAGCCATGTTGGTCTGGTGCACTTAGCCTCCTGGCCTTGTAAGAAACACTGATTTTAGAATTACAACAATAATCAAGTACTTCTGGGTCTAGAGATGGGACAGGAGCTGTTAGGCCATTGCCCAGGCTTTCTTAGGAACTCTTCCTCATTCTTCCTACCCCTGACTAATCATGTCCCCGACAAGATCTGGCTGATCATCTCCACCAAGCCCTCACCTGCCCACGGAAGCACCTCCATGCTGTCGATGCTTTTCCTCTCTTCTTTGACCAGCCAGCAACTGTGCTTCGAGACCTTAAGAGGTGGAGATGAGTGGGATGAGAGGTGGAGGTGGTCAGAAGGGCCAGCATTCGGACCCTGGCCCTGGGACCGTCAGTGAGTTCTTGGGGCCTTGTGCCACTGTTAAAAACTGAGTGTGTGGAGTCCCAGCCAAGCCTTGGTTTTGCCCTCCCCTGAGTCTGACATTGACTTGTAGAAATGGCCTAGACCAGTGGAAGTCTGTTTGAATGGAGGGGTGAGGAGCCTCTGGGACAGACTCACCTTCAAGGAGGGGGCAGGTTGCTGACTGGTCAGTGGCAGCCTCCATCCAGGGCATGCGAGGAGTCCCAGTACTACACTGTAGCCTCTCTTATTCCCCCTTCTTGGGTGGTAGGATGGTAATATTATGAACTGGACAGGCTCTAGATAGTGGTTCTCCACCTTCCCCATGCTGAGACCCTTTAATACAGTTCCTCGTGTTGTAGTGACCCCCAGCCGTAGATTTATTTTGTTGCTACTTCATAACTGTGATGTTGCTGTGGTTATGAATTGTAATGTAAATATCTGACACGCAGGGTATCTGATATGTGATCCCTGGAGGGGTCATGACCCACAGGTTGAGAACCACCTGCTCTAGCCTCCCCGAGGAGACCAGCCTCTGGGGACATCTGTGGGTGATTTTTCTGCCCTGTGTTAATGGAGATGGAAATATCCACTCCAGATGTGGGCAGCGTCGTTCTGTGGCCTGGCGTCTGGGGCAGCATGAAAGGAGGACAGGAGCTGACGGACACTAGCGCTCCTCTCAGCTGCTTCCTGATGTGGGGCGCAGTTGGCTTTCCGACCGTGGCAGACTGTACTCTTGAACGGTGAGCCGAAATAAACCCTTGCTTTTTAACTTTGGGTTTGGCAGGCACTTTGCCACGGCGATGATAAAACTAATGCAGGTGGAAACCCTTTAAGGCATGTTCAAGGACGTAGCTAGAACCATGTGAAGGAGCCATGCCCTTCCCTTCCCTTCTAGAAGCACCCAGCCGGCAGGGGACCTGTTACTGGATAAACACAGAGTAAAATCTCTGTCCTTTCCCTCCTCCCTTACTGCTTCTAGGTGCTTCGACACTTGCAAGACATTTTGGGTTCCTCTCTTCCGTTAAGCTCTGCCAGATCTGTCCCTGCTCACCTCTGTGCCCTTCCATCCAGGCTTTGGTCACAGGACTCAACCCCTCAAGCCTCTTTCTCCAGGCTGTAGGGTAGGAAAGAGCTTGTCAGCTCCTTCAAGTCCCCCTCTCTTCCTCTTGCTATAGAATCATCCCTGATTGTTCTGAGACCATTGGAAAACTTGCCCTTACATACCAGGCTTTCACGCCAGACCATCTGAGTCTAACATTTCCTTCCTGTGCAGTCAGGACTTCTAATCCTGGCGTGGGTCACTTAATTGATATCTAGTTCATGAAACTCAGCATCACTTCCTAAGGCTCAGCTGCCCTCATAATCAGATCTATTCTCTCAGATCTTTTTGTACACACACACACACACACACACACACACACACACACGACACACACACACACACACACACACACACACACAAATGTGTGAAATGAATTTTTACCTGTAATTGCATAAAAGAAAACATAACTATGGTATCGGGGCCCCACTCCCTCGGCTTCTTTTTTATAAGAGTAGAGAACTTGAACTACCCTGTGTTCTGGGAGAGAAAGTTCTCAGTTGGTAGAGAACTTGCCAGATACTCTGCTCAGAAAGAGATTTCTGGAACGTTTGTGAACCAGCTACCTTTGAGATCTGTGTACATCCTTTACCATCCACCTGTCCCCTGTCTGGGGACCATAACAACATTGACTTGTGCTTAAAGCAAGGGACATATCCACCCATCTTCCAGCTCTACCAAAACCAGACACCCCCATCCCCCGCCCAGAGTGTTTAGGAATTAAACTACTTCATTCAGTCCCCATCGCCCTGAGGTCTCCATTTTGCCAGACAGGAGACTGGATTTAGGGAAACACAAAAAGGTTCAGTAGCCAGCCTGATATGGCCAAGCCAAGCGATGGCGAAACCAGAATCCAAGCCTGGGTTCTGATCCAAATCCTGATGTGGATCACCTGTCCCATCTGTCACTGTCTTCTTGCACCGTTGGTCCCCGGGGCTTACAGAGCAGTTGTGACACCAGCAGTCAGTGCGGATTCTATAGGCCAAGGGTCCCCGACTTCAGACACCAGCTGGAAAGCCCTGGGGGTCCAGGCCACCAATACTTCTAGCCAAATGGCTACAAATTAGGGGGTTCCCACTACCCTCAAGCTTGAGCCAGTGCTCCTACCTCAGAGCCAGCCCCCAGTCCCCCCAGCTTCTTTATAATACAGCCCAGGCCATTAGCACTTAGCCTCTCGCTCCCCAAACTCTTCCTACTCTATAAGGTAGGAGGTCACTGTGGTGTATCATGAGGCGACATTACCATGTTCCTAAGGTGAAAATGACCTGGAAATAATTGACTCTCTTTTGTTTTTCTTTTTGATTTTCTTGCCTTTTCTCAGCTGTCCCTTCACTGGCTCACAAGTAACACTGAGTAGGGACAGAGAAAATGGAGTGATTTTCCTTCAAGTTCTGAGCAAGGGAGAGCAGCCTCACAGTTATATCTTTGAGTGCAGACAGACATGTTGCCCTCGGACCTCAGTTTACCAATGCAATTCATTTTCAATGGTATTTGAATGGCCTTTCTGAATTTTCTAAGCACAGAAGGGTCCTGGTCATGCCTCACACCCCCTGGAGTAGTAATTCCAAGTCTCTGGTTTTTGTAGATTAGATTAACAAGTCTCTGGAAGCTTCTATAATTAGCTGATATGTCTCCCTGGGGGCTGGGGCCAGCCTAGCAATTGGGATTGGAAGCTAGGTGATCCTTCTCCAGTACCAGCCAGTCAAACCCTCTCCCCCAGAGAGCCCTAGTGAGTGATTTCATCCAGCCCTGTTCTGTGTGCCCTGCAGAACGGAGGCCTGGGCTGCATTCAGTTCCCTGTCTATCCTATTTGCCAGCTAATGAGACAAATTGTGGGCCCCATAAAAAATTAACCAGCAGCTGCTTCATTTTCTTCCTGTCAAACTTTGAAATTGCAGTGGTCTTGTCTGCACGTCAGCTCAAGGTATGGATGTGGGGTCTGCAGGGTCCAGGAAACCTTCACTGGAACCAGAGTCATATGGTTTTTTTTTTTTTGTTTTTTCACATTGGCTGCGTTAAATATTTTGAGCAACCACTCATGAACTGAACCATTAGGCCGTGCAAATAGAGCCCATGATTGCTGATCACGCTGCTGGCTGCTAATTAATAATTCCATACAGGTGGAGGTGCCAGGACTAATATCCAAGATGAAATTAGAAAATGAATGGCGCTCCCAGCAAATTAGCATACGGCTGAACGCAGGGCGTGACATTCTGCTGCCTTCCGGCAGGAGGCTGACACAGACAGAAACCACTGCAAGTCTTTCTACCTGGGTTCTTCATGCACAGCTTTCTGTGCTGATCTGGTTCCGGGTCAGAGGTCTGGGGAATGTCTTCCTTTCTTTTCTTCTTCTTCTTCTTCTTCTTCTTCTTCTTCTTCTTCTTCTTCTTCTTCTTCTTCTTCTTCTTCTTCTTCTTCTTCTTCTTCTTCTTCTTGTTCTTCTTCTCCTCCTCCTCCTCCTCCTCCTCCTCCTCCTCCTCCTTCTTCTTCTTTAAACTATTTTACAAGAAAAACATAACAAAAAATGTTGAGTCTATTTCTGAGCAAACAAGAATCTGTTTGCAGTTCCTCCCCTTGCATTCATCTTAATTGATTCTGGCATTTGACGACTCAGAAACACTCTCTACCCCCATCACAGCGGAAACACACCATTTCAACCATGAATCGGGACCAAAATTCACAAGCAAAAAGGGCGGATGGTTTCGTGCCCATTTACGTATGTGTGTGTGTGTGTGTGTGTATGTATGTATGTATGTATGTATTCATTCACTCATTCATTCATTCGAAGCAAAGCTGCTCTCCCAGCAGCACAGGCTACCCAAAAGAACACCTGACGTCATTTGCAGCATCCTCGCCCTTTATCAGAAATCCAGGTAGTATTTCAGCTAAGACCATGGCGAAGGATATTTGTTTGGGGGAAACTAGAGGTATTTCATCTCCCCGTTTCTGATTTATCTCCGTTCTCCGCGAACTCCACGGACAGCGTATTTATAACATGGTGTTTAGGGAATTAAGTGGCTTCAGATAGCATGCAACGGTTCATTATCCATCCCCACCAGACTGCTCTTTCCTCACATCCATCTGTGCGGCTCCTCTCTGCGCCCCCTGGTCCCCACCCAGCACTATTTATTCTCAGCGTGCAGGCGACCCTTGTGAGGAGGAGGGTCATAAAGCACCCAGCTGCATTCCGGATGCCACAGTCTTTCTCCCGTAGCTGCAGCCCTTCAGAGCCCTGGGCGGCTCAGCAACAGCACTGATCTGAGGGAGGGAGGTGATTTAGGGGAGCCACTAAAGGGACATTATGTTATTTGCTGGTGCCTCTGTAGGATTTAATACCCTCCAGAGTGGCGCTAGGCCTCTGCTAGCCACCTCTGGAGGAACGGACTGCCTTGTCATGTTTGGGGTCCTGAGGACTGTGTGTGTCTTTTGACTCCCACATTTCTTACCCACCCCCAACTGAGCAGTCTTGTGCTGTGGAGTTCACTGAAAAATAGCATTTGCCTCTTGATTATAACTGTTCATCGTAGACGGTGTGAATAACTCAGAGCTGGATGAAGAATAGGAAAATCACCAGTCAGCATTCACTTTATTTTTCATATATGGTGCGTCATTTTTTTTTTCCATATTAAAAAAAAAAAAAAAAAGATCCTAGGCCAGCAAGGTGGCTGGATGGGTAAAGGCTTTCTACCAAGCCCAGACATGAGTTCAATCCCTAGGACCCACATGATGGAAGGAAAGAACTGATTTCTACAAGTTGGCCTCTGACCTCCATTTGTGTGCCATGCTGTGTGTGTGTGTGTGTGTGTGTGTGTGTGTGTGTGTGTGTGTGTGTGCGCACGCGCGCGCGTACAAAAATAAATAAATATCAACATAAAATATTTATATAAAATGAACAAATGTAAAATTTAAAAATCCTGCTATGTATTTGTTTGGGGTAGTTAATACAAATACAGGAAATCGCCCTGTAGCCATTAACATTTAGTGCTCAGAAGCTCTCCAAATGCACATTGAATTGTATACCATGAATAGCTCATTAGCTATTACATCAGCTCGGTGCCTCTTGTACAGGTAATTGCTCCTGGGGAACTTCTGTCAAGCCCTCAGTTTGGGAACTGAGGTGGTAAGAAGTTTCATACAAGGATTTCCAGTTTTAAAAACAACAGCAGGATGGCCACCGGCCACCGCAGGCTCAATCCTGCATCACACCTAGTCTTATGTAAGAAGAGCAGTCAGTACCAGCTCCCCAGGCTGACCGCTCCACAGTCTGTGGTCACTGGCCTGTGTGGTTAAAAGCATTGCCCAGAGCAGTCTAGCCTAAGGAATGGGATCACCTTGCAGGTCATGGGACTCAGTGAAAGGTAAAGTGGGCAACACTTGAGAATGACCCCCAGTTAATCACCTGTGGGTCATAAGTGAGGCCTACTTGTCAGACCTAGGCATGCCCCAGAGCCATCCCAGAAGCCAGACCCAGTGACAGAGCTCTGATGCAGTTGATGTGGCATTCTGTAAGGCATAGGGGTCACATGCAAGAAACCAGTTACCCAAGTTTTGTAAAAGCCAGAATATGATTAGTCAGTTCCGCACTCAATACAGTGAAGCTTGTCCCAAAGGACTAGTCCCTTAACTGACTACCTCCTTCCTGGAGAATGCCATCAACCCAGACCCAAGTGTTCTAGGATCTACATTTGCTTCTCCCTATTAACAGCAAATATCCATATAAAGAACGAGGCTTCAGGTAAAGACCGTGAGAAACTTGACATTACGTATTTCTCTGAATCGCACACAGCCCAGCCAGCAAGTTGGGCTATGCTCTTCTGGGGAGTCTCAGGCCATGCTTGTTTCTCCTTCCTATAGCCCCTTGCCCAGTTCTGGGCATGCCCCAGGGCCAGGCTGTGGCCCCTGAATTGACTCCACACAAACCCTACAGTTCTAATTTCCCCCGCTCCCACTGCACTGGCTACTTGCCGCTTCCTGGCTTGCTTCTAGGGACAGAACCGCTGGCATCCGCCAGACAGACTGCTCACGGTACAAAGGATGGTGTGGGCGTTTTCAAAACGGCCGGCGATGACCTGGGTGCTGCATCTCTCTTGATTTTGGTTTTTACCTTGAAACAAAGTCTGTTTCGTTTTTCTTTGTTTTGTTTTTAACGTTTTGCCCTGTGATGCTTTGGCATAATTTGTCACGAGAGGACACAATTTATTTTATGCATCAGAAGAATAATGTTCTTAGGTGTTTTTTTTTTTTAATAGTCAAAAAAGAGCCACATTCTGAACAAGTCTCTGAATGAATCCTTCTAGCTGGATGTCCTTATATTTCTCCCTTATTTCCATGTTACTCTTGGGATTTCATGACTGCTGTGTTCCTGGCAGTAGCTAAGGCGGGGGGAGGGGGGGGTTGGCTTCCGGTTGGGCCATGCGCAGCAGCAGCAGCAGCAGCAGCAGCAGCAGCAGCAGGCTGAGTGTGGCCTTGTCTCTTGGATGCTCGTGCTGATGTCCTTGGAGTGTGAAGAGCTGTGGATGTAGGATTTGTCCCCATGTTGTCCTTTCTTCCCCAGAGCTGTGTGAGCTCACGCGGTCATCTGTAGGTCTTATTTGTTTGTTTTGTCATGTTTGATAAAGAGAGTTCCTCAGATGAATTCTTAGATGACTTCCTACCCAGTTTCTGTTTACATCCACTTGCCTATTGTGCAGTTTTCAGAATATTTTTTTTATCAAGACTTAAATAGCCTAAAAGGGAGATAGGCGATAAAACCTGTTACTTGAGTACATCATTTAAATAAATCACCGCTCTATGTTCCAATGAAAGCTGCTTGCATCGCCTCCCAGGAACTGATAAAGGAGCATCATCCTAAGGATTGCAGCTGCAACCCAGAGCCACCGCATTGGAGAGCGCGGTGGTGGTGATCCGGAGGTCTCTGTAGGTTGTGATGTTAAATTTGGGTAGGTGGTGGAAGAATTTCCTCTGACTTATCATCCCAAGAGCAAACCAAGTAAGGGGAGAGACGGCTCCGCAGCTAAGAGCACTTGTTGCTCTCCCAGTGGACCCGGGTTCAATTCTCAGCACCCACATGGCATCTCACAACTGTCTGTAGCTCCACTTTCAGGGGACCCAACCCCGACACCTTCTTCTGGCCCTCCTCAGACACCAGGCACGCACACGGTCCACAGATCCACATGCAGGCAGAATACTCATATACACACGAGAAAGAAGAGAAAGGAAAAATAAAAATAACCCCTCTCCTCATGCTGGGGCCGAACGTGCTGAGGCTCCCTGTCAGTGGGACCTGGTGCAGAGAGAGGGCGGTTGTCCTGCACGGGCTGTGCTAGGTGCTTTCTTTTGCATCTTTTATTTCACAAGCTGCTGCAGTCTGGAGGTCAGCTGTCTCTCGAGGGCACGTGGTCAGTGCCCAGCTCCTGGTGCTGCTGGGGCGATGGGCTGGATCCTGAACATCAGGACCTGGTAGGATGCAGTTAGGTCACTGGAGTGTGCCCTGGAAGGGGATATTGAGCTCCTGGCCCCCATACACCGTCTCATTTCTTATTGCCATGAGGTGAGCAGCTTTTTACTGCTCCCCGCCCCCCACATACACACATAAAGTGGTGCCCCAAAGCATCCAGGCCTCCCATGGGTGGGAACTTGGGGGAGTTTGGAGAACATAAGTCTTTCCTGTTTATAATCTGACTGTCTCAGGAATTTTATCCTAGTAAGGGTAAGCTTACTAACACAAAACTCCTCCTCCCTCCAACACACACACACACACACACACACACACACACACACACACACACACACACACACACACACACACGTCCCAAAGGGTGTAGAGAGATTAAAAAGCTCACATACTGGCTTAAACAGCACCTTGTGGATGACCTACTGAGGCCGGTGGAGTGCAGTTCTGCAAAACCAGACGGCTTGAAAGGTGGTGCCGTTAACAGTTGGGTTTCTACAGTGATTGTGTCGAGCTAATGGTATCAAACTGTTGGAGTGATCTCTTGGGGATGCTGCGGGATGAAACAAGACCGTGTGTGTAAAACGCTCGGTAAACTGTGAGGCTGTGTACATGTGGGAAATGTGTTTTAGTGTTCTCTATGAAAACTGCTGCATGCAAAAAAGAAGGAAAATTTTAATTTTACAAACAAGGAAAAACAGCCACAGGCATCCAAAGATTACATTCTAGCTTTTCTTTCTTTTTTCTTTTCTCCTTTTCTTTTTCTTCCTCTTCCTCCTCCTCTTCTTCTCAGAAATTGTCTTCTGGGCTATGGGGGTCTAAGCCAGTGACTCTCATCCTTCCTAATACTGAAACCCTTTAATACAGTTCCTCAAGTTGTGGCAATCCTTCAAGCATAGAATTATTTTTGTTTCTGCTTCATAACTGTAATTTTGCTACTGTTATGATCATAATGTAAATATCTGTGTTTTCTGATGGCCTTAGGTAACCCCTGTGAAAAGGTCGTTTGACCCCCCTAAAGGGGTTGCAAACCACTGGTCTAAGCATTTATATTCTGGGAGATTGTTACCTGTTCTTATCAAGAAGAGACTGGAAGGCTGTGGCACCTCTGATAGAGTGTTCATTAGCAAATAGGAGGTGAGATGTGGTCCCCAGTACCTCCTAAGTCAGGCTTAGTAGTGCACACCTATCATCCTAGCACTTGGGAGACAAGAGGGCCAGATGTTCAAGGTCATCCTACACTGCACAGGTGGTTGGAGGCCAGTCTGGACCACATGAGACCTTGTCTCCAAGTAGGAGGGAGAGGTATTGAGAAACGGAATGAACTCAAGAAACCATTTTCAATACAATATTAAAACTAGAAATTACCAAGTCACACATCCAAGGTCAAGAGCTTGCTAGACAGGCAAACTGCATTTTTCGCAGTAAGCATTTATTTAGGAAATAAAAAAAAAAAAGATGTATCTTTAACCATAGCAACTCATTCTCTAAAACTCTTATCACGTGTCATTCTACATCACTGATTCTACAGTTCATGTCAACTACAGAATGCCCCTGCCGTCCCCCACAGACAGAGCTCCTGACTGGCCTGTCGCCTGATACTCAGTGCACGGATGCCGGTGGATGCTGCTGTTTTGTGCTGGGATGGCACGGTCTGGCATGAGTCTGTGGCATTGCTGGCCGAGCTCTCACACAGCGGTATCAGGAGACTGCAGTGAAAATCGCATTATGAGTTAGCTTTGTGATCGGTTTTATTGGAACCGAAACTGAGTGAAAAGACTTAGGAATAATTGGGTAATCAAAGCGAATTAAATCAAGAGGGGGAAAATATCAGTTCTGGCATCAAACGGGGATGGCTCTGACACCCACATCTGTGGTCTTTATCCATTTTAATCAAGTCTAAATTATGCCATTAAGACTTATTTTTGCGATGTTTACACTTGCTCAGACACAGCAGACTTTCTATTCATCTCCGGGTATTTCTTGAAACATTAAAACCTCCCCACTGTTTCTGGGGAAATGTTACATAACTTGATTAGCATCCAGATATTCGGCACACGTGCTCACTTGTGGGGCATTACATGTAGTTTCTGAGAAATGCAATCCAGATGTTGAGCTTTCGACCCATGAAGATGAATCCTCCATCCCAATACTCGCTGCTGCCTTCAGGAAACCAGGTTTAAGTGTGTCTGGTTAATGACAGTCTACTAAAATAAATAGCCATATCATGCTCCCGGGTGGCAGAAATATTCCTATAGTAACGAGCCAGGATTTCTCCAGTTCCTTTGCTGTGTTTCCCAAGGGGTACTGCTCATTCAGGAAAAAAAAAACTGTTTAGACCAACAGATGGTGGCAGTCGCTGCCCCTCCCACCCCCTCTCACCCCCCAGTACTCTTTAAGTGTGTAACTGAGGGTATGCTGAATGATGGAGTGACCAACCCAGATTCACAGGCAGAAAAAACGAGTGTAGGGACCTTCCGTCTCCTTTGATGAAGCTTGAGTTTGTCACTGTGGTTTGGTCACTGTGTCACCATCCAGTGGGAACTGTCTCCAGCCCCTCTCTTCTTGTGCTCCAAGCTCCTGCTGCTTACACCCCAGGATCTTGGTGTTTGTATACTCGGTTTGGTTTGGGATTCTGTTTCCCTCATTGGTGGTGTCTTGTGCCCAAATCAGGGATTGTGGAGGCTGACTGCTCACCCTAGAGTGACCATTGGCCATCTTCTACAGGACCTGGCTACTGTCTCTACAAAAAAGGCCACGATGACTCTCTATGCATTGAATGCTGCTGGCCCTGGTGGCCCCTCCCAAGCTGTAAAGAACCTGAGTTTAGCTCCCTGGGAGGTCCGTGTGTCACCTTGAAAATTTCCATGGCTTAATACTTTGGCCAAGGGAAGGACTCTACTTGTACGTTTCTGTTGTTCAGAGCAACAGTCATGTTCACCAGAGCTAGTTAAGAGGAAGGGTAGGCTTGAGTATCTTGAGGTGAAGGCCCAATCTCCCCTGTACGAAGCTGTGAGTTCTTTTCTTAAGGAACTTGCTGAGTATTAACAACATGGCAGCTTGCACCGTGACCCTGTCTGCTGCCTCTCACTGCTTTATACGTATTTTCATCTCACTAAAAGTTCACAAGAGTGGGGAACTAGAGACTTTTCTTATGGCACTTCCTTTATATAGGAAGAAACTAAAGACACAGAGACGTTAAGAAACTTACCCAAGTTTACACAGCCACAAACCCAGCAGAGCCGGGATTCAAAGCATGTCTTCTCACTCTACAACCTTCACCCTTACGTACAAGCTACATCATTTCAAGTATGCCGTCGATATCCTGCCGGAGCTGCGGTATTGGAACCTTTCTGGCTGCCATCTCGGAAAGTGATATAGATGGCATCATAAGGAAGCGTACTTGTGCCGATGCATCAAAGAGCTACACAGAGCCCCCTTCAGTCCCCTGCAGGAGGACCTCTGTCCTCTCCTGTCCGCTTTTCTTTATTTCTGAGGAGTGCTGGTTGCAGCCAAGCCTGGAGTGAAGGTCTTTGTGATCCCTTCTAGGGAGGCTGAGGCAGGGGGATCACATATGCAAGGTCTGCCTGGGCTGCCAAGTGAGTTTAAGGCCAACCTGGGTCACTCAGTGGGATCTTGTCTCAGATGAAAAGTAACAATGAGCCTGGGGATGCATCGCAATGAAAGATCTCCTTGCCTCGTATGGATTGGCAGCATTGTATGGATAGACTCTCTACCCCCCCCCCCCAAAAAAAAAAACACAGAAGAAAAACAAACAAAACACAAATAGGAGAAAGCGAGAAACCACATCCAAACTCCTGCTTCCTGTGGTTTGTTGAATGACTGCCCTAAGGACCCACCTCTTCTCCAGCACCGTTTGTTGACAGAATAAATAAAATTACAAACAGATTATAATAACTTTTCCTTCTTTATGGCTCTCTGTTTTTTTTTAAATGCCTTTCTCCCTTCTTCCTATTTCTTTTTGAAAACAAAACTGAAATTTTGCCAAACATGGAAATTGTCCCAGAACGCAGGAGCCAAGAAGCACTTAATACTCTTATCATGGAAATGTGTTCCAAAGCCTCTTTATAAAGCAAGCCACATCTTCCCAGTCATTTTCCTTGTCCCTCTCTCTAACTGTGTGGGGTCTCCTGCCCTGTCTGTCAGGAGCTGCTCCTGGGGACTTCTCTTCCTGGTGAGGTCTCCTCAGGTCTCTGCAGTAGACTGACTTGGGCCCAGCTCCTTCCTGATGGAATGGATTCAGATTTGGGCATAGTTGATGCTAGGGAAGGCAGATGCCCAGATGTTAGAACCTGGCCTTGGCTCAGGACAGACCTCCTGGTCATGGAGTGTCTCTCTGGAGCCTGACTCGGGGGAAACCTCCAACACTGTACAGCCAGGAACTGTAATGGGCTGGCAGGGAGGGCTGGGCAGGGCTAACCTCGGGTGTCATCCATTGCAGGGTGGCTAGAAACTGGGCATGCCAGGTGCCCCTGTGTTAGCAGACCACCGCCCCTGTGCAGGAGCATTTGGATCTCTAAATATTGGCGTGAGAGACTCGGCTGCATGTGCTTTGTGGCTGTGGCCACATGATGTCTCTTCTGCGTTGTCTTGCTCTCTTCTTCCAATGTGGAGCCTGTGGTGTGGACACATACCAGCCCAGGTGGTTTCTGGACATTGATCTTATCCCGGATAAGACAGGATGTCAATACCTGTGCTCATTTAGAAAAATAAGTCCAGGTTGTTCTGAGGGTGTGGGAGTTTTGAGGTAGGGGAAACTGAGGGTGTGGTCTGAGGGGAGGAGTGGGCGGTGGCCCCCATGCATAGGTCCCAGGGCAGTGAGATTTCGTTCCAGTGCATGAATAAACTTGTAGAGCTTTAAACACCAAAAGGCCTTCGGAAGGTTTTACTCTGTTGGACACAGGGTACCCAACCTGGTGTCATTTTTTTTCTCAAAGCACAGAGACGGTGTGCTGTTGAGTTTGTTTATAAGCAGTTTTGTCTATGCATTGCTACTGATTAAAAGGCATTTGGTACTGGGGGAAAGCCAAGCTTTTGCCTACGGGAAGATGTGGAGGGAAGAGCCTGGGTACTCAGGAGACCCCTGCAAACCCACCACATGGTCCTCTTTGCTCTCTGGTTCTTGAAGGTAATATGCAGTTCAGTCTACGGGACGTCCTCCGTCTCATGTAGCCATCATCCAGGACAAGGCTCTGTTCTCCCCAAGGATATCTTCATCATCAGAAGTAGACTATGGACCCGTCCACCCCCTACCCCACCCCCGCACTGGCCAGGAGATGTTTGATGGCTCATTTGCTGGATTCTTAGATGTCTTAGGTGACAGGTCAGGTTCCCTGGTGTGTGATGAAGGGTCAACTTTGGGGAAATGGTGAGGAGTGTGTGGTACACATCCATCACATAGCCCAAGATTCTCGAACATTTAAGAGTTGATATAGTCACAAAGATTTGAGCCATTTGCAAACTAAAATTTGCTGAGAAGAAGCCAAGCAGAGATGACACTGTTAGTGTCTGGAGAACTGGACCGGACTGAGTCAGAGGCCTCGGGTTTGAGTTTGTGACTCCATTGATCCCTTAGCCTCACACCCCTTATCCACAGAGTCAGATCAGTGGACCTTGAAGGTGATTTGAAGGTTAACAGTAAGTGCTCTGGGTGGGAGCAAGGCTTGGGAATCGCTCTGACTTTTATTTAATACCTGCAGAGATATCTGTCTAAACGTTTACAGGGATGGCTCCTTCTCACTTGCCCAGTACCCTCTCACTAAAGAAATGCATACAAAATCAATTTTTGTGTCTATATCCTGTTTCTTCCCCTATAGACCCATAGAGCAGTTTACAAAGAAATGGAAACCCAGCCCCGGCTCTAAATTGATTTGGCTACATTTGATACACTCTTCCTTTCTAGAATATGACTTTTCAGCTGTAATAGCCCAAAAGATTGCTTTTCACACCTCTTTCGTTTTTATGATCCTTTTCAAAGACTTCTTATGTTGCTCACAGTAGAACTGGCAGCCAGGTTTCTGCAGTCTCAGAAGTAACCAAGGCAGAAGTGTCGAGACCTCATCATCAGACGGAAGGCCCGATGCATTTCTTTGTGTGGGAAGATAAGGAGCCCCCAGTCCTTGTTATGCAGGGGGATTTTGATTCAGAGAAAAGAAACCTAAGGAACCCTGGCTTCCACTGGGACCAGAGTCCAAATCACAGCTGTCTCTTTGACTTGAGCTGGGTTCACAAGAGGAAACACAGCACCGGAGATGCTGCTGCTGATACCCAGGAGGGAGGTGTAGGCTCAGAACAGCCAGTGCTGTGGGCATCAGAGGGGACTGCCAGGGAGGGCAGGGACCACAGGCTAAGGCTGTCCAGCTGGGTTGTCCAGACCCCAGAGTTCAGGCATTATCCCCATTTAGTGAGTCAACCGTATAGGTAAATCAAGGGTCTTGTGAGAAGTGGCCCCTGGTGGTTGGCATCCCTGTTATGCACAAGTTGGAAGTACCTGAGCGTTTTGAAAGCCTGTATGAGTCTGGGTTCTGCAGGAAAACAGAGCTAATAGAAAGCATTAATCTGTATGTTCATTCACCCACCTATCCATTTATCCATCCATTCATCTACCCACCCAGCAATCATCCATCCATGCATGCATCCACCCACCCGTCCATCACCTGTATCTCCTAGAGACCCGGGAGAATCAGTGGTTCAGTTCCAGTCAAAGTGCAAAACTGTGAGCCCCAGGAGAGCCAGGGCTGCAAGTCCTAAGCTGAGTCCTCCTGGTCCCAAAGCAGAAGACCAGTGTTCCAGCGTGAAGACTAGCAGCTCTGGAGAACAAACACTTTCCCATTCCTCTTTTTGCTCTACCCAGGCCTATAACACTGAAAGAGGCCACCCCACTCTGAGAGGGTACACCATTCTGCTTGGTCTCCAGAGTCTCAGGTTGACCCCACCCAGAAGAGTGACACAGCAATCCCTGTACCCAGGGACTAATATCTGGGTACCTGTCTCCCAGCCAAGGTCTCGCCTGAGTGTGTCCTGCATACGTACACTGTGCTCTAGATTGATTGTAGTAGGAACATCCAGGGGAGGCTGTTGATGAGGACTCTTTGAAATGGATCACTCCCCCTCCTCCTCCTCCAACTCCCCCCAAGAGCAAACATGTCAGAAACCATGCTGGGAACTCACTCTCCCCTCCAGGCTGTGACCACTTAGTTCCAAAGCATTAGCAGAATTTGATGGATGGGAAGGAAGTATGTTGGGGTTTTAAGAAAGCGGATTCTTGAGAGATTATTTGAGTGGGCCTGTACACGAGTTATTTTCCACACCTCCTAATACCTACATCAGCCCACTCCTTAATGGGTCTGCTATCAGACGGGGCTGATCATCATCATTAGGGAAGGACACTCCGAGAGGGCTCTGCAGAAAAATGGCCTGGGCTGGGAATTGATCCACCAAGGGATAATTTGAAACAAAGACTCTGAGATCTAGCAGGCCTAGAAAATTACTATCTTGCTCAATGGGATTAGTTGTCCAAATGAAGAATATTTTCTTCCTACACCATCCCGTCTTCTGATGGCTCTTTTCACCTCTCGTCTCTTCTGTGCCCGTGGCTGGATTCCCTGGCCAGCAACACTGCAGATCTTCAGCTCTGCACCAGGCTTAGGAACACGGCCATGTTAGCTGTGCTTAAAGGGAAGCATGGGGCTGCTGGGGGCTGCGCTTTACCGATGGGGAGTAAGAAAGGATCTGGCTCGGGAGGAACCTCTCATTCTCCTGCTGTAATTTTCATGAGCGCTCATCATTTTTTTATTAGCCCAGTGGTTTTCCTGATGGATTAGGTCATTTTGTCTGATGGGTCTTCAGCCCTCCCTTGACTAGTCTTGCCTCCTCTGAAGGAGAAAAGCTTTGTGGCCAAAGACAGGGTGTGGCCAGCTGGAGGAATGCCGAAGTCAGCAGTGGTGACATTTGGTGGCAGGGGTGACAGACTAAAAACCTTGTATTAGGGGAGCACAGATACCCCAGGTGAGGCACAGCACGTGTCTGCCCTGTCCCTCCATGGAAGAAGAGGCCTAGGACATTGGGGTTGCAGGTAACTAAGGTGCTGGACAAGGTGGCGCACACCTTTAATCCCAGCGCTCAGGAGGCAGAGGCAGGTGGATTTCTGTTGGGTTTGAGGTCAGCTTGGTCTATATAGTGAGTTACAGGCCAGCCAGAGCTACACAGTGAGACTATGTTCCCTGAAAAGAAAAAAAAATAATTAAAAGAAAGAAGATTAAGGATCAGAGTCTACAGGAAGGTGAGAAGGGAGTAGGCTGCGGGAAAGGATTTCACTCACACCTTTGTGACATGCATGAGTACCTCCTGGCCACTGGTGGTACTGCTTGGTGGTGGGGAGGGATGGTTATCTAATGGGTCTAGCAGAAGAGTTGGCACAAAGTTCTATCCATCCATTCATATAAGCACACACTACCCTTTACCTGTCTACCCCATTCATCCATCTACCCATCTATTCATATATTTAATACATCTATACACTTATCTATCAATCCATCTATCCACAGATCTACTCACCTCTCCATCTACTCAACCATCTACACATCCATCCATCTATACATCCATCCATCTATTCATCCATCCATCTATACATCCATCCATCTAAACATCCATCCATCTATCCATCCATCCATCCATCTATACATCCATCCATTTATTCATCTGTACATCCATTCACACATTTACCTACCCATCCATCTGTTGACCTATCCATCTACCTACTTATTCATGTATCCATCTACCCATTTGCCCCCCCCCCCCATCTAACCTTCCATCTGTCCATCCACTCAGCCGATCATCTTTCACTTTGTGCTTAGAGAAATGGTCACCACATACAACACACAGCGCTGGATGCTGAGGAGAGGAGGAAGAGTGAGTCTCCTGCTTAGGCTTTCACAGACCAGACAAGGATACGGATAAATAGTCTAGCAGTTTGGTTACAGTGAGGAAAACCTTGAGGGGTAAGCCTGGACTAACCCTGATGGGAAGAGAGGGTTCCTGTGTGTATATTCTGAGGAGGCTTGCATTCTGGGAAATGTCCTTCCCTCATTCAAGGGTGTGGCATGATCTCCCTTCTGTTTTGGTGGACAGTAAGTATCCCCAGCACCTGGGTTCAGGTCTCCTCCATGCCCATATCTGTGTAGCCACAGCTTCCTGGAATACCCCCTCAGACATCCTCAGCTGGAATATACCCTCAGACATCCTCAGCTGGAATATCCCCTCAGATATCCTCAGCTGGAATATCCCCTCAGACATCCTCAGCTGGAATACCCCCTCAGACATCCTCAGCTGGAATGTCCCCCTCAGACATCCTCAGCTGGAATATCCCCTCAGACATCCTCAGCTAGAATATCCCCCTCAGACATCCTCAGCTAGAATATCCCCCTCAGACATCCTCAGCTGCAGATTTCTGTTCTCTGCTGTATTTCTTTGTTGTGTGAAGATTCTTAGATCTCTGCCATTTAAAAAAATATTTTAGTGAAGGCAGCCTCTTACTGTGTGTCCCAGGCTGACCTGGAACTCCCTGTGTGACTCGGGCTGCTCTCCAGCTCACAGCAATCCCTGCTTAGCCTCTAGAGTGCTGGGATTACAGGCTCGAGCCACTGTGAGGCTTCACCTTAACATTTTAATACAACAATAGAAAAACTCGGCCTTAACCCTCTTTCCAGGGTAGCTACTTCCCTGTGTTCTGTTCACACTGGGCCTCGTGAGAGGGAAGTCCACACTTACTGCCACTATTCCCTCTTTAATCGTCAGCAGACAAGTTTCATCTTGTCCCTCACAATGTCCAGGTAGCGATGGCAGTGTCCTCTGTCTTTAGCTGTGGATGCTCTTCACCTGTACCATGATGCTCATCTTCCTTTCTGGCTGGTGTGCCCACTCTCCTAAGGACTCAGCTGGAGGCCTTCCAGAGGCTGCCCCACCCCTGGGGTAGTACACTCCTCATGCCCTTCTGTGGCTCCCACTGACACACATGTACCCCAGTCTGCTACAGTTAGATGGAGACTGACTCCATCAGAATGACCTTTTCAAAGGACCCACCATGGGAATGTGTGTCCTTCCAGGCCGGAGGAAGTCAGCACTCCCTTTACCTGGGAAGCACCTGTTGACCTAAAGAGACTTCCCTAAACGTACAAACTCTAAAGCAATCATGTGACAACCTTCCAGTACCCCTTCTTCCGGACAGGACAATCGGTACCTGCATAGTATCTTGTTGCTTTGACATAGAATCACACAAGTGTAGAATCACACTTGCTCATACTTGAGGAGTAGAAATGTGGATGCTGCACCCACGGCTGCCTTCCTTCTTAGCAGTCTCCTCTCTCCACCATGTCTCATCATCTCTGCATGGAGGGAGCTCTGACAGTGAGTTTTGGATTTGCTGACACTGCTGTGCCTCCCATGCTGAGGGGCTTTGAGCATGGTGACCTTGAAGGCCAGTGGGGAGCCTCACACAGCACACAGGGTGAGGGGTGTCACTGACAGCTGAGAACCTTTAGCAATACAGGGTACTAAAGAGAAATGGATACCTCATGTGTCCAGCATTCAGGCAGTAGCTGGAAGCAGGTGAGTTTCCAGGAGCCCCCGGGGCTGTGCTGGGAATCTGAATCTGAGAAGTGGTACCAGCGGGCTGTACTGGGAATTGAAAGTGGGCACACCAACCCCATCTCCATGGAGTTGTGCAGATTGGTTCCCAATACCTGCTCTGTGAGGATTTGTGTGTTGGCTTTCCTTACTTTATAGGAAAAGCAGTAGATGTCTGTTCAGCGCTTGGACATTTCATGCCTCCCCATGGAGGGCACATTTGGAACATTATGCAGGCGGAGAAGTTAGCACCTTCCTCACCCTTGGCCTCTCCTAACCAATAGAATGCAAGCTAACATGTTTAGACTCTTAGTTTCATTGGTAAGTTTGGAGTGGCCCGAGGCGCAAGAATACAGTTCCTGGAGAAGTATTCAAGGCATTTTCTCTGTGTGTGTCAATGTAGGGTTCGATGACCTCAACGTGTGCGCTGACCCAGGCGTTCCAGAGAATGGCTTCAGGACCCCAAGTGGAGGAGTTTTCTTCGAAAGTTCTGTAACCCGGTATCACTGCCAAGATGGATTCAAGCTGAAGGGCTCTACAAAGAGACTGTGTGTGAAACATATTAACGGGACCCTAGGCTGGGTCCCAAGTGACAGACCCGTCTGCATCCAAGAAGGTAAAGGGCCTGCCCCTCTGTGGGAGCCAGGGATGTGACTCTCAGGGAGGAGGGCCATGGGTACTCCAGAGGCATCGGTCCCAGGGCTGGTCTAGTCTACAAGATGAGTTTGAATAGTCCTCTTTCCCTGTCAATTACCATCCAATTTATCACCATTTTGGCCTGGGCAAGAGGACACTCAGATGACATAGGCACTTTGCTATCAGGCTGCAGTTCAGCACTCACTCCCCTGTTATGGGGAAGAATATGGTTAATATTTTTGTGCAGTTGGTGATATAAAAGGTGGGATGTGACTCGGAATCAAATCAACTACTACTTTTTTTTTTTTTTTTTTTGATTTTCGAGACAGGGTTTCTCTGTGTAGTTTTGGTGCCTGTCCTGGATCTTGCTCTGTAGACCAGGGTGGCCTCGAACTCACAGAGATCCGCCTGGCTCTGCCTCCCGAGTGCTGGGATTAAGGGGTGCGTCACTGCCACCCGGCCAAATCAACTACTACTTTTAAGCCCAGTGTTTGGTGTGACTCATTCAAGGAGAGAGTGGGAGAGAGTGGATTGACCCCCATAGCCGGCCCTTCCTAGCAGTGACCCCTGGATCTCTTGCTGATGCAGAACACTCACTGACTTCTGGCAGCTAGCCCAAATCCGCTGGCTGCAACAATCTCATAGGCTTTTTCTGTTTCGTTTTGCTTTGTTTTATTTTTGCTTGGTAGACAATGTTTAGGGTTATGAAAAATGAATTGTTTAATTAATTGGAGTGCTAAGAGATTGATTATGAGTCTCACAGGATCAGCGAGGCTGAAGTTGGAATAGGCATGGATCAGAAATTAACTCAAACCTCTAACCTCCAGGAGGCGCGGGCCCTAGTGTGTTTCTGCTCTGCTAATGTTGGAGCTCATTAGAGTCGGCTTCTGTTTCTCTTCATTATTGAGGTTATTTGGGGAGGAAGATTTTATGATAAGATATAAAGGAGCACTGTGATTTAATAATGTGTACTTCCTTGCTGAAACTTTAAAAAAAAAATGCATGTGTGGATGTGGGTCTGTGGGTGAGTACATGCATGTGAGAGCCAGTGCCTGGGGAGGCTGGAGGTCTTGGATCCCCTGGAGTGGGAGTTACACACCAGCACACCAGCATGGTGCAGGGAACTGAACTCAGGGCCTCTGCCTGAGCAGTGCTTGCTCTTACCCACTGAGCCATCCCCCAGCCCCGCTTTATGAAACTTTTAAACTGATTTAATCTGACAAGCACTTTTTATTATGCTTTTTCATATGGAAATTGCAAAGGGTGAGCAAGAATGGTGTCTTGCCCTTAAAGTACTCACTAATAAATTCACTATGCCCTCATGCATGGATCCCATGTGAGCTGTGCTCTCTGAAAAATTCGACTGAACTGGAAGTTGATTTGGTTCATGTCTATATACCCTGCCAAGGCCTGTGGCCTGAGATGCCCCGTACCCAGGAGCATGAACTGACATAGTAAAGGAGAACACAGGCCCCAAATATTGCCCAGAAATGAAGGCCTTCTCTTGTTTCATCTTCTTGGGCAAAACAAAAGCAATTTAGCAACTTTAAAATGAGCACCAGCCCTGTGTGCTGTGGAGATAATTCCAGGTGTTGAGCAGTCTCCTTGGATGGGGCCTTCTTGTGTGCCAAGACCCACGGAGAAGGCACAGTCTAAAGTGGTGGTACAGTGTCCGGACTCTGCACACTCATTGCAACCGGACCGTGACTCCCTAAAGGACGGTCCAGATCTGCATTCTGGTCACGGTGATGAGTGGTAAGCAATGTCTGGGAATGCTTGGAAGAACAGACTGCCAGCTTAGGCAAAGCGGGGTGGTTATTTGAACTTGGTGGTGGCACTACTTACCTTTGGGACGCTTGTGTGCAAAGATGGCTGTTGTGCCTCGATGGTGGAAAATGTCATTGTTGATGCCTTTGGTGTTCTTTATTTAGTTTTTGGTTCCGGGGATTGAACCCAGGACCTCAGGCATGCTAGGTTAGTTCTCTACCACTGTGTTATCTCCCTGGCTCTTTATTCTGCACGGCTCATAGAGAAGGTGGCGGGTGGGGTCTACGCCATGGAGATTGTTTTATTTCCTGCTTTGTAAATGACCCTAGCTGAGTGCTTCACATTTATGCTGGGTGGTTAGTAAGAGCTGTTGAATTAATTTGCTGCCTTTCCAGAAGGCTGAGCTTTGTAACGGAGATAATGATGATTTATGTTCCCATTTTCTGTTTGGGCGGCCGAGACTCAGAGAGGCTCATCACTTCCTCAGGGTCACACAGCGTATGAGGAAGTAACAGAACCAAAGGAAATCCTAATGTTATGGGAATCCTTAGGAACTGCTTCCGCTCTACGGAAAACCAACAAGACAGAAGCAGTGGAGGAACAGGCTTGCTCAAGGCAGCCTAAGGGCCATGGAGGCAACATCTCCATCACCCAGGGCTCAGGGTTGCATAGAGCTTTTCGGGGGCACAAGGGCTTACAATGAGACAGGAGTGGGGCCCCCTCAGCTCTCTAGGGGTTCCCTTCCTGAAAGTCCGTCTGGATGTGGCCTTCTGGACCAACATCTGTGCTTTATTTTAGGTCAGCTAGTCTGTGTGTCCATGCAGAGTGGAAAGGGGCTTCCGAGAGGATGCGGGGGGGGGGGGGGGGGGGGAAGAGGGCTGATAGGAAGAGTTCCTGTCCTCCCAAATAACGTGCTTTGTAAGTTTGCTGTTCTGGACGTTTATCTACGTGACCACGTTCACAGTGTCACCACGGCTTCTGCCCGTCCTGTCACACTAGGCCAGGATGCCTTGCCTGGCAGGGTTGTGGCGGACCTTCATCGTGTCGCAAAAGCCCATTCTCATCAGGCGTAAGAGCACATTGTCACCGCAAGTGACACAAGCCAGGTTGGAGTTGAGGGACTCATGGGAGTCTCCTAATTTAAGCGGTTTGGCAGACAAAGAAACAGCCTCAAAGAAGGAAAGAGTCCCCTGGCTTTCTATCAGAGTTTTAGTGACAGTCGGACCAGATCTGGCCTCGGGGCTCGTCACCGTGACCCCCACTGCGCTCCACAGAGTCCTTTACCCTGCTTACCAGCTCTGTCTGGGAAGCAAACATCTGTTGGAGACAGAGTCTCCCATATCCCAGGCTGGCCTGGAATTTGCTATGTAGCCAAGGATAGGCTTTTGAACTTCTGATCCTTCTGCCTCCTCCCCAAAAGTGCTGGGAGCACAAACATGTACCAACGTGTCTGCATTGGCCGAGAAGCAGATTCTACATCTTTAAGTCTCCTTGACTGTTGGTGCTCACCAGCCGTGCTGTGCTCTGCAGAAGTACTGATGTCATGTGCTGTACAACAAATTAGGCAAACGTCCTCTTGGGCAGTCTCTTGGATTCCCACCTCTTTACTCCCTACCCTAACGGGAACCAGCTCTTTCCCTACATTCTAGTTTAAACTGCTTGTCTCAGCGAAGGTCACCGGCAGCCAGGGTCTGACATTACAGGGAATGGATTCTTCTCAGCACCCGAATCTCCCACTTGAAAAGTATGGATTTTCTCTGAGCCGTCATCCAAGGGCCACTCTAGCCATCAGGACCTAGAGCCTGGGTGAAAGCATTCGGCAGCGGCATGGAAATTCTGAAATTGGCCAAAGACATTGCAGGCCTGTGAGGTCAGGGTGCCAGCCACCAGCTGGGCCTCTGCTTTGGCAAAACCACCCAGCTGGGTCTAACTGGGTACACTTTCCTGGGGGTAACACTCTTTCCTGTGAAGAAGAGCTGAAATAAGATTAGCCTTATGTGAATTGGGTTTAGAGACACAGGCTAAACACAAACATCCAGGCACAAACAGACAGACAGCTGGAGTCAGCTCAGGGCTGGCTCTCACTCTGGTGTGCATGCCTTAGGCTGAGGCAGGAGGATTGAAAGTTCTAGACTAACTTGATCTGTGTGGTAAGACCCATTAAAAAAAAAAGAAAGGTGTATTTTATAAGTAAAATAGCCCAGAACTAAAATACAATCCCTTTGGTTCCTATTCATGCTATGAACAAATGGACAGGGGAGGAGAGGTGTGGGGAGGGGAGGTGTAGGGAGGGGAGGTGGGGAGAGGGGAAGAAGTTCAGCCTCTGTCTTGCTGGGTCTGGTGATTGTCAGCATTACTGGAAACATTTCCTTGATTAAGCATCTTTTGCTGCTGGGCTACAGAACGCACTTTGCCCTCATGTGTTGGTTATTCTGTTGGGTCTGGGGTCACACAATAATGGGGGACAGACCACCAAAGTCTATTAAGCCAGAAGCAAACTTTATTCCAGAAAAATAAAAATTAAAAAAAAGCAAAACAAAACAAAACAAAAAACACCTCGGGGCACAAAAGCTTATCAGCTAGCTGAAACCACAGCCAGTGTTGGAATTCTGGGGCTGTGGCCACGGAGGTGGGTACTGGCCTTTTATAGTATCAGGCATGGGATGCATGCTGGGAGTCACGTAGAAACAACTATTAAAAGTTAACTTTGGTCCAGGCAGTTGTTGGCTATAAGGGGCAAGGGAGTTAAAAGTTAACCCCTGGCTGTTGACAGAGGAGCTGGCTGTAAAGTAGACAGCCACTGTTAGCAGTTAACCTTTAGAGATAATGACTGTCAGATTTCATCTCTTAAGCTTATAATTTTATATATATATATATATATATATATATATATATATATATATATATTCCTGGACCCTTCGATTCCAGCTAGACAGAAGCTTTTGCTGTGTTTTAAGCAGAGGACTAAATAACCAGTTGAAGCCAGTTTCTGCATTGACAAGCTCCCTCAGACTGTGAGCCAACACTGCCCAGTACTGAAGCCCTTTAGGAGTCTCCTCACCAGGAAAGGTGCTTATGAAGCTTTTCAAGTCAGATCTATGTAGCAGGAACGTCATCATCTGGGTGGGGTCGGGGTGTCCTCGGAACATCTTTGGGTGTAGTCAGCACAGGTGAGGGGCACACAGCTTTCTTTTCTCTTTTAAGCCCCCCCACCCCCTATCTGGAGTAGCTGCTTTGGGAAGGAGAGACCTGAGCACTGCAAACTTAAATTTTTATGAAATTACTATTTGAGTTCTCCTCAGTGAGGGAGGAGGGGAGCTTTCCATTTCCTCCCCAGCCAGCTTCCTTGAGCAGTTTGGAGAACGGCCCGTGATCTCCTTGGGCATCACATTCCTGTCAGTTTTTGATAAATACCTATTAAGAAAAAAAAGTATGCTCGCGACCCTGGAGTCCCCAGCTCTCCAGACAGCTTGTTCCAATGTGTCCTCCTTAGCAAGTGCCCAGATGGTTTATGAGGACAGTGACCGTCCTCTTAATCCCAGCACGATGCTGCTAAGAGACCTTACATGTACCGTGGTCCGCAGAGCACGCCTTGTTCAGATGAACTGTCTGAGAGGAAGGCTCTTCAGGCAGCCATTCCTTGCCAGCTGGCCAGTCAGTTCCTCGCCCCTGAAGTGGAGCAGAAAAACATGGTTTAAACCACACAGGAAATGCAGCCTCAAAGCACTGCCTACCCAGAACCCCCTGCCCCCAGCACCAGTCACCACAACCTCCTGCCCCAAACCCCAGGCACACCCTTCAGTGCTGTTTCAAGAGCAAAGCTTACAGGTGGCATGGAGGGCCACAGTATGGAGGGAAATGTGTGACTCCGGGGAATTTTTTTAAAAAATGTTTTATGTGTATTTAAAAATTCAAAAATAAATGTTAAATTACTTTATGTTGAAATTACATGTATGTCTGGTATGTCTGTGCATCATGTGGGTCTTCCTACCTCTGAGGCAGGAAGAAAGTGTCAGACCTCCTGGAACGTGAGTTATAGATGAGTGACTGGAAGCCACTGTGTGGGCGCTGGGAACCGAACCTGGGTCCTTAGCAAGAGCAGCCTGTGCTCTTAACGATGCTGTGCTATTTTTCCAGCTCCTCCAGATTTTTGTTCCCCAAAGAACAACCTTGTTCTTGTCCCAGTGCCTTCGAAGGGAGGGAGCGTGCAGTCTAGAAGCCGCCTGCAGGCGGCACGCTGTGGCACCCTGCAGGTGTGTGGAAAGGCTGCTGTGTAACCATTGTCTGCATATCTGAGTAGGCAGCTCTCAGCCCTGAGGTGTGAGAGGAGGACCCAGGGTTCTGGCAGCTCCCTTCCTCCCTGCTCTTGTGAAACAGTGGTCTTCTGCAGCTACCTGCTCCTGAGACTCCCCATAGCCTCCACAGGTGGCCTGGGGGTGATTGGTGTTCTCTTGGTGTCCCTGTGAACAGTCACACAGAGCTCTTTGCAGGGAGTGCTGGCCTTGCCCCGGCCTCTTTGACTGATATTTGGGTGTCATGCCGGCCACTTGTAGTCTTTCCCACAGAGCATGCCTTCCCCCTGTAACTCTGGTCACCTCAGCACACACCTTATCGTTGCTTTGACACAATTAATGATGTGAGTTCAGTTGAGTCTGGGTTATCGAGGGTTGTGGAAGGAGTTACCGGTTCCAGATCATGCACTTTGGGAATGATGACAAAGATGAACCGTGGCAGCCGGACAGTCGGTCCGGAATCTACCTCTACCCCCAGGTCACTAGGACACAAAGCGGAGTCCTCCACATACTCCTGCACTCTGGGCATCTCTGGCTCGTAAGCCTGGTCTGGTGCAGTACCTTTGTTCTCCTCCCCCCCCCCCCCCCGAAGGAGGCTGCACTGTTCTAAGGAGGTAAGTCCTGTGTACACAGGGGGCTGTGCTATGTTAGATGCATAGGGGTGTTCTTCAAGGGCCAGGTGCTGTCCTAGACTCACTGTGTCCTCTTCAATGGGTGCTGATACCCAGTATCTTCTTCAGTGGATGCTGGATGCAGAGTGTGTTCATCAGTAGCTAGGTGCTATGATGGATGCTCGCCGTGTTCTTCAGGGAGTACAGTAGGCCGGCATGGCAGCTCTGGCGTTTGCTTTCTGGATGAGAATGCAGAAGCTCAGAGGAGCTGGATTCTCTGTGGAACCCTGGGCAGTGGCAGGGATGGGATCATCTCTGTGTTTTCCAGGACATTCAGCTCACTCAGCCCAGCCTGGCCAGGGTCCCTTCTTCTGATTGGAGATAGAGGGATGACATGCATGTTAATGGCCATACCCCTTAGGAAGGCTTCATCCTGTCAGCATCCTTGGTAAGGACCAGTTCCCTACAGGGTACTGGCTTTTAAAATGTGACCAAGGACCCCCGCCTCAGATCCTGTTGTAAATACCTATTCAGGCCTCCCTCACCAGACTGCTAGGGATAGGGCCAAGGAACCTGATTCCTAAGAAAGATAACTGGAAACCTCCCAGGTGATTTTCTCCTTTAGAAGTCCTGAGAGCCCCTTACTCAGGGATGTAATGTCCTACAACTTCGTGTGAGGGAACAGAAATTATCTTCTGTAGTGTTTAGCAGAGTTCCTTGGAGACCATTCTTGCCATCAGAGTGTCAGTTTGTCAGACAGAGAGGCCTGGGGGAGCATCCGTGAATTATACGCTGTGCCCAGCGATCAAGCTGGGAGAGGATGGGCCATTGTCCCAGTGACTTCCAGGCTTGTACTTTCTCTGGAGGTGTGTCGCCCAGGCTGCCTGCCGGGTCACCTGGGGAACTTAAAAAAAAAAAAAAAAAAAAACAGAGCTGGGGACTGGTAAGTATTTTGAAAGTCCCTGGTTGTGGGTTTCTCCCCTGATGCAATAAACCAAATCAGGCCGAATTAATAAGACCAGGTTTAATCTGAGCAAAGCGACTCCCGGTGACTCTCAGGAAAAGGAAGCAGGAGAGAAATCAGGTGGAAGGTCTACGGACCTGACCTTAAATTCCCCACAGGCTCGGTTTTGAGGAGCTCTGAGGGAGGAGCCACTGCTTGGCGGGTTTTCTGAGGGCAAAGGATTGGAATGGGAAGAGTGGGGCCGAGTTTCCAGCTGAGCATCTGGGGGGGGGGGGGCTGGAATGCCCCTCCCCCACCCCGCAGCTGGAGATTCCCAGTGGAGACCGTTCCAAGGAACTCCAGTTCTTGTAACTCCTATACCCTGGAAGTTTCATTCCCCTGATCATTCCCATTTGGAGGAAGTACTCTCCCACAGCTCGGGGGCATTTCTGAAAGCTCTTCAGGGAGGTCCAGGAATCCCTTCCATTTGTGCTCTTTGACTGGATGTCCCTGTTACCTAGTTGCCTGGCCATAGCCCAAAGATTGAGTAGAACATAGGAGAGCTGTTCCCAGGATGACCCGACTTGCTATGACTGCATGTTTAACCCTTCTTTGTCCAAGTTCCTTGCAGCATGCCAAAAAGAAAAAATAATAATAATAATTCATCCATGAAGCACTTTTTAAAAAAGTACTTACTAAAATATTTTGGCTCCCATAGGCCTGACCAGGATTGCTATAAAAGATGAATAATTTGACATTAAGAAGATTCTTTGAGCTTCCTGGGGGAAGGGTGCGATGTGAGTTTAAGTATTATTATTACATTATAAATTTTTAATTAAAAGATCCAACTTGACTCACAAGCTAAAGCTGGCAGTGGAGTTGGCAGCCGGCCCCTTTATTCATCGAAAGTGTGGGGTGCGGGCATTTTTCAAAAGCACGGCAGTCTTAGTCCTTTTTTATGGCTACTCATATATTAAGTTGGGCTGTCTTCCACCTCCAGGAGCTTCATCGAAACAGATGGAAGCCCTAAAAATGTTTTATTTAGCGTTCTTCTCTTCTCAGGTGCATTTTCTATCACCTAAAATTTCTTCCGTGTTGATTTAGACATGAGTTATAGAAAGCGGCCGCCTCTGGCCCCGAGGGCGAATATTTCCACGTCTTCCCCTAAGCTACACTCATGTGTCTCCTGCCCGTCCCCAGGGCCACTGTCAAGTCTCACCTTGGCTGGTGTTGACAGAAGTCACCATTGCCCATGCGCTCTCCCCTGACATTGCCATGTGAGTCTGAGTTTTGTTCTTGAAGAATGCCTCATCTTAAATGTAGACATGACTTGAAATGGAGAAAAAGCAATTCCAAAAGTAATAAGGTCAGGTCAGACTGGGGCTGAACCAGTGAAGATGAGTGGCGGAAAGATCACATACCCCCATGGCAAGGTAACAGCCGGATAGCCGCAGGAGAGGGTTCACCAGCCTCCTCATCAAGCCGTGCAAATGCAGAGAAGTCTCCATCAGGGCAACGTTGCTTCTTAACCAGCTGTGCCCACATTCCTGCATTCTTTCATCTATGAATGATGCATTCCCACCCTGACTGTACAAGGACTCTGCAGGGGCCGGGGGAGGGGGTGGCTTTAAATCACAGAATGACCTAGTCAGCGGATAGTCACAGCATCAGCATGTATTCAGATCTCTGTCAGATCACGTGGAAAAGGTCACATGATGACTGGTGGTGACCTTGAACACCTAGTTGACTGTAGAGATCCCCCGGGAAGCAATAATTTTTCATGAGCTCTCACCTGCAACAACCCAGAATTAGGTTGGTTACTTGTGGAAAATGTAGGGCTTACCCCCAGGGATGTCCTTTCAAATCCATCACTGTGTATCCGATTCTCTCACTCCAGTGTGGAGTGGTTTGAAGCTGACCCGGGCTCCCCAGGCCCCATTTTGTGAGTCCCATTAGCACCAACAGAGACCTCCTCAGAGCCCCTACTGGGTCTACAAAGCAAAGGCCTCACAGTACAGACCTGTTCATGTTAGTTAGAGTCCAATGTCACTTGGCTAACACAGCTGCTGCGATCATTAAATTCCCGGCCAGCATTTTTGTTTTGAATGATGTCTTCGGTCTCCCTGGTCACCTGCACTGGCCTTGGGTTTCTTCTCAGACAGTTCTTCTTAGCTTTTGATTGCCCAGAGGCATGAAACATGCACATTTCCAGGCACCATGCCCCAAGCATCTTTCAGGCTGGGATCTAAATCGATTGAACATGTAGTTGATCCTCCAGCTGGGCCTCAGATACTCCTCCTTGAGAGGCTTGCCCTGGATCTTCCGTCTGTAAGCAAAGAGGTTCTGTCGGTCATCAGTCTGTGAGAACTGTCTCTGAAACCCATTCTTGGCTGGGGGAAGTAACTCAGGAGGCAAATTGCCCACCCGGCATGTGCAAGGCCATGAGATCGGTGTACTCAGTACCACCAAAAAAGAACACCTGCCTGCCATGAAATCATTTTTAATGTTTCTTCTGAGCCTCCTTCTGGCCACCCAGTATGTCCCATCTCTTCCTTTTTACATATGAGGCTACTTTCCAGAAAGTGAACATTGATCTCACCGTTTCTTTAAAGATAAAATAATTAAGCCTCTGTTTCTCAAGAGAAGCAGAAAGGGCTGGGGACATGGCTCCATTGACAGAATGCTTGTTGCACAGATGTGAGGACCTGAGGGTCCCCAGCACCCGTGGAAAAAGCCAGGCACAGTGGCTTGTCCTTGTAATCCCAGCCCTAGGGAGGTAGGGACCCAAGGGCTTGCTCACCAGCCACCTCACTGAATCGATAGGCTCTAGGATCTGTGAGAGACTCAGTCTCAAACTAAGAATGATAATAACAATAAAAAATGTAGAGAGCGATAGAAGGGAACACTCGAAGTTAACCTCTATCCTCACATGCATGCATAGGTATGCATACTCAGCATCCATATGTGCATACACACACAGGAACATGTACACATGTCAAGCAAAAAAAAAATCACCGTTTACTTGTATGATGAAACTGCACCAACTTCTGTAATTTACATCAAGGGGTCAGCTTGCCTTCTTGAATTTTTTTTCTGGGATATAATTAAAGTTTTATGCTTTGGGGAATTTCTGTGCTTCATCCCCATACACACCGTCCTTCATTCCTAGACATTCTGTGAAGTGGCTCCACCTCCAGATCCAGCAGCCCTGGGGGAGGTAGGGAAGGGGGCGGCATCGTCAGTGGAAATCCTCGTTCTCCATGCTGGGCTCACTTTGCTGTCCTTACAACTTTGTTTAAATTTGCAAAACATAGTACATATAGGAAAATTCATGAAACAGAACAGCTTGGTGAACACTCATGAGATAACACCAGCATCCCCATCATCCAGGGAAGAAATAGGACTCTGCTGGTATCCCCAGAAGTTCGTTCCCACTCATCTTATGGCACACTGCTGCAGTTGGATCATTTCCATGGTTTCCTGGTGGTCTAATGTATGGACATGCCATCGTTTGAATATTCATTTTGGTGGACATTTTAGACTCTCCCGATTGTCTCCTGTTATAAATAGTGCTGCAGTGAGCATATCAGAACATGCCTATTGATGATTGATAATCTTCTATTTCTGTTGGCTCTGTATCAGAGAGTAGAGCTTTTGAGGTGTGTGGTATTCATATATCCAGTGTTAATAGACATTGCTAGTTTTCTCAAATGGTTGTACCAGTTTGTACTCCCACAAACAGAATATGTCCCTTAGTATTAGCAATATTTTAGCCATCTGGCAGACATGTAGTACTCTCTCTAACATTGTAGTGGGATGGTTGTTGGGGAGTTTGTTTCTTTGATTTTGGTTGGTTGGTTGGTTGGGTTTGTTTTGAGACTGTGTCGTACTGTTCGGGGCACACCTGCCTCAGTTTCCTGAGTCCGACTTTTGCAGGCACGTCCCACCACTCTCTGAATCTCCCACCTTTAATGCTCATTTCCCCGGTGAATAATAAAGTTGAGAACCTCTCTGTGTTTATTGGCTAGCTTGTGACTCCCTCCTGTGAAGTGCCTGCTTAATTCGCTTAACCATTTATTGATTAGTTGTCTTTTCTGTATTGATTTTTTAGGAGATTTTATATACACTAGATCCGAGTCCTTTGTTGGTTATAGGTGCTACAAAGCTGTTCTGTGGCTTAAGGTTTTACTCTCTTATTATCAGTGTGATGCACAGAATATTTTAACTTGCATGTAGTCAAATTTATCAATCTTTTTCTTTATGCTAAAGTTGTGTAGGAGTTTTCTTTGTCATGTTAAACAATGTTTTCACAGGGCTGGAGAGATGGCTCTTCCAGAACACCCAAGTTTGATTCCCACCATCCATATTACGTGGCTCACAACTGCCTGTAACTCCAGCTCCAGTCTGATATCCTCTTCTGGCCTCCACAGGCACCTGCACACACACACACACACACACACACACACACACACACACACACACACACACCAATTTAAAAAAGAAAATAAATTTTTCAAAAATGTCTTTGCATTATGATATTGCATTTTATTCTGTCATCTCAGAACCTTGCCTTCATATTTAGCCCTCTAACCCTCCCTCTTGGGCTGAGTTTGTATATAACACACATAGCACTGTTCATTAGAATGGATGACCCCGCTGCTTCCCATGGCCAACTATGTCAGGAGATGAAAGTCCTGGCCTAGTCTCTGTTCTATTGGTCTGTCCGTCGTGTGCTGTGTGTAATTCTGGTTTAATGACTTCAGCTCTGTAATTGCTCTTAAATGCTCATAACATAAGCGTTACCCCCTTTCTCTGTGCCTTCAAGACTGTCTTGGCTCTTCTTGGCCTTCCATGTTTCCATATAAAGTTTAGAATGAGTGCATCAACTATCAACTATCAAAAAGTTTGAATCCTGAGCATTATTATGTTGGGTTTTGTGATGTTTAGTTTTGTCAACTTGACAGTCTAGAATCACCTGGGAAGAGAGTCTCAACGAGGAATTGTGTAGATTAGGATGACCTGTGGGGGTGTCTATGGGTGATCTTTTGATGATGCTAATTGAAGGGTGGCAGCATCCCCTAGCCTCGGGTCCTGGACTGTGCTAAGAGTGGACAAGGGAACTGAGCAGTAAGCATGTGTGCATTCATCTTCTCTCTGCTCCTGACTATGAATGTGACTAGCTGTTTCAGTCTGTGACCCCCGTAACTTCCCAGCTATGACTATAATCTGGTATCATGGTGGAAATAAACCCGAAGTTTTTGCCAGGGTATTTTGTCATAGCAACTAGAAAAGAAAAATAGGACAGATTTATAGTTAAAATTCTGAGGAAAATAAGACCTATGCAATATTGGCTCTCTCTACTTACTAAGGTCTTTAACAATTGTTCTCAATAATATTTTCTATATGGAGGTCTTGTCTTTTGTTTATTTATTTGAATTTCGCAATTCAAATTTTATGTGCTTGATAAAAGTTTTAAGATTGTTTAAATTTATCTGTTAGAAATTCATTATGAACTTTACTACTTATACGTGTACATTCTTGTAAGTTTTTTTATATTGATTTACTTTATTTTATGTGTCTATGAGAGTTTGCCTACGTGTATGTGTATGTACCATGGACATGCCAGGTGCCCTTGGAGATCAGAAGATACCTATGGAGCCCAGAAGAGGGGCATCAGACCCCCTGGAACTGGAGTTACAGAAGGTTGTGTGTCACCATGTGGGCGCTGGGAATTGAACCTGGGTCCTCAGCAAGAGTAACAAATGCTCTTACCTGCTGAGCCCTTGCCTCTCTAGCTCCTGTCTTTGTGGATTCTTTTGGGGCTTACCACATGCATTGTCATGTCATGTTTGAATACTAAAGCTTTTCTTTCTAGCTAGCTGATTCTTTCCACTTTCCTCTTGTTTGGGTCCCTGCTTCAGTGAGGAAACCCAGTGTGGCGTCCAACAAGTGTAAGGAGTGGGCATTCCAGTCAGGGGCCCATTCCCAAATTGATGCCCTCTAGATTTTTACAATACATACTTTTCTAATAATATTCCCTATTAAATTGCAGTATTTTGTTTAATTCCTAGCTTATTAAGAGTTTTTTTTGTTTTAATATGAGTGGATGTGGAATTTTATCAAATGCTTTTTCACATCTAATAAGATGGTAATTCTCTCCTTTATTCTGCTAAATGTTCAAGTCACACTGGATGATCATTAGATGTTAAGTCGGTGTACTTTGTGATGTGTTTAAATTATGTTCACTGATGTGTTCATCTTAAGGTCTGCATTGTGTTGCTGAGGTAGGTTGTCCTGAATGTTTTACCCATCTGTGACGTTCTCTCCACTTGTATAATAATCAAGGAGGCTGCCCGGTAAACCTGCTGGTGGCCTGCAGAAGGTTACATCTTGCTCACACAGGGAGGGAGTGAGACTGCTGCCCGATCTTGCACACATATTCAGCAGAATTCACGAAGAAGTATCTTGAGTCTGGAGTAGGCTTTGTGGGAAGCCTTTCTGATTTAAACTGAATTTACTTGATATTTTATATAAGTATAACTTGGCAATTTCAGTAAATGATAGTATTTCTTACCTTGCATGAAGAATTTGACTTCATCTGAATTCTCAAATGTTTTGATTTCAAATTTTCTTTCTGTCTTCTTTATTTTTTTAATGTAGGCTATGCCAATGCTATGTCTTTTCATCCTTACATGGTTGGGTGCACTATGTAGTTCTTGATAAATGCCGTCAGGGATTGTTGATTGTGACTTCAAAGGATCTTGCTGGTCCTTCTTGTCTTGTTTCTTTTATCATTAAAGCTCTCTCTATCATTTATTCTTAATTATTTATTTCCTTGTACTTTTTTCATGTTTAATCACCTACCCATCTTCTGACCATTTAAGAATTCTTAATTTTAGTTCTAAATTATCACCCTGAATTTATATATACCTAGTAACATACCTCAATATTCATAAAGCAAAATCCAATAGAACTTTAAGCATAAACCCACATCTGCAGTAAAAACATAGCATGGAAAACTTGAACAACTGATCAACAGATTTCACTTAATCAACACTAAGATGTATGTTCTTGACTTTTTTAAATATTTAATTTTTCTGTGTGTACTTAGATATTCTTTTGTTTATTTCTTGAGTCTCACTGTGTAGCCCTGACTGACCTTGAACTTATAGAGTTCCAGGACAACCTGCCTCTGCCTCCTGAGTGCTGGGACTACTGGCATGTGTGAGCAACCATGCTGGGCTTTCTCTGTGTGTTTAGGCTTAAAGAGAAATGTACAGCCATAGATTTATCTGCATAGCATATATTACAATATGCAACTTTTCATTGTTAATCATCCAAAATATTTTGTTTTTTTATGTTATTGTTTTATTGGACCAATGGGTTATTTAGGAAGATAATTACTATTAAATATTACTCAGTTTCAGCATAGGAGTGAGTTTTTTTTGTTGTTGTTTTTTTTGTTTTGTTTTGTTTTTGTTTTGTTTTTTTGAGACAGGGTTTCTCTGTGTAGCTTTGCGCCTTTCCTGGAACTCACTTGGTAGCCCAGACTGGCCTCGAACTCACAAATATCTGCCTGCCTCTGCCTCCTGAGTGCTGGGATTAAAGGTGTGCGCCACCACCGCCCAGCTAGGAGTGAGTTTTATAACAATTGTTTCTGTCTTATTTTCATTGTGGCTCAAATACATGCTCAATAATGTCAATCACTTGCTGTTTGTTGGGACTGAATTTCCCATGTGGACAGTCTTTGTGAATGTTGCATATATACTCCAGGATATGTAAGGTGTAACAGTCTTGCCCTGCAGAATGGATAGCTAATATCCACACAAATTCATTATCTAAGTTGTAAATATAAAAATACAAAAATAAACACTGTAAGCTTAACACAACGTTATAGGCTATCCTGGGCTATGTAGCAAGACCCTGTCTCAAAAAAAGAAAAGAAAGTCTTTTTTTTAAAGGGGGGGTGCTTTTCAGTAGCAAAACGCACAGAATTATACCTACCATAATTGTTTTGATCCCCTCTCTGTGTGTGTTGTGTGTATGTGACCGTCTGTCTGTCTGTGTCTGTGTCTGTGTCTGTTCTATGTCTGTGTGTTTCTTAGTGGTTTCAGGCAGGGAACTAATAATTCCACAGTAGAAATCACTTAGAGCCACAAGGTACCAAGTGTTCTGTTCCAACACTGCATCAGGTTTCATTAAAGTCAACATCCTTTAAAGAGGAAAGAACCAGCCGGAACCATCCCTGCTTGGGAAGCAAAGCCACACACAGGGTGGCACCTCTTTTCTCACCAGCACCCCCTCTCTTCCGTCGGCTCCTTCTGGACAGCAATGGCCGTCACCTCTCCTTTTCCTTGCTCCATGTTGATTGTCCATAATGGCATCATCAGCCTGGGCTGATTCCATTCAGCTTCTGCGACCTGCTCCTGAGTAAACCAATGGTCAGGGCGGTCTCTCTTGTACTGAATGAAATAGCAGTGCTAATGAATGCTGGTAGATGGCACATTAAAATACCATCCAGTGGTACAAAGTTCAGGGCCCTACAGCCGCCCTCAGTCTGACATTGTCCACAGACCTGGGTATCTCTAAGGCCACTTTCAAATTCAGTGATTCAGTCAGACTCACACAACTTAGAAAACCTATGATCCTCGTGGATAAGTGTATTAGAATGGGGGTACACAAGCTAAAATCGCCCAAGGGAAGAGGTACGTAGGGCAGGATCCAGGAGTCACAGCCACAAGCCCCCAGCGGAGCTGTGCAGACAGGGCCTCCCCTTCCAGCAGCGGTGTATGACAGTGTGTCAACAACCAGGGAGATGCAGACAGTGCCTCCCCTTCCAGCAGCGGTGTATGACAGTGTATCAACAACCAGGGAGACTGACTCCAGGATTTTATCGGGGTTCTTTCCTGTAGACACAGTTGACCACTCTGGGCTGACATTGGTCTCCAGTGCCCCCAGAAGCTGAACTGATATTTGGTGTCCCAAATCACACAGACTACGTAGCACGCCTAATGCTACCAGGTGAGCATGGGTACTTATCTCAGTCAGGACACTCCAGGAACTTAGAGGTTACCTCCCAGGACCTGAGGACGAGACCATCCTTTGGCCAAGATTCATCCTTCACTGCACGTGTGACAAACCCTTTGAGAATGTAAACCAGATCCTTCCAGATGCTTAGGTTCTACTGGTGTCCCTTCCACTAAACAAAACCCCAGGCTCTGTCCTAATCCGTCAGGCCCTGTGTGCTCCGGCCCTTCCTCTCCCCCCCCACCCCCCGCCTGTAGCTTGAGTTTTCCTGCCTTGCCCACAGTCAGGACAAATCTCTGTCACCCGCCAGTCCCACAGCCGCTCAGACCCAACCAAGCAAACACAGAGACTTATATTGCTTACAAACTGTATGGCTGTGGCAGGCTTCTTGCTAACTGTGCTTATAGCTTAAATTAGTCCATTTCCATAAATCTATACCTTGCCATGTGGCTCGTGGCTTACCGGCATCTTCACATGCTGCTGGTCATGGCGGCGACTGGCAGTCAGTCCTTCTTCCTTCCTGTCCTTTTATTTCTCCTCTCTGTTAGTCCCGCCTATCCTTCCTGCCTAGCCACAGCCGATCAGGTTTTATTTATTAATCAATCAGAACAACTTGACATACCGACCATCCCCCAGCACAGCCAAGTGCAGACCATCTCAAACACCTGCACTCAGGCCCATGGTCCTAATCATCCTCTATACGGACCTGCTGGGTAACGCCACAAAGAACCCAAGAAGGGCTCCCACAGGACATACAGAACATCCCACAGCACTTCCCCTTTTCTTTTTTTAAAAAGGAAGGTTTTAACTTTTACACATCTTTAAAGCCAGCTTGGTATATTTGGGAATTTGGGCGTAGCTTCTCTTACTACTTCCTGCTGGAGGGGGGCGCAGTATCTTATGGGGATACAAAGAAAATTTTAGGTTCATGGAGTAGTCCGTGAGACTGTATCGTCTGAGCCAGTTGCCTTGAAACGATTCTGGATGTTGGATCATCTGGGCCATGGTGTCATCGGAGACCTGGAAGACCTTTCAGGTGGTCTTGGCTGGTCAAACCTGATGTATCTTAATCTGGAACAAATCCATAGCCTCTGGCTTTCTGTAGAGACAAAAGCAGAGTCTCCTTTCCAAAGTAACACATCCTTATATCCAAATTTTAAAGCCAAGGTATCTTTAATATATACATATTGGTTTAACTCAACATCTTTTACGATCAAATGTTTTTCTGCAGTTAAAAATCCCAAAGACAATATAATCCAGACTCTCTGTGTGATATCCATCTTTACATGGCTTATTTTTTATATTACTTTTACTTTCTCTTTAAAGACTTTATTATTTTAAAACTTTCTATTTCTTTATATAACTGTCTATGTTCCTTTTCCTCTCTCTTCCAAGCCTATGTACATTTTTACACACATTGTAAAGCATTTAAAGTCTTGTTCCATCTGAATCTGTCTTATTGCGAACTTATTGCTTTAAACTGTAGCCTTCTAAGCCTGAAACGGCTCTGTGGCTGCTGGCTCCGCCCCCTTCAATTTCCCAACTTGGCGGTAGTACGTTTTCCACCAGCTCTGGGAGCCATCAAGTCTCAGAAATAGTGGGTCTACACTTTTATCCAAGCAGTGTGTAGCCCAGAAACCTCTTTTTTTTTTTTTTTTGTTTTGTTTTGTTTTGTACTAGCAAAGGCTAAATCCACCACGCAGCTTAATTGTGCCACTTGCAGAGGCCTCATTCCCGCCATACTGCAGGTCAAGCGCACACGCCAGGAACCCGCCAGTAACTCAAACCGGCAGCTGCTGCTCATTTAAGAGAGACAATTAGGAAGCTGTTTTTAGTTCCGTTTTAGAATCTTTTTTCTCAGGTTTTAGGTGGAAACTCTTGCCCTCTCGTTGGGCGCCACCCGCCCATCTTGGCTGCCATTTTCCAAACACACAGGTCTTCCCTGGTGTGGTGGGGCACCCCAGACTCCTTTCCGGCCTTTGTGCTGGCCTCACCATTCTGCCCGAAATCTCCCAGATCCACGTGTAATTGGATCTGTGCTGTCATTCAGGTCTCAGCTTAATAAATGTCGTTTCCTCGGAGGCCCCTTGCCTGTCTGCTCGAATTAAATGAGTCCCCAAGTCGCTCCCTATCTTATCACATTATGAGCTCATCGCAGTCGCGAGATTCGCCCGTTATTTTCTAGCTCATTTGTCTCTTAATTTTGCGGTTAGAAGCCCTCCTCCATGCATACGCTGTAAGATCGGAAACGGTGCCTCCTTCCCCGACCCCACCCCACACCTAGGATGCACTGGACCCGGAGTGTGGCCTCGGTAGTCACTGAACAAATGAACGAACAGCAGGGTGAATAAGAAAGACTTACAAATTCCAGTTCATGGGAATCTAAGTCAAGTTCTTTACAGCAAGACATTTAGAGCCTTTAATGTAACAATGTGGATTGTAAGGCTCATATGTGTTCATATTCCTGGGAACGGTTTTGCATTTGTACATATAACCAACATCTTGGAAACATTGTTGACTCCCCCGGCACCTGCCCCCACCCCTGGGACTGTACTCTGCTGACTGGTCTAATAAATTAGTCTACACTGGGTGTAACTGCGCAGCATTGCCTGAGGATCTTCCTCGCCTTGCGCTTGCTCGTTATCCTGAATCTCCATTTTTAATAGGTTCAGTGTTCAGCACTGGCTGTGGTGGGCCGGGGCAATGTGGCTTTTCAGAATGGAAACCTTTGCGAGTCCTCCAAACTACATCCTGGAAGTGACCATTTATGGCTCTCCAGTCTAAGTTCTAACTGCTGGCCGGATTGTAAGTGACAGAGTCAAATATTGACAGATGCTTCTAGTCTTTGCTAATGGCACGTGTGAAGTGGCTCTGTGATTTATTTTTTTCTGAATGGATGAATCTGTGGTGGAGGACATTGGGTTAGAAACAGTCCCCGACTTAACAGTGGTTCAGCTTAACAATGCTTCGACTTTTCCGTGACGTGAGAGCGATGCCCGCTCAGTAGAAACCTTACTTCACATCCTGAATTTTGTGTTTTCCTGGGTTAGTGATACGTGGCACAGAATTCCATCTCGATGCTGGGCAGTGGCTTCTAGTCAACCGCAAGCTAGTGAGGGCGAGTGACCCACATTCTAAACTATGCTGGGTAGTTGAGCTGGGAGGCGTAGGTTGTGTATGTAACACTTTCAACTTTGTGTGTGCGTGCATGTGGTGGAGGGAGGGACACACATACATGTGCGTACCCAGGCGTGTGGAAGCTAGAGAACAACCTTGGGTGTCGTCCTTCGGGAGTGTCATCCACCTTGTTTTTTAAGACAGGGTCTATCATTGGCCTAGAGCTCACCCATTAGGCTAGACTGCCTGGCCAACAGGCCCTGGGAATCCACTCGTCTCTGCCTTTGAAGGATTACAAGTGTACACCGCCACTCCTTGTCCATTTGGTTTTGTTGTTGTTTGTTTTTTGTTTTTCTGTTTTCTAGGACTTGAACTCAGGTCTTCAGGCTTGCAAGCATTTTGCTGATTGAACCATCTCCCCAGCCCCATTTTCAGCTTTTAATGTTTTCAATTTACGTTGAGATTTTCTGAATATGGCTCTTTGTGAAAGCCAAGGAATGTCCATATTCCTCTTTGAAACTCACTTCAGCATTAATGAAGATTACACATGTACTTTTAAGATACTCAAGGTCCTGATCCCTTTTCTAGAAATGAGGTCAGTGGTTATTTACCATCACCAGAGCTCGTTGGGGCAGATAGTTATTCCAGGCACCATCTTACCTTATACTTGCCTTACCCTTCCTTCTGGGAGAAGTGGATGCCACAGAGTGTGTGTGAACAGAGAGGATGTGGATGACCTTTTCTTCTGTTGAACTTGAAGGTTTGTTAGAGCTGGTCTGGACTGGCCTTCCCCTTGGTCCTAGAGCACATCGCAGCCTGTTTTCTCTGCTTTAGTGGGACTTGAACTCCAAAGCCTTACTGCTATGTGGCTCTCCCATGTAGTGAGCTGGTGTTGTGTCAAGTCCCATACAGACTCTTTTTTGACCAGAGTATATTACCCACCCCAGCTACCCCCCCCCCCACTGCAGCACACCCAACTTGTGTGAAGCATCCTACATTAATCTTAGCACAGGCTGGAAAATCAATCTTGAGAGCAAGGCCTAGGAGCTTTTCCCTCTGACTAGCCAATGTCAACCAGTCTGTGATGTCCAAGTGGGCACGCTATCCATTGACTTGACTCCTCAAACCGGCCACCTCCCAACTCTGCTAGTTAATTCTTAAAGGGAAGGCCAGTCCAGACCAGCAGCGAACGCCAAGGCAGGTCAGCCTGCGTGCTGTTCTGCACACCATGCTCGCTCATCCGACTGAGGCCAGGCCCTGCACCATGGCTGGATGGCTGCAGCCACTACCCTGACAGGCTAAACCATGTTAAATCCTGTCCAAAATACAGCTGGCGTTCCATTCATTTCCAGAATCATTCAGATCAGCAGTCTGTTAGTGTCTTAGGGTTCCAATTACTGTGAAGAGACACCATGACCACAGCAACTTTTATAAAGGAAAGCATTTCATTTGGGTGACTTACTTACAGTTCAGAGGTTTAGTCCATTGTCATCATGGTGGGAAACATGGCAATGTGCAGCCAGACATGATGCTGGAGAAGGAGTTGAGAGTTCTACATCTTGATCCGCAGGCCATGGGAAGTGAGTTGAATTCACAGTGGGCACAGCTCAAGCATAAGAAACCTCAAACCTCAGTCCCCACAGTGACACACTTCCTCCAACAAGGCCACACCTCCTAATAGTGCCACTCCCTATTAGCTTATGGGGACATTTGCTTTCAAACCACCACAGATAGGAATTGTTATAGGCAGCAAATAAAGTTCTTTTTAGGAGGTGGTCCCTGCACACTGGGTCCCTCTTTCTGTTAGTTCTGTGACACAGGCTGTGAGCTTGTCGTTGTCCCCTGAGTCTGGTGACAGGTGAGATACCATGTATCTATTTGTTGTATAGTTTGAGACCAGGCCTGAAAACAAGAACTTCATTGTAAAGCTATGAACCATTTTAAATCGCAAAAAAAAAAAAAGTAATATTCATCTTTTCTTGCAGACTGCCGCATCCCCCAAATTGAAGATGCTGAGATTCACAACAAAACGTATAGACACGGAGATAAGTTAATCATCGCCTGTCATGAGGGATACAAGATCCGGTACCCTGACCTGTACAACATGGTTTCATTATGTCGTGATGATGGGACATGGAGTAACCTGCCCATCTGTCAAGGTATGAGATGGGAGCCACTGTTGTCAACTGGACTTGTCGCGACTGCGTTGAAGAAGGTGCATGCACATGACCTTCTCACACAGCGGCAGAGATTACGGCAGAAAGATACAAAGTCACCTCACCCAGGCCCGCCCTATCTTTCTGTGACCTCTCTTAGGATCTCATTGCTCCTTATGGTGGTCAGCACCATATACCGAGATTTCCCAGTCTAGAGAGGAGAGTCCCTGTTCTTTAGTATGTGGGGCATCGCTCCCTTTCCATAGAAAATCAGTAAAAGCAGTGTAAGAATTAGGAGAGCTGGGCTAGTGAAGGGACTCAGCAGGCAGAGGCGCTGGCTTGTGAGCCTGACAACCTGAGGTGGCTCCCTGAAATGCAATAGTAAAGGTAGGAGAGAACTGACCCCCATGGGCACTCTGGCTTGTACGTGTGTGCCTACACACATGCACACATAACATGTGCGTGCCCTCCCACAATAATAATAGTAATATAATAATAATAATAAATTGAAAAGAATTTGGAGGCTTTGTAACTGGCTGTGAACACATAGATGAATTGTTGTCTGCTTAATGGAAATTGCAGGGAGTAATACTTGAGTCGTGGTGGGAATATAGTAAACCCATCTTACAGAGACTCTCTTCTCTTCATAATGTTATCCCGTTTTATAATGCATGGAAAGCAGACAAAAATCACATTCAAATGCTTCCAAACCACACAGTGAGTATTTATCCTTTCACATTTTAAAAAATTTGCCCCAGCCACCGTATACAGAAGGACCTGTTTTTGAAAATAAGCCCTTGAGTTCACATTAATTCTGATTTTATTTTTTGACATGTGGCTTGGTCTAAAGGACCAGAAAAGCCAATGCATAATTCATAATTTGAGGGAGAAGGGAGGAGCATTCAGATGTGCTCCAACAGCTCTGGCATCTTCAAGTTGAGGTGAATGTTAACTTTGGGCTGGGAAATCACAACTGGCAGGCCCTGATATTGCTTTGTGTGCCCCGTCATCAGAAATAAATTGTTTTCCTACACGAGAGCTTAAGAGTCGAGGCCCTGTGAAGGAACGAAGGGTTCAGGGTTGGAAGGACAGAGGAGCCCGGCCACCACACTCCCTGCCCTGTGGCCTGTCACTAGCCTGCCCTAATAGAGACGTGGGTTTTATTTATCTGTTCAGAGACTGCCTGCAAAACAAGCAGCTGGCGCCTGGGTTGGGCTTCTCCTGCAAACAAACATCATTAGCCGCAGATTAATTGCAGGGACAGATCCATTCCGGGGCTGGATGAACTGGTGAACGGGTGAAGGAAAGCACCTCCGAGTCCAGCCACTCCCTGAAGCCCTGTTCCCTCCGCATCCTTTCTCTGTGGCCCCTCGCTCTTTCTGGTTCCCCTTTTATTGCTTAAGTCCAGCGTGTTCCCTAGGAATCCTTTCTCCCTGTGGCCTTTTGGGGTGTCATTTTAAAGAGTTCAGATGAGTGCCTCGCTGTTGCTCTGTCTGGCCAGTCTGGGTCCCTCTCCCTTTCTCAGATTCTGCTCCAGACATGACTTTTCTAGGTCAGCAACAAGAGAGATGACTGGCTATGCTTTTTGTTTTTGTTTTTTAATTTGTGGTATTACTGAGATTCAAATCCAGGGTTTCACACATGCGAGGTCAGAGTCCTGCTTCTCAGCTATACCCCTCTTCCTCTTTTTGCTCCTGATTTTGAAAGAAGGGCTCACTACATTGCCCACGCTAGCCCTGAATTCACTCTATCACCCAGATAGGCCCTGAACTTGTGGTCCTCTTGCCTCGGTCCCCCAAGTAGCCGGAACGATGGGCTTACACCACCAGGCCTGCACTGGGCTACTCTTGAGAGATGTGCGGCTTCAAACAATTCCAGGGGCCCCAGCCCCGCTGTCCCTCGCCAGAGCCCTCCACCCCGCAGGGGAGGTGCCCTGCTTGTGCTGTGGCCCGGGGCCCATCCTGTGTGTTCCTGCTGCTGGGGCGGGAACTGCGGCTGCAGCAGCCTTCCTCTGGCCGCCTGGCTGGTGCAACGCCAGGAGAGCAGGATTCTGAGTTGCTGCAGACAGCCTGGCACCTCTCCGAGCCCCCTGGTGGATTGTAATTGGCTCTTAAGAGTGACAGTTCATTCTAGAACTTTTATTTGCACCTATAGATCCAGGGGCTAAAGCTCCAGTGGGCATGTCTCTATTATCTAGAAGTGCAAATGGAAATCCCACTGAACTATTGAGTGGAAGCCTGTTTCCCACTGTTAGATTTAGGAGGGGCTGTCTCCAACCAAGAGTGAGCATGCTTTCCCTCTCAGCGCTGATTAGCCACTCGAATTACAGCTCCCGCCATCTCCTCCGGAGGAGTGGAGGGCAGGCTGCTCAGAGGCCATTTGTTGGCAGCTACTTCAGGCTTTGGAGAGTATCTGCCTGCCCTGCCCGCTGTGGGGCAGAAGCAGTTGTGATTTGGGAGAGTCCAGGCATCTCCTGACAAAGCAGCTGAGAGCTGGAGCCCCATCTCCGCAGGGAGCACTGGGCCGGCATCCTGTCAGCCACCGGAACTGTGTAAGCATCCCATGCCTTCCTTCTGTGCCCGTTAATGGATTTGTCTGCTGTTTCTCAATTACTGATTCCATTTTTTCCCCCAATTTCCGCCCCTCCCTCTGACTCTTCACACCGCATTTGCTGCAAACATTACCAGTTTTTAGCTCAGGAAAATTAAAAGCCAGCTAAGGGAGGGAACACAGGAGATGACTCAGTTGATAAAGTACCTGGAAGTGTGAGAACCTGAGTTGGGATCTCCAGGACCCCAGAAGCTGGGCTTGGCACGGTGACAAGTGTCTGTGTCCCAGCACTGGGGGCACAGAGACAGGGAGATCTCTAGGTCAGCCAGCCTAGCCGAGACGGTGACCTTCTGGGACAGTGAGAGATTCCGTCTCAAAAAAGGAGAGAGAACAATAGAAGAAGACACCCAACATCAGTCTTCAGTCTCCACACATGTACATACTGTCTCTCTCACACACACACACATACACACATACACACACACATACACACACATACACACACATATTCATACACATATATACATATACACATACATATATACACACACATACACATACATACACATAAACACATACACATATACACACACACATATACATACACATATATACATATACACATACACATATACACGCATACACATATACACACACATACACACATACACATACATACACACATACATACACATATACATACACACAAACACACACACACAAGTGGCAGAGATTGAGAAAACCACGAGATGGAGTAAAAAGGTGCCGAGTTCTGCTGCTTTGAGGGTTGCGGGGGTGGGGAGGGTCTAGAAACATCCTGAGTGGTTCTGAGTCAGGGCCTGCTCCGATTGTGGACCTTGGTGGCCCAAGGCACGGTAGTAAGGTAGGCACCAAACAATGGCAAGTGTGAGTGAGTGTGTCTGTCCCTACGCTCTGCACCCCTGGTGCCTCAGGTCTTTCCTCGCTCTGGTGCACAGGCACCACAGCAGCTGCCTGAGAGAGCCCCTCCAGACAGGGTCTAAAAAAGCTGCCTCTGGAGGAGCGCTTGGCCACCTGCCATTGAGCAGAGTACAAACCCTGTGCCCCACAGCTGTCCTGGAAAGCGGGTATTTTCATTACACACTGTTTGCTTCACACACATGCTTGCCCCCGGAAGAGTGTCACCCTGTGATGTCATTGTGCCCTCCAGTGGCCTCACTGGAGTCACCACAGTTCTAGGGCAGCAGGAAAGGCACACCCAGGATTCCATACCATTAGGAATGGCACGGTTTTCAAGACCCAAAGGTAGCCGGTGGTTTAGAAGCAGGAGTCCAGTTTCCCATTTCTTCTCTGATAGCACATGACTTGTTCTGTTTGGAGGACTACGGAGCCATTGCAAGGCTGTGCTTCTCAGAGGCCCCTCCCACCTGGCCGTTAGCAACGCATAATGCCTGGGTTCCACTGAGACCTGCTGAGACATTTGACCTGGAGTCAGTGTCTCTCCGTCCCTCTAGGGAATTCTCAAGCTTGAAAACCAGCACACTTTAAGACTCTTGACCTATTTCACTTAAAACCAGATATCCAGAAATCTAGGCATACCAGCCCAAGCAGGATTCCGTCCTCTGACTGAGTTTGGAACATCGCCAGCCCCAGTCACAAACCCCTAGCCATTGTAGTGTCTGTTTCCTCCTAGGGTGCCTCAGGGGCCCTCATCCCTGAGGTCACCTTAAATGACATGGGGAGCTTCATAAACACGTAGTGACCCGCAGGGTCCCCTCCTGTACATGGGGCCTGGGCACCTCTGGTTTATAAAAGCCCCTCAAGAGATGCTCCTGTTCCATTTGGGACAGATTCACCTGGCTAGGGGCGTGCTTGCCTCCCTTCTTCCTCCTAACCCTCTATCTGACCCTTGTGGTGCCATTTCAAATACACCAGCAAACATCTGTCTATTTGTAGGTCAAGTCTGCAATGCCCTCTTCTTGCCCAGGGACAATCCCAAAGAGCTCCTCTGTGCCATTGGCTGTGTGTGTGTGCAGAGGAGGCCTAGTGAAACCTTTCCATTTTCCCTTCGCGTTTCACAGGCTGCCTGAGACCTCTAGCCTCTTCCAATGGCTACGTGAACATCTCGGAGTTCCAGACCTCCTTCCCCGTGGGAACTGTGATCGCCTATCGCTGCTTCCCCGGATTTAAACTCGAGGGTTCTGAGTATCTCGAATGCTTACACAACCTTATCTGGTCGTCCAGCCCACCCCGGTGCCTTGCTCTGGAAGGTAACACATATAAGTCTTTTGGAAGCGGATGTTTAGTTGGGAGGCATCTCATTGTGGCCAGTAGTGACTTTTGCTTGCCTAGGTCCAGATCATCCACCTGCCATGAAGCTATACTCACGTTAGATGCCCCCCATCCTCCCCACTCGCCCACCACATTCTTAGATTTAAGGGGAAGAAGACAAATAGAAGAAGTTGAGATAATCAGATGTCAGGCTGCAAAATATTGCAAAGTTAAATGAAACGCCTTCAAAAATTAATTTTCTCTGCACCAAATGATAACAGATGGCACGGTGGCACCATCCGTCTCTGTCTCACCCGCCGTTTATTGTTGTGGCAATGTTTCTCTCATTTTCCCATGCATTGATAGCTGAGCCATAAATGTTTGGCTGTAAGACACTCTTGGAAGTCTGAAAGCAAGAACCATCTCTTCCCTGCTTTTATGACCTCTGTGTGGCTAATAGGGTGTTATTGCTAAAGACCACTAATCAGAGGTCTGTGTTGAGGGTGTGGGGAGGCAGGGCTCCCCCGTCCAGAATCTGGGCAGTGTCCTGGGGTTCCTGACACCCTCTGCCATTGGAGTCTGACATCCAGCTTCAGCCCTGGTTTGTCTCAGGGCTCCAAGTCTCACCCGATGTGTTTCCTAACATCTGAGTAGATGTGTGGGAGAGGAGTCTCTGGGAGAAAACTCCCATTCCAGAGCCCCCTCCAAACCTGCCCCAAACCTAACTCCCCCCAAACAATAGCAGGTCGAAGCACACCGGTGCCCCCAAGTTTACAGCCACAAAGCTGCCTGTTTCCCTGCCGTAGCCCTCAGGAGGAGTGGGGTTGGGAGATGCTGTCAGGAGTGGAGGTTGGCAGGAAGTTCTTGGAGCAGTGAGAGAAGGCTTTTATTTCTGAAGGGAAGACAGACATGGAGAGGGGCCGGCCAGAGCCAAGGAGCCTCCCTAGAGAAGAGTTGAGGAAGAGGTGGGAGGGAGGGATGGCCACTCCATGCCATTCATTTGTAAAGTTCCTACACATCTCTATCTCCCACCTAGCCCAAATTTCATAGGGACAGAAACCAGGGTAGAGGTGTCAACACTGAGATGCCCTGGTACATTTGAATTGCTTACAACAGAGAAGTTTTCAATAGGAGCATTCAGTGGGAACTTAGAATATATACATGTGTGTATGTATTTGTGTGTGTGTATTCTGAAATTCAAATAGAACTGGCTGTTTTGTACCTCAGTTTGCTAAAGCTGGCCAGCCTAGTGTCTAGAGACAAGATCACCCTTGTTTCCAGTACCATCTCCTCCCCCATTGTCCACGTACTGCCGGTGGGCCATGGTGTGTGTGGGCTGTCACGAAAGGGCCCACCTTCATAGTTCCTGGAGGATTTTCCCTGTTCACATAACCAGAAATCAAAGGCAGTTTGAAGATATCATTGTTATGATTTTATCAATTTGAAATGCCTGTTTTAGGATCTTTTCAAATTTGCCTTAACTGCATTTCAAGTAGTCAGAGTCAGAAAGCTTCATCTGGGGACTTGGAGAGCAGCGTTTTATGGAGCCTAGAGAATATGATATGGATAGACGTAAAACAAAATCTGACTTCAAGAGGCAATGATCTAAGGTTATAAACAGGGAGCTGTGAGCAGCTTATGCTGGAAATGGGCCCCACTGCTGAACACATGGACTGATTCTGTTACCAGCCTCAGCTCTGGCCAAGGAGGGATCTGGAAACCTTGCCGATGGCTGCCTGTGCCAAGAAGGCCACTCAGCACACTCCCTCCCCCTGAACCTCCCACCACTTAAATAACTTTTGCATCTTTGTTTTTAATGCCCATCTCTTTAAAGTAGCCAAGGAAATAGTTCATGAGCCCTTTCAAAGCAACAAAGGCCAAAAGTATAAAGGCTACAAGTCTAAACCCACAGGCAGAGTAAGCCAAAGGGTTACTTGATACTCAGGACCACACAGAAACTCAAGCAAGCAGTGATCTGACACAGTAGTGCACACCTGTAATCCCAGCTACTCAGCATGCAGAGGCAGGAGGATTGGTTGGGACTGAGCAACAAAACAAAATCCTATCTATTAAAAAAAACAAAAAAGGAAGGAAAAATGAGAGCACTGAGTTAAAATAGAATACAAAGATTTATGAGAACGTCATGCAGGGAGTGACATTTTTTCATTCTTCCTTTCATGTTAAAACATTGGCGCATTGTTTATATACCGTTGCTGAGGAAACAGCATAGATCAGCATTCCCTGGTAATCTACCCCTTCACATGTCACCCACCTTCCCCTTCTTCCTGTCTTAGGAAGCACACATTTCATATAATTCGATTTTTCTTTTATGGCATAGTAAAAGCTACCTAACTATATGCTCTGTGCCATGTGCTCTTTGGGGTTTTTAAATCGTTCGTGTCCTGACCCCAGCAGCGAGTGGATGTGAACAGCAGTACTGTAGAAAGCTTTCTCCCACCTCTTTACCTCTTACTTATCCCCACTTCCCACCGTAAGTGGACCTGTCACTCATGCACGTCACTTCAGCTGTCCCCAAACTCAGCCTCACCAGTTGCTTGCTCAGTACTCAGAGGACCCTGGGTTCAATCCCCAGTACCACATAGAGCAGGTATGGTTCAGTACCCCAGTACCACATAGAGCAGGTATGGTGGCACACATCTGGATCCCAGCACTCAGAAGGTGAAACAAGAGATTCAGGAGTTCAAGGCCATCCTTAGCTATACAGTGAGTCAAGGCCAACCTTGGCTACATAAAACTACATCTCAAAAATAATAAAATGGGACTGCAGAGTTGGCTCTTGAAGAGGACCTGAGTTTGGTTCCCACACTTATGTTGAGTGGTTCACAACCACCTGTGACTCCAGCTCCAGGGGAATCCTTTGCCTCTGGCCTCCACCTCTCTGCTCTCATGTGCGTGTGGACGGGAGTGCGCACACACACATGATTTAAAATGATAAAAACCTGAAAAGAGTAGAATAGAATTGAAAGTGATAATGATCATACTTCATGGAACTAGAAGGCTTTGGTGTGATAGCAAACTTAATTTTTTATTTTTTTGAGACAGGATTTCTCTGGGTAACGGCCAGATTTAATATGTTTAAGGAAGTTCCTGGCACCTAGTGTTAGTCAAGGGTCTACCGTAACTCTTAGATTTAGGTGTGAAGTCGCCGTAAGTAAATTATGACGGTGAATGAAATGTCCAGGCTTTAAGGCTCGTGCATGGTGACACTGTGTGGTTGTTCAGGCGCCCTCTGGCTGCCTGCATTTTCTCAGCTGTGTTTGGAAACGCCTCCCGTCAACAGCAGCCAGTTAACTTGGAGAGCTGTCGAGCTGTGTCAGGTTCTCACCACCTTGTCCTTTGGTTCTCCTAAGATCTCTTTTCAGCTCTCAGTCCCATCTTGCTGATGAGCAAACTCAGGACTCTAAAAGCTCAGTGACGGTCGAGCACGTGACGGAGCAGGGACTCCAGCCTGGACCTCTGTCACTGGAAGCCATCGGTCTTGTCTAATTAAGGTGTACAGATGGCCTTACAGTCTAGCAGAAAGACGGTCTGATACTTCCATAGTCATGTTTGAAGTTAAAAAAAAAATTAAACTAATTGCTGCATGGGAAGGAATTTGTCTTTCTAGTCCTTTGTCCCCCTAGAGACGTGCTGAGGGACATGTATGGGGCTCTTGGCGTTTGCTGCCGCCTCCCCGCAGTACCGCTATCCTTGGCTACAGTGGAGCCATGTTTCGGCAAGGGAGCCAGGCAGAGATTGTTGGTCCCTTTCAGACTGAGGCCATGACCCCTTGTGCAGGACTTGTGCGGACTCTTATGTATGACTCCGCCCACCACACGGCTCCGCTCCTCCCTAGTGGGGTGAAGAGTCAACATGTGAGTGACCCCCTCATCAAGGTCAGGCTCCATGAGGAGCTGATCATGAGGAGGGAGAGGTCCTGGCAGTGGCCTCAGAGTTCCGAGGCCAGGCTGAAGACTGTGCCTTGGAAGCGCAGCACTGTTACCCTCGTCTGGCTGTCAGTGGACACACTCTGGAAGACCCGTGTGTCCCCGTGTTCATATCATGTGGTTTAGCCTCTGAGAACACAAAGCCGTAAACCCTTGCTGTAGCAGGTGGATGTGTTGATCCGTTTGGGCGAGGAAAGCACTCACTCCATGGGCCTTTCGTTGGCGTCTTTTGTAGGTCTGTGTGTTTGTCCTCATGTTGGTTGCATCTTACTTCTTTCTCTTCTCAGGCCCCTTGATTTCCACGGCTGTCGCCTCTGTCTGTCCCTTCTCATACACATGTACACGCCGAATCCAAATCTTATTTTTACAGAATATCTTTGTTAGTGAGCATGAGCAGTCTCCTGCTTCCGAGTGCTGGGAACTTCATTACCTCTTTACTGAACACTCAGAGGTCCGGAGCGGCACTGACCCAGGCACCGGGGAACTGCAAGGGAAGGAAAGGATGTAATTCAGTCATTTGTAGAGTTGACAGTCTAACATGGAGAACAAGGCAGACCTCAGCACCTAGAGACCGGCCTCATTGCCGTACATCCACACGCAGCTACTTTACCAAAGGGCACGTCGGAGCTTCTGCTCTGGGGAGGGGTAGGAGGGTGATGGGTAGTGGGAGATCTCACAGTTGCAAAGTGAAATTTCTGCCCGGAGACGCCTGGCTCTCTACTTTCCCAGAGTCTGAGCAGCAGCGGTGTGGTTTCTGTCTGCATTTGAGCTTCAGGAAGTGTGAGCCGCTCCTGTGTGGAAGGATTGCCTTCTGAAGCTCCACAGGGCTCACCAGGCTGTGTGGATGCCTTAGCGTGTAGGAAGTGCTGGCCCAAGGGCTTGAAGGGTGGGAGTGTGGGAGGAGAGTGGGGGGCATCAGACAAGCAAGTGAACTATCCAAGTTGAGGGGAGCCGGTGGGCACACAGCTGAGGAAAAGAAGATAAAAACTGCCTAGAGTCCCTAAAACACTGGGACTGTGTGGGATGCCAGCTGTGTGTGATTTCAGAAAAGTGCTCTTCTTCTGGAAGATGAGGGAAAACCCTCAGAAAGTGTTTAGTGCCTGGAACATTCCCTTATATCCAGGCTTTCGTGTGGCAGAGAAGTAGTGCATGCACTGTGCATATCCAGGCGCGGAAATCCCTGGCAAGAGTTTCCCTGAATGGTGGATTAGGGCTGGCAGATCATGTGACCGTGCATAGTCCAGGCAAGGTCAAGAGAACGGACGACTGAAATATGAACTGGGAATTCAGAATCTGTGACCTATGGTTCCTCCATACTTGAAGATCTCCGTTCTCAGTCACTCCACCCCCGCCTGAAGGGAAGGACAGGTTTGTTTGGGGCTTACACTTTGAGGGACATGGTGCACGGTGACAGGAAGGCACAGTGGCAGAAGAGCGAGGTGGTTAGTCACATCGAGTCCACATTCATGAAGCAGAGGAGAGGCAGGAAGTGAGGCTGGGCTATGAAGTCACAAGACCCACACCCAGGAGCCCACTTGCTACAGGAAGATTCTACCTCCTAAGGTTCCCCAACTTTCCAGCCTTCCGGTTGGACACCAGGTATTCAGACACACAAGCCGATACAGGACATTTTACATTCAAACCACAGTGTTCTGCTGCTGGTTCCTCGAAGTTCACGCCTCTCTCCTAGTGCAAAAGGCATCAGTTCAGCCTCTGAAGTCCCCATACAGTCTTCAATTGTCCTAACACTGTTCAAGTGTCCACAGTCTCTTTTGAGACTCAAGGCATTCTCTCAACTGTGAGCCCATTTTAAGAGGATATTACAGTCCATCACGGAAGGAAAGGCATGATGGCGTGACGTTGGGGCTGGTCATGTCACACTGGCAGTCAGTCCCTAACGCTGAGTTAGAGGACCGAGACCTCCTGTTGGAAGTCCTTCTTTCAGTAGATCTCTAGAAATAAAGTGTGGGGCCGTGATTCCCTCTAGAAAAGACCACACCTTCTGCGGAGATTAGGCTTTGAAAGTAAGACACTCAAACCAGCACTGTTTGCTATTTTAATTAAATGCCGGTGAGATTCATGTACTCATCCAGCAAATGTTTTTATGCTTAGCTGCTGCGGAGTCTGCAAGACCCAGAGACAAGTTAGTTACTTAAGATCTCTGCTGCTCTGGGGTTCCTGGAGCTCTTGCTACTCCTGGTGAGACCCACTCCGCCTGCAGGTGGAAGTGAGCTCAGAATACCCACCCTATCTGTCAACTGTCGAAGGTGCCTGCTGCCTGCTCTGAGGCCAGGCAGAAGGGCTTCCAAAGTGAGGCCTTCCTGGTTCTCCGAGAGTTAAGAGTGTTGTGCTGGTGGGCCACTTGATGCTGGATGGGTCATCTCCAGAGAGGCTGGTGTGTTTTTCCATTTGATCTTCCCCAAGAGGGGCAGAGTGCTCTAGAGCAGTGGTTCTAACCTTCCTAAACTGTTTGGCCTAATGGCTCAGGCTTCTTGCTATCTAGTTCTTATGTCTTCAATTAACCCATTTCTATTCATCTATAAGTTGCCACATGGCTCGTGGCTTACCAGTTACTTTACATCTTGCTTCTCATGGCTGCGGTGGTGGTGGTGGTGGTGGCGGCGGCGGCGGCAGAGGTGGCGGCAACAGCGGGCAGCTGGCCGCGTCTCCTGACTTAGCCTTCCACTTCCCAGCATTCTCCTCCCTGCTTATCCCACTTATGCTATACTTCCTGCCTGGGTACTGGCCAATCAGCATTTTATTTACCAATCAATCAGAGCAACACATTCACAGTGTATAGAACATCCCACAGCAGAGGGGCAGAGTGCTCTAGCACAGTGGTTCTCCACCTTCCTAAGGCTGTGACCCTTTAATACAGTTCCCCATGTTGCGGTGACCCCCCCACCATAAAGTTATTTTCATTGCTGCTTGATAGATAGCTTTACTACTGTTATGAATCATAATGTAAACACTGTGTTTTCTGGGGGTCCCTGGGGGTCACAACCCACAGATTGAGAACTGCCACTCTAGACACTTTGTCTGTGATGTGAGCAGTAATGTCCCAGGTAGTCAGGGCCATCTTGGCCTCATGCCTGGCATTTGTGCCAGGAGCAAAGCTGACTAGTCCTCTGAATCATGAGCCCAGAGTGATCCCCCATGCCTATTCATGGCCCAGCTCACTGGGAGACAAGGAGGTGTAATCCGTGATGATGCAGTCACAGAGCAAGCTGCAGTGTGGTCTCCTCAGAACCAACCGGTGCCCAGGGGCCTTTAGGTCGGCATTCTTTCATAAGAAAAGGAGGGAAAACAAGAAACCCCGGAACCTGTTTGGCCAAATGTGAAATAACTTGAAAGGTTCCAATTTGAGATCAAAGCTCAAAGCCAACTTGGATGTGGAGGACTCATTTTGTAGCATCCTTTGTTCCCAAGTCAAAACACATTCAGGTACCAGAGGCAACCAGCCTGAGAGATGCCTGTCGTGATTTCTCCCTCCGGGGGTTCACCTGCACCAGGAAGCATCTAGGGACTTCAAAGCAGAGGCGGCAGGAATCTGAGCACCTTCGGATAAGAGGCCTCTCTTTGCCTGCAGCAGAGAGCTCCTGGGAGACAGGCTGCCCAGCCTCACACACACAGCGCCCCACTCTCACCCCTGGGGTGGGGGGTAGGTGGAAAACTGAGAGCACTGGAAATCCAGCCTCTCTCCAAGAAGGTGGCTGTCAATCATGGCCCATGATGAAATCCACTGTTACCAGCTCACTTATTCAAGCCAGTCCTCTGGCTCATGGGTGTCAGTGTCTTGCTGCCTCTCACCAGGCAAGCAAGGGAGACTCAGATCTCTCTTTCGTTCCTGGGGTCCAAATAGGAAAGGCTTGGATTAGATGCGCAGCTTAGTTCTCTATAGAGTATCCCACCTAGGACTTTGAGAACAAAGGAAATGGCAGAAGAGTCACCTCAGGGACATCATGGATCTGACAGTGTGCCCACGGCCCCCGGGGGGGACGGGCAGGGGAGCCAGGTATTGAACCCAGGGCCTTGGCCATGCCAGGCACGTGCCCTACTACAGAGCTACATCCACAGCACCGGGATTTTAAAGACGGTCTCTCCAGGTAGTCCAGACTGCCTTAAACTTGCTGTCCTCTTACTTCAACCCCTGGAGCATTGAGATTACAGGTCTGTGCGGCCATCACTAGCTTCCTGATGCTCGCTTTGAATTAGGGATCACAGGAGACGAAGCCATGGACATCATCACTGCACCTCTCTCCCACCCTACCCATCCACACTCGAACACCTCCTCCGTGGAGCTGACTGGGAACATTGGAACTGGCTTGGCCGCCGCCTTGAAGTCTGGAAGTGCTGTGCCCATTGAGGTCCACACACGCAGCCCTAGGCTCAGACACTATCAAGCTGCTAGCCCTGGGGGAGGGCCTTTGGCCTCTCCATCACCTCTCCCTTCTGTGCTGGCATTCTTGGGCCAGAGGAAACAGTACCCGGAACGTCACTGTCCTTTGAGAGGCTCCTTGCTAGAAGCTCGTTCCTCTCCTTCTTTCCAGCCCTGGCCCCAGGCATATTCTCACACCCCAGACTGCCGTGGATCTCTCGTCAGTTTGAGGTACTTCCTCCCACCCACACAGTGGTGCCTTTATTCCGTGCTTGCATCCCGGTCACAGTCAGAGCAGGTGTGGTACCAGCTGCAGAGGGCTCCCCGTCCCTTCCCCAAGCCCCGGATTAGATCTCGGCAGAATTCACTGTGAACTACTCTGTCTGGACTTGAAGTAGGACAGGAAGGAAGGCATAAGAAAAAACCACGTTCCAGAACACGTGTCTCCCAAGCCCTTTTGACACCACATCTGGAGCCCTCTAGCGCCCGGAGGCCCCTTCCTGACTGTTCTTTATCGGGGCTCCCTCTACCCAGGGAGGGTGTCTCACTTGGGCTGCCTCTGAGAGGTGTGTGTGTGTCGGGGGGGGTCGTCTTTGATTTGGGACATGTGTGTCCCCTTGGGGAGGCCAAACAGTTCGGTCATACAGTCAGTCAGCCTTGCTCCACTGGGAGCAGCTTATCCATCCTGTCTGCTTGCAGAGCGTCATCTGAGAAACAGGCACACCCTTTGTCACCTTTCTTCGGTCTTGAGGCAATTCCAAGTACCAAGTCTTTTTACCGAAAGCAAACAGGCTGGGTGACTGCCCTTGGGCCTTGGGTGTCGCCTACAAGGAAGAATCAGCCCTGCCCCAAGATGGCGCTCTTTCCCTGAACTTCCCGTTGTCTTTTCCGAGGGACTGGTCCCAGCCATGAGTGAGTGACCTGTTCTGCCACACAGGCATCTTCCTCATCCTTCACTGTTCACTGTAGTGTGGAGTTTTAGTATGCAAGTCTTTGCAGGTGTTGTTTGTATGTGGCGGGGGACGGTAATGGCGTATGATTGTCCCCAAGATGCCCTGCGTACCTGCATACAGCGGTGGGCACTGTGGGAGTTCCTTTCCTTTCTTCCTCCCCCCTCTCCTCCCCAGATAAAGCTCCAGTACCAACCAGAGTTGCAGTGAATGCTTGGGGCTCAGCTTATTAGGATTCAAGTCTTGCCCCTCCTCAGCTGTAGCGATAATAGCAGTGACCAAGTGGCCACCCAGCCCCTCCCCCTCAGCTTCCCACCCTCTGAGTCGACCAGCTGGCTGGGGCACAGTCTCCATTAGCCTCTCCTGGCCCCTGAGGCTCCCCGCAGACTCACCCGCCGTCCTGGCAACAGCTGGATGCAATACAAAATTGAATCAGCAGAAAGCGAAGAGAAGAGCAGTGGACGCCTTTGCCCTCTCCTCGTTCCCGACACAGCGGTGGGGCATCCACTTCCACAGAGGGAAGTGGAAGGACCCTCGGCTGTATCCGCTCGCCCCCAGCTACCCCCTTCTCCACCACTTCACACTTGACAGAGGGGTCCAGTGGTTTGGGATTACCATTACCGACCTCTAGGCTCTGAGACCCAGAGAGGCACTTGGCAAAAAGAGCGCCCCCTGCAGCTTTGTCCCGGGCTGTCCCTCTTCCAGCTGGCTCTATTTGATAGTTTTTTTTGTTTTGTTTTGTTTTGTTGTTTGGTTGGTTTTTTGTTTTTTGGTTTTTGTTTGTTTGTTTGTTTTTTAACATAGTGTGTTCCTACTCAGGATTTTTTGAAAGAAGAGTTTTGGTTTATTTGTTTGTTTGTTTTGCCCTTTCTGTAACCCTGGTTGGTCTAGAAGTTGGTATGTACCTGATACTGGCCCCAAACTTGCAGCAATCCTCCTGCTTCTGCCTCTGGTGTGCTGAGATTACAACTTCGTGCCACCACACTTAGCCATAAAACCCTGGAAAATGTGCCCTGAGTTCTTGAGAGCGGAGGAATGATTTGCTGGGATCATAAAAATCCTGGGACCTCTTCTCAGACTCCCAGCCTTCGGCTCTCCGAGCGATGGTTGATTTATAACCTCAATCGGGAGCCTGGCTCACACCAGTCAAGGCCGGATGGGGTTTGGGGGAATCTTATTCTCAAAACCAAAAGAATTTTCATTTGCTTTGAAGACAAGTGTGCCTTTCCCGGGCCTGGGAGAGAGGAAATCGTGGGTTTGCTCCACGTCAGGGATTGGCTCCTGAAGTCCTGTCTGAAACACTCAGAGGTCAGTTGTGAGCGCAGATGCAGTGCCCCGGTCTGGACACGTGTGCTAGTGATGTTCATCCCCTTTGTCACTTTGTGCCCCCACAGTGACATGGCTGTCGCTGGCACCGTCTGCCTGACAGCCTCCTTGCCAGTGACCCTCAAGAGGTATTGTATTAGCAGGAAATGCAAACTAGCAGGCAATCCTGTTAATTTATTGTTCATAAGCAACGGTAAATTATCCTAATGCTTTTTCCATGGACTGCTCTACACGACAGCAGAGTGATTACGAGCAGATAGCTGCTTGCACGCCACACCAGCATTCTGCACAATTGCTGCGCCCAATATTTTCTTTCTTCTGTGATGAGTTATTACCAGTGATGTCTTCCACTCTCCTCAGTCAGACGCTTGTACTTCAGAGAAACTCTGCCCTGACATTGAGAACAATCTCCTCCTCCCCCACCCTCTCCTCCTCCTCTCCACCCTCTCCTCCTCCTCCCCCACCCTCTCCTCCTCCTCTCCACCCTCTCCTCCTCCTCCCCCACCCTCTCCTCCTCCTCCCCCACCCTCCCCCACCCTCTCCTCCTCCCCTTCCCCTTCTCTTTTTCTGCCTATGTTGAATTAGAAACACTGATCTTTTTCTTTTAAACATACACATTTTGGGGCTGGAGAGATGGCTCAGTGGTTGACTGCCCTCCAAAGGGCCTGCATTCCATTCCCAGTGGCTCATAACCCTCTCAACTCCATTTCCAGGAGATCTGATGCCCTCTTCTGGCCTCCTCAGGCACTGCATGCTCATGGTGCACAGACATACATGCAGGTAAAATGCCTATGTACATTGAAACATACACACACAAACACACACACACACACACACACACACACACACACGCACGCACGCACGCACTCACTCACTCACACATGCACGCACACAGAACAAAAAAAACTTTGTTCCTGTTTTTCAAGTAGACTCCAGGTCTCAGACTCTGTGCCTCTTGGTTTCTCGGCTCATTTCCTAGAACTCAGAGATGGGCCCAGACTCCCCTCCCCCTCTTCCCATGGACCCACCATTCACTAGACTTAGCCTCTTGGCGGGGCCTGCCTTGTCTCTTCCTTTCCTTTTGTCTTGTTGGAAATGTGGCCATCAACCTCCATCTCTCCTGGACTTGGACAATGAAATGACTTTCCTTTTAAACTTCATGTAGGGGAGAAATTTCGACTGAGGTCAGAGGAACCGGACAGATGATTCTTCTTCCATGGAGAGGACTCCAAAGGAAAATCACCCCCCACCAGATCGGAGTCTGCTCCCCACAGCCCATCTCTCCGCTCCCACCTGGCAGGCCGCTGTTCTGGTGGTGCCTGTCTGGGGCAGATGCGGGAGATGCTCCCTTTACCATGTTCAGGATCCTCACTAAAGTGCATTCTCACCATGGCCCTGTAGTTCTTCCCTGCAGATGAGCAAGCCTTTGTTTTGCAGGGCTTAAATGTCATCTCCCTGGAAGACACAGAGAGAGTCATCGGCGTGACCCGTGCTTTGAGCCCCTCACGAGAGGGGCGACTTCATTATGCTCGGGATATAGATGGCCACTACGAGTGGGAAATTCTCCGTGTTTGTCCTTAAACCCTGGGATCTCTCCAGCCCTGCTCTAGGCAGGATTTATTTCCTCCTCTCCTCCCTAGGACGTTGGATGACTTGTATTTCATAGCAATAAAACCTCTCGCAATCAGGAACAACACAGAAAGTAATAAATCCCCTCCATCACCATCACTCTGGGGCCGTGCCAGCCTGGCAGAGTGCTTTGGGGTCACTCCTCCTGGCTGTTTCCCTTTCCCTCTCTTTCCCAGCTCCCGCCCCTTCCCCACTGCCCTTCAGAACCACCACCGCTGCCGCCCGCCGCCGCCGCCGCCGCCGCCGCCGCCGCCGCCATCACCGTCGCTTTCCGCTTCTTCCAGAGGCACTAGACGTATGGGTGGGAGACCCCGTACACCTTGCATTTTGAGACAGTGCCTTTCGTCAGCCTAGAGATCACAGAGGCGTCAAGGCTGACTAGGCAGGGCACCCTAAACATCCGCCTGTCTCCAGCCCCCCCAGCTCTGGGGGTTCTGGGTATCAACTTGTGCAGCCAGCGCCTTAGTGGCCGGCCTGCCCCCCCTGCCCAGCCTTGGTTTGTCTACAGACAGGGCCTGTTACAGTGTGATATGGAATGTTCCCTATAGGCAGGCCCATGGGTTTGAAGACTTGGTCCCCAAATGGCACCCCTGACTTGGAGGGTTGTTGAGCTCTCTGGACATGGGGCCCAGCTGTCAGATGTAGGGCCTAGGGTACAGCTGAGGGGTGGGTGGTGGGGGGCTGCAGGCTGGGTGTGCTCCCTGCATAAGCTCTTTGCTTCCTAGCTGCTGAGGCCATGCAGCCAGCTGCCTGCCACTGCCACAGCTGCAAGCCACTCCCATCACCCCTTTGGTGCCTTGGGGGGAGGGGGCCGGATCCCCCAAACCAGTGGTTCTCAACCTCTCACAGGGGTCACCTAAGACCGCCAGAAAACACAGATATTTACACGACGATTCATAACAGGAGCAAAACTGCAATTATGAAGTAGCAACAAAACTAATGTTCTGGTTGGGGGTCACCACACCATGAGGCACTGTGTTAAAGGGCCCCAGCGTTAGGAAGGTTGAGAACCATTGCATAAACCACTAGCCAAAGTAAATTCCTCCTTTCTTTAGCTGTTTCTGTCAGAGCTCACTAGCACAGAGTCTCACTCTGTAACCCAGGCTGATCTTGAACCTCATATCGCCTTGTCTCGGCCACCCAAGTGCTATGGTTACGGGCAGCCCGACCCGCCCAGCTTTTGTTTTCTCCTTCTGTACGGGACGTTTGGTTCTGTAGGAAGATCCCCCTGACTCTAAATGGCTCCCAGCTTCCTGCGACACGGAAGAGTTTGGGGGAGACATTGTCTTGCCTGTAGCTCACATTCCTCCTGGAAACAGGGCTGAAGAGAAGTCTAGGCCTTTGGGCACATTCCGGCCACTTTGTTCCTTGACGGGGAAGAGCTCGGTACAGCCTGAGGAGATAGTTCAGTGGGTAGAAAGCTTGCCGTTCAGCATCTCCACACAGGCAAGATGCGGTGGGGTATATCTGTCATCCCAGTACTGGGGCGGGAGGTGGGAGGTAGACGGGCTGATCCTGGGGGACTCACTGAAAATGGCAAACCCCAAGCTCAGTGAGAGACCCTATCTTTACAAGATGGAGAATGAGGGAGGCATAAGAAGCCCTGCTCTGCAAACTCCTTGTCAGAATTTAGTGAGCTAAATCCTCATTGGCCTACGTAAGTAGGTGACCCCCGCATAGTAAGTGCTCACTGAATGTGGCTTTTGCACTGGAATTTTCTCTTATTGTTCTCACTGTGGCTAAAATCATCAGCTGCCTCCTTTTCTTGAGTCTCTACTTTGGGGCGGGACACTCCATGCTTGCTCATTTTCAGGGTTGCTTCTTACTCTTATAAAATCCCCTGCGGCGTAGGCATCGCCATCCGGGTTCTTCAGCTGACAGAAGCTCGGAAAGGACGTGAAAATAAAGTGCAGGAAATGAACAGAAAGGAAAATCCCCAAGGTCCATTGGTCACTCAGGATTGGAGCTAAGACCTGAGGCCAGGGCCACTCACACGGTGCCAATAGCAAAGCCTCCAGGAGTCTCGTTACACGGTGATTTGTTCTGGCTTCTTCGTGTTCTCTGTTCTCTCTCACACTTCCGTCGTTTCCATTCTTCAGAGCTTCTCAAGATTTGTCCACATGTCGTAAAACTATAGTGCTTTTCACAGGATGGCATGCGCTTTTTCTTGCAGGATCCTGGCACACTTAATTCTAACATGAATCTCAGAAGCACTGTCCATAGATTGACATGTGGCTATTTCCTATGCATAACCTACAAGCCCATCCCAAGTGTGTGTGTGTGTGTGTGTGTGTGTGTGTGTGTGTGTGTGTGTGTGTGTACTCACACAGGACCAAGGCCTGCCCCTTGTTATCAGCTGACTGTTTCCTCACCTGCTGGGACTTTCTATAAGATCAGAACAAGAAAGCACCAATTTTCAAGGAAAAAAAAAAGAAATGATGGCACAAAAACCTCAAGTCTCCACTTGAGGGGCTGAGGCAAGAGAATCAAGAGTTGAGGGCCATGTGGGCCCCCGGAGAAGGGGGGACCAGAAGGTGCAATCTCCTGGTAGGAAATGACCTTGGACCTCGAGAGCTGATAAATGCTGAGGGATTAGAAAAGCATCCGATCATTTTCCTGACCTCACTTGTTGCCTGCTGAGCCTACTTCTTGGTGTTTCTGTTTGGCTGTACTTGTTAAAAGGAAGACCTGAGGCTCCAGGTTCGTGATAAAGAGGGGTGCACTCATAAGAGAGCCAGCACAGTGACCTTGTCGGTGTCCATAAGAACCACACTGGAGAGGACTAATCCGCAATGCTTGAAAGAGTGGTAAGAGGAAGGTCTAACTTGTAGACATCCCTGCTCGGCCCTGCTGTCGCTGGGTGTTAAGAGTGACGCACAGCACAGGAAGGCGCCCCAACAGGTGAGGGTGTTTCTGCGAAGACTGACGGCCTGAGTTGAATTCCTGGAAGTCACGTGGGTGAAGGAAAGGACTGACTCTCACAGGTTGCTCTCTGACCTCCATACACAAATAAGCAAACGCAGAAATAAAATGAAGACCATGTTTTCACTGTCCTGAGTTGCCTGGATCCCCTTGGTTGCAAAGCCAGTGTCTACTGTGGGGAACCCAGGCTGCCATGCCTCGCCTGCCTCTGCCGTGATGCTTGAACAGCTGCAGCCAAGTTCGGGGGGCTTCCTAAGCCTGTAATCGTGTGTTCCCCTGGCCCGGAAGGCTCTGGATTGGACTGAGAAGGGTACCAGTTTGTCTGTCAGAAGAACTCTGTCTAACTCAAAATACGAATGTCTCTCTTACCTATGGCCTCAGTGGGATCTGTTCAGATTGGGAACCTAAGGGACTCAGCCAGATCCCTTTTCAGCCCTGAGTGTAGACGCCTGAACCAAACACATGTCCACTGTGCAGGCTACCTGTGCCCTGGGGGAGGTGTTGACATGCCGCTGTAAATTGCACCGCACTTGCGGGCTGTGTTTCAACCATCAGTGTGTTCACACTTACACAGGGCTATTAGTATTGTTTCAAAGGTGCTAGATGTAATTTGGTTATAAAGTTGTAATACTTAATCTTGTGCTCCCTTCAAGTACAGCACTGTTTCTGTTTTCCTTTTCTTTCTTTTTTCTTTTTTATTTAAGAAACTGCACTTAATGTGAAGTAACTGATGAGGGGCACTGTAACTGTTAGGGTCCGGTCTACAGGCTTGTGACATTGAGCCATTAAAATGTTTGCTGTTCTGATTTTAAGCAAAATTTCTGTTATAATTAAGGGAAGTGCAGAGAGGAGAGGAGAGGAGAGGAGAGGAGAGGAGAGGAGAGGAGAGGAGAGGAGAGAGGAGGGGAGAAGAAAGGGGAGAGGAAGGGAGGAGGGAGGGGAAAGGAGAGGAGAGGAAGAGTTAGGGGAATCCTGGGCTACACAGTGAGAGTCTGTCTCAAAAACAAACAAAAATTTTAAGATTCAGAAAATCCACACTGATTTATCTGTGTGCCACCTTGGTCTAGCCTGTGGAGGGAGAGTTTGGGAATCACCAGGATATCCTAGCAACCTTGAACCTCGCGTGGTCTCTGGTGGTGCCGGCTCTTGGGGCCTGCAGAGAGAGGCAGAAGAGACAAGCGACGAGCTTTCTATTACGTGTGAGCTTTCTGGTCTACCTTGTGGAGCACACTCCTCCCTTTCATCCTGAGCCCCTGATTTCTCTCTTAAAGAAACAAAGAAGCCTTCATGGACATCGGGAATTCCAACTGGAGCAGGTTATATGTGGAAAAGGGTACTCAGGCGTCCGAACATTCCGACACACAGATGTAGTCTCACCTGGCTAAGACCGCTCTCAGTTTGACTGAGGCTCCTGCCATTTCGGGGACTAGTTGGATCCTTGGAGCACAGAAACACATGTTGCCTTTTGATTTCAGCCCATCTTTCCCTGCCGCAAAGACTGTCAGTAAACCGCGGGTTCCCGCCAGCTGCCTCACCCCACCTGTGCACCCTTCCAAGGCTTCTGCATGGCCGTGACGTCAGACGCATAGCACATTGCTTCTGGGAAGCCTCGTTTTTGTTCTTACACTGAAGTCTAACCGTTGTCATCAGATGCTTGCAATATTTCCTCAGGGACACCCCATGGCAGTGACTCTGAGCTAGATCACAGCCCCCCTCCCCCGCTGGGGCTGCTGGGTAATATTGATCTTGAACTGAGTCTGTCAGCGTATCTCAGAGCAGGTGAACACCTGGAAACAGGCAGTGCCCGGCCGCATGATGACTTGCTTCCTTGGGTGGACACATTTATTGGCTTTCTGTGTTGTTACAACAAAAGTGGAAAATGTAATGTGCTGTATAACGTTTATTGATTTTCCCTGAGCTAAGAGCAAAGTTTCAGATGTCGCCTTGGAAACAACTATGACTTTGGCATGCGGGGGTCCATACAGCTTCCTGGATTCATTACCTAAACTCGGGTCGGACTGTGGACAGCTGCCACAATGGCAGTTTTGACGTCTAGAGGCCTGCAGATCTTGTGAGGGGCAGAGGCTGAGGGATTCTGTACCTATCCGCCTGAAACCATAGCCCCTTGTAGAACTTTACAGATGGTACGGCAGGCTGCCTGGAGGCGATGTCAACACGCAGTCATAGATCTCCTCCCACCATGCCTTGCTCTTGAAGGCCAGATTATGGCATTAAGTACCAGCTTCTTCACTTCTCGTCTCTAGGCTTATCTTCAAAGTTTCCTTAGCTTCCCAGACTTCATTGTGAGTGACATGCCAGGGCATTTCTCTAACACAAGGCTTCTGATTCAGTGGGTTAGGGTGTGGTAGAGGCTGCACTTCTAATGTGCTCCTAGCTCATCCAGTGCTGGTAGTCTGTGGACTCCAGTTCCAATAGTAAGAGTTTGGTAAAGGTGACCAGACCAGATAGCAAGGCACTGTAGTTCACACACTAGCTCTGCAGCATGAGCGTGCTGAGCCTGCATCCAGCATGAATGGGCTGAGCCTGCATCCAGCATGAATGGGCTGAGCCTGCATCCAGCATGAGTGTGCTGAGCCTGCATCCAGCATGAATGGGCTGAGCCTGCATCCAGCATGAATGGGCTGAGCCTGCATCCAGCATGAATGGGCTGAGCCTGCATCCAGCATGAATGGGCTGAGCCTGCATCCAGCATGAGTGTACTGAGCCTGCATCCAGCAGTTAGTGAGTGGAAGGAGGTTGGTTTGCCTCAGCTGTCTATCACAACCGCACAGAGTGGGGCATCTTAACTTGGATTGCCCATTAGAATTACCCAAAAATTGCCCATTAGAATTACCATTACTCATGAGAGCTAGCCAAAGCCACAATCCAGCCCCGACCAATTAGGCAGAGTTCCTCAACTGATTCTAGTATGCAGTTGGGGCTGAGGAACCACTGGCTTAAAGCATTAAGACCCTGTTCAAGGGGCTGAAGAGATGGCTCAGTGGTTAAGAGCACTGGCTGCTCTTCCAGAGGACCCTGGTTCAACTCCCAGAACCCACATGGCAGCTCACAGCTCTCTGTAACTCCAGTTGTAGGTGATTGAACATGCAGACATACATACACCCAGACAAAACACTAGTGTACACAAATTAAAAAAATCTTTTGAAAAGACACCGTTCAAATGCAGCTTTAATGTGGCAGTGAGGGCACATGCTGGCTGTGACAACAGCATGGGACACATCAAGAGTGCCCACTGTGCTGCTTCATGGAGCAGACCTGTGCCCATTCCTTACTCCTTAGGCCAAGTGCAAGGTAGGCTGGGACTGTGCAGACGTTCTCAAGGGGCAGGCTGTGGCGTAAACAAAACAGAAGTTCATGTTCATCATGCAGTGTGGTGTGAGCGTTGGTCAGTTAGTACCAACTAACTGTACCAACTAACAGTTGGTCATCATCAGGCATCCACGGGCTCTGCTGTCTTCAGACCCCTTTGGGAAATCATTTCCCTTCTAGCTAATATGGAAGAGACTTATGGGTCTAGCCTGGACTCATGGTACTGGTTGCTGTGTGTTACATCTAGTCACAGTCCATTGACTTGAACCTAGACAGACACGGGGCCCTGGGCAATGAAGGCTGGAAGAGAACTCAGAGACAAAAGAGCAGTGTATCTTGTGGTAAGCAGCAAGCAGCCTCTGCCGCTAACCATGTGGGGTAGAGGTGATTGTGGGTGCGTAATCTAAGGGGTCAGCCCTTTCCTACATGAGAAACCCCTGTGGACTGTGTGAGCCTTTGGGAGACGTGAGGATGAATGATCAGTGAGAGCAGTTAGGCTCATGACTTGGAAGAATTTTGAAACATTGGAGAACATAGGTTATAATGTTCTGCACTTAGACCCTTTCTGTTTGTGTGAACATTCATGAGGAGCCTAGGCTGTTCTGAAGGTTCACTTTCCTCCTTTGCATGGATTGAAGTATATAGATGGACTAAGGACTATGATAAATAATACATAATTCTCATCTGCTAAACAATGGCCTCCTCATAGTTTACTCAGAAAATAGGTGTCTTTAGAGCGTAGTCTCCCTGTCTCTACTGCCCTGGCCTTGGGGCTACTCAGGCCTGTGCCCAGATCTGGCTCCTCCTTGAAAACAAGCCTCCCTGCTCATGTGTGGTCCATCCCCTCACATCTTCTTCATGGCTGCCCTCCCTCAGTCCCTCTACCTGGTGACCAGTCTTGTCCACAATTCTGAAGCACTCCCACCACCATACACCACCCATGAACAAGGTCCAGAACTCTGGGGTCCTCTTTCACCCTCCAGCCTCCCCATCCACTGCCTCCCCGCAGCAGACTTCTTCTCACACCCCATTCACTGCGCTGTCTCCACCAAGTCTCAAGGTCACCAGTGATTCCAGTGTAGCCAAACCCATGGTCACACCTCTCTTCCTGTGGCCCTCAGTTCCCTAGGGAGTGCTCACTCTTCCTCCTCACTCTCCCTCTCAGCATCTGTGAAACAACCTAGCACCCTCTGCCTGTCTCTTTGTTCTCCCCGGTGTCTCTGCATTTGGACTTGGGACCCTTTCTCTACTTTTTCCTACGTGAGTTCATGCAGTCCCATGGTCAGAAATTGTCTTTCTGCTCATGACTGCTGAGCTCTAAATTTAACCCAGGCCTTTCTCCAGATGCCCGACTGACACTCCCTGGCAGCTCCAACCTAAGTAGAACAAAGCTGAACTTGGTACCCCTCAACTCAGATCCAAAATCTGGCCATCGTCCTTGGCTCTTCTCCCAGGGGCCCCCAAATCCATATATCAAAAGCCTATTGTAGAAAAATAACTGGAATGGTCAAAGGGTGTTCCAGCACTCTCCTTCCCTCCCAGTATGTTGGCCTTCACTGTCTTGATCTAGCTGCCATCATCTGTCCAGGTCATGACAACCATGTCCTCGTAACTGCAGGTCTGTGTTATACCCCAGCTGCCAGCCATACACACAGAAGCCGGACCTGGCTTTAAGACTGTCCCAAGCCTTGCTCTTCACAGCATCCCGCCACATTTCTGACAGAATCCCAACCTCTTAACATGAGACTGTAGACCTCCTGTGCGCAGTCCCAACTCTCTCCTTGACTGGTTGCTGTGTAGCCCTCCCTCTCCTGTCCCACACAGCACCATCCAGGCTCCTGTTCAGTGACTTAGACTTACCATCAGAGTGCCACCCCCCTCTGCCCAGCACATTCTCTCCCCCAACACTTCTTTGCCTGAACTCTTCCTGGTCTTTTTGCCTTATAAAGCGGTGGATACTGTGGTGGTTTGAATGAGAATGTCCCCCATAGGCTCAGGTATCTGAACACTTGGTCTCCAGTTGGTGGTGCTGTTATGGGGAGGCTGAGGATACGGGCCTTGCTGGACGTGTGTCGCTGTAGGTGTTTATAGTCTTTGGTGTTTATAGTCCTGCCCATATCCAGTTTGCTCTGCTCTGCTTTGCGCTTGCCATTGAGGATATGATCTCTCCGCTCCCTGCTCCAGCCGCCATGCCTGCCACTTGCTGCCATGCCTCCCCACCAAGATGGACCCTTATCCCTCTGGACCAGAATCCCAGATAAGCCCTTCCTTCCATGAGTCGCCTCAGTCATGATGTTTTATCACAGCAACAGACAAGTAACTAATACTTGTGATTAGTAATGCTATGATGAGACCAGCATTTATCTCCATAGTGAAAGAATAGTATGTTTTACCGACTGTTTTCCAGTATGTTGCAGACCCATACTAACAACCTGTAGTGGACGTGGATTCTTGAAGGAAAGTGGGAAGATGAAGCTGTAACACAGGTCCCATCTTTAGCTGTTAGATTCAACTGTAGTGAGATTACATTTAAATAAAGACAAGTTGAAACCGCCCGTGGATGCTGCAACAAAGTCAAATCAATTTTTCTATTCATTTTATTATGGACTCTTAGCAAACAGCTGCTGTTCGGATTCTGATCTGAGACCTCACCAGGAACAGAGCTGTTCTGGATTTCAGCCTAAAGGCTATCTCCCTGAATAGCCGATGTAAGCAGATCCTTGGCATCCCTAGTACTGCCAGACTCTCTCCACTGCCTCCATTGGTCCCAGGAGAGAACTCATGATCAGGTGTAACTGAGATCAGTCCATTGCTGCTTTTCTCATGGCTAATTCCTTCCATTCCTGACAGGAAAACCATGGTTCCTTTAAGCAAGGAAGGAGAACAGAGCAGCTACTGACTATACACCATCTAGAAATATTACTGAACCTCTGGGGAGACTTGGTGGATTATTTCTTCTTCTTCCTCTCCCTCTTCTTCCTCTTCTTCCTGCTCTTCTTCTTCTTCCTCCTCCTCTTCCCCTTTTTCTTCCATCTTTATTCCTTCTTCTTCTCCTCCTTCTTCTTGTAGTTCAGGGGATCAAACTTAGGGCGTCTACATGCTAGACAAGGGCTATACACCTAAGCTATATCCCCAGACATCCAGAAGATTGTAGCCCCCAAGTTCGCAGTAGTGGAATCCAATCTGTAGTGTCAGGGTGGGACTATACTCCAGTGGAATGTCCTGCATTATCCATATGAAGGAACTGAGACCTCAGTGATGCCCCCATATGATCTACCCTCTCCTGGTGGAAACTGCTTCACCCACAGCTTCCCTCTCTTCCTGGTCCTTTTCCCATTTCCCTCATCCCTCACTCACACTGGGCCCTTTAACCAGTCACATTTGCTGTCTTGATCAGTGGTCTGTTGCTGTGGAGAGACACCATGACCATGGCAACACTTTTAAATGAAAATATTTAATTGGAGCTGGCTTACAGTTTCAGAGGTTCAGTCCATTGTCATCATGGTGGGGAGCATGGTGGCTCTGGATGGGAGTTCTGTAAGCAGATCCACAGGCAGCAGGAAGATGGAGACACTGGGCCTGGCTTGAGCATTTGAAACCTCAAAGCCCACCCCCAGTGACAAACTTCCTCCACATCTACTCCAGTAAACCCACATCTCCTAATCCCTCCCAAGTAGGACCACTCTGATGACTAAGTATTCAATCAAATGTGAGTTTATGAGGGTCATTCTTAATCAAACCACCACACTTGCCTCCATGAACGTTCTGCCTCTTCTTTCCTGTCCTCTTGCTGTGTCTGGAGAATCCTCAGCGTCCCCTAATCCCATGTGTCCAAATCCATTTCTATTACAGAAGAAGCATCATGCTTGGCTTTTAGTCTCTTAACCATTGTTCCCTGTCTTTGAGAGTACACCCCCAGTTCAGGCATACATTTGAGATCTTACTGTACACAAAAGAACTTCTGGTTCCTATCAGTCATGCCTGCTAAATTCCCTAGGGGGTTATGCAGGCTAGCACTCCATCCTGGCTCTTCAAGTATGTGAATATGTGCTACTAAAGTTCCTTTGAGCAGACAGGCAGAAAGCTTTCCCAGCCACAGAAATTGCCATTGACTTACGTATTTACCATCTGAAGACAGGATGTAATTCCATTTCAGTTGGTTTTTTTGTGTGTGGGGGGGAGGTGGGGTGGGAATAAATGACGTTTAAAACAAATAAAATAACATAGTCGACAGATTAGATAAGAAAGTGAAGAGTCCGGCAAGCCTAGAGCAGGCTATGCACATCTCCCTGCCTAAGGGGCAGGTACCCCAGTGCTAACTCTGGAAAACCTGTGCTTAGAACATGTACTGGCTTTCTCTCTCACTTCATTTTGCTTGAAGTAGTAGTTCACCTCCCCTGAGATCAGATGATGGGGGGTAGGCCTGGTCTACCCAGGAGAGGGAGAAGTGGTTCAGGTTCCTTTGCCTGGAACCAAATGAAACGTTTGGAGGGATGGTGGGGACAGCATGGACTCTGCTTCTAAAATACCTCCATAGTATTAGCTGAGTGTGGCATTTGCTGCCTGGCCTTGAGGAGACTCCAGCCATGTCCACTCTGAAAGAAGCTGAAGATCATCCATGGCGAGAAATCAAAGGAGGGATGAGGAGGTGGAGGTGGAGGTGGTGGTGGAGGTGGTGGTGGTGGTGGAGGTGGAGGTGGTGGAGGTGGAGGTGGAGGTGGTGGTGGAGGTGGAGGTGGAGGTGGAGGTGGTGGAGGTGGAGGTGGAGGTGGAGGTGGTGGAGGTGGAGGTGGAGGTGGAAGTGGAGGTGGTGGTGGTGGTGGTGGTGGTGGAGGTGGTGGTGGTGGTGGTGGTGGTGGTAGAGATGGTGGTGTAGTGTTAGTTTCTGATGCATCACTGTGACCAAAGCACCAGATAAAAGCACCTTAGTGGAGGAAGGGTTGGTTTATTTTGGCTCCTGGCTTCATAGAAGTTTCAGTCCATCGTGTCAGGGAAGGCATGACGGGAGCAGGAGGTAGTGGCTATTCAGATTGTGATGGACCAGAAACCAGAGCACAGACCCGAACCAGGGACAGCTATTACCTCCAGAGGTCTCCCTGGTGACCAGATTCCACCAGCCAACCCCATCTTCCAGAGGCTCCACAGACTTCAAAATAGTACCCCATGCTGGGGATTGAGCATTCAGAACACGAACCTGTAGGGGACACATGAGATTCAAGCCATAACGTTGATTTTGGTAAGAGAAGGTGCTGGTACAGCAAGGCTGGGCGTGTCCCAGGGAGTAGGGCCGTTTGCCTCCCAGCAGCTAAGCAGCACTGCCGGGAAGCCCTGTCCTGCTTCCTCAGACCTTTCATGCTTATGAGCTGGGTCAGCCTCCTAAGAGTGAGGCAGCTGTCTCCCCAGGGAAGGGTCTTCATACTTCCATGTAGGACTGACCACAGAGCCAGTGTGTGCCAGGATGAAGCCAATGGCAAGCATCCCTGGGGTGTGTGTGCCCTTTGTGGGGAGCATGCAGCATGGGTTGGTGGGGGAGGACAGACGCTCTAACTGACCCTTCATTGGAACGTGCTTTGGCCAGTGTTTGGGGAAGGGACCCGTCATTGGTGGCATCCCTGGTGGAGCAGAGAGGCAGCGGAGGTGGAGGAATCCCACACCGTCAGCAGAGTTCCTTCTTGCCCCCAAACTCTTCCAGCAGCTTCACTTTTAATGATGCCGGGCTGGGGGGTGGGAGTGGGGACTGGGGGGGGGGGGGAAGGGTGCCTCCATCCTAACTGTGATAACGAGCCACCCACCGGTATAACCCTTGCGAACGAGCTCCTTGCTCAGAGCCTCTAGCCCATGCAGTCCTCACAAAAACTCTAGTTGAGTGCGTATCGTTTCCCTTGCTTGACAGACAGGAAACTGAGAAGGGGAAAGAGGCAGAGGGAATAGTGCCGAACCCGTTCTGTGCAGCCAGCATGATCCTAACACCCAAACCAGACAGGCATGCTACGTGAAACCTGCAGCAACGTATTAGCAAATCGCCCCCAGCGATGCATAGGAAAGCATTCGCTGCAGTAAATGGGATTTCCCCCTGCTTGTGATGGGTTGTCAGGACTTCACCCCATGCTAAGTGGAGAAGCATGTGTACAGTCGTGCAGAATGCACAGAGGGCCCAGGAAGGCAGTGGGTGGTTTTGCTATACCCCATTCAAGGAGGGGAGAGAGCCAGAGATGCGCTGCGGGACAGACCTTGGCAGCAGGGAAAAGAATTGCCCGGGAACTGCCCATGAGGCAGGATGGGGAGAGAAGTGGACCTCACTGGGGAAACGGAGGTCTGACGGCAGGCCTTCAGCTTGCCTCTTCAGCCCCAGCTCCAGCCACTGGCATCCAGCACAGAGCATACTGTGCGTCTCTGGCCTCTGCCTCTGGTCTCCTACCCTCTGCCACACCTAGCCCACGATTGTTGGGTTCTGTGAGAGGCTGATAGAAAGCTACTCGGCCACCATTTGGCAGGTAGGAATTTCCCTTACGTTCTGCAGGGAGACATAACCCACTGTCCGCAAATAAGAAGCCAAGACAGAAATTAAGATCCATTCCCAAGTGAGCCTCAGCAGAGCCTCGATTGGATTCCACCTGTCACACCCCGATACACAGGCCGCAATCCTCCGGAAGCGGTAACTGCTGTTGATTTTCTCTAAAGTCGAAAGAAATGCTTTAAAAACTAAAGTTGCAAAGGAGCCTTTGTTCCCGCCACCCACGGCTTTTGCTGAGAGCCGGTAGCTGAGGGCATCCGAGTCCGGCTGAGCTGAAGGAGGGTTGAGGTGAGGCTGTGGCGTACCCACTCATGGTGTGTCTAGGGACGCATGGATCCCCCAGGTGCTCGACACACCGCACTGGGAGCTGGCTGTTTGTCCTGTGCCTGAGGCTGCTGTGTGGGCAAGGGTGTCTGTCAGTCTGTCTGCCTCCTGGGGACGCTGTGGGGAGGAAGCACAGCAGAACTCAGAGAGCCTCATCATGAGGCAGTGTTGGCTGAGGGCAGAAGCCCCTTGAGCTCAATATTAGGACTTGGAAATCAGTTTCACATTTATGAGTTTTCTGATGTATGTTCATGCATGGGGGTGGGGCAGAGGCCAACCTGAGGTATCGTTTTCAGGATGGATGCTCTCTACCCTGTGTCTGAGCTAGGGTGTCTCACTGGCCTGCAACATGACAATTGGGCTGAGCTGACCCCATGGTGAGCCCCAGTGATCCACCTGTCTCCACCAGTCCCAGAACTGCGATTACAAGCATGCAGAGCTGGGATTATGGGTGTGCAGAGCTGGGGTTACAAGTGTGCACAGCTGGGATTACAAGTGTGCACAGCACACCTGGCTTTAAAAAACAAGCGGATTCTGAGCACCAAATCCAAGTTTTCAGGCTTTCATAGCAAACACTTTACCAACTAAGCGATCTCCCTAGCCCAGCAAGTTTATAATCAATAATACTTTGGATGCTTCCAAGTCAGAAGAAACACCCTGCACCCTAAACTATCCCCATGGAGGTTTCCTTTACAGGGAAGCTAATGGTATTTCTGGGTGCCGTCAATAGAACACAGCAAGGTGTGCAGATAAACTTTTCCACTTGTGTGGGGGGGGCACATCTCCATTGCATGCCAATTAGGAGAAGACGAAAGCCTCCGCAGCCATTAGTGTTTACCTGGTCTCTGAAGAAACATGGTGACCAGAGGCTCCAGGCTCTCCGTGTTTGGTGCTGCTCTCTTGGGATTCCTCGATGTGTAAGGAGCCAGGCATGGAGCTGGGGCAGTGCCCGTCCTGAGAACGAATGCCGCAGAACCCCAGTGAGTCTGAACACCAGTGACACTAATTACCATCATTTCTTCAGAAGCTGTCGGGCATTGCATCTTGCAGAGCTTCTGATCATCCTGACAACCCTGGCATTAGTGATTCTTCTCAGGAAGGAGTTATGCTAGCTGCCTGATGCCCCAAAGCACAGGGCACCCACCATCAGGAGTAGAGCCAGGGTTTGAACACAGATGTGGACAACTTCACCACCCTGACTGCCTGACTGTGGGTAGAAGCCATTCTTAAGCACATTGTGAGTCCATTTGCCTGGGTTCCATGTACTTATTTCAGCAGTCATTCGTTCTTTGGGCCAAGGTGGGGGACACTCTGCTCATAGCCACTTACACACGTTGGTGTAGGGCTTCTTTTGTGAGGTGTTCTAGCCCTTGAGACCCAGTCTGGTAATTTTCCAACCCTAGGATGGCCCTTGGGGACTTGTTCAGAAAGCCTACAGAGTAGGAACACCTTGGTGCATGGTGCAGCTTTTTTTTCCCCCAGCAGTTTCATGCATATGGGTGTATAACATGGTTCATTGATACATATCCACATAGTGAGATGATTCCTAAAGCTAAGCTGGGAACACCTCCATCTCCCCATAGCTCCCTTTTCATCTGAGGGGAGAGCTGAAATCTGCTTTTGGCAAATTTTAAGGACACAGCCTAGCACTTCTAACTGTAGCAAACCCCCCCCCCCCCCCGCCGCCTCTCGACTGTACAGAAGATCCTCAGTCTTGTGTATCCTACCTAACAAGTTTATGCCTTCTGACCCATTGCTTTCCGATTCCCTGCCTCCCAGCTCCTGATAACCACGGTTCTATTCTGTTTCTATGAATTCGATTTTTTTTTTAATATTCCACATACTGGTGAGTTCACAATCATGCAGAATTTTCTTGTCTCTGGTATATTTCATTTAGCACAATACCCTTGGTGTTCATCTGTGTTTTTGAAAGGGGCAGCGTTTCCCTTTAGTGATATTCCGTGGGATAGATCACATTTCCTTTACCCGTTCATCAGCGGATAGGCAGACACTTCATAGACCTTTGGGCACAGAAAGAGTCGCTGCCCATCTGTAGCACCCACGGCAGTGCGGGGATCAGGAACCCTCAGCAGACAGTTGGTCCTGTCAGCCCTGGAGGCCACTGGGGACAGTGACACAGAGGAGGGACTAAGTAAAGGAGGAGTCCATGCTGTTGGGTCCCCGGAGTTCTCAGAGGTGTGAACATTGTGGGTACTTTTCCTCTGTCCTTCCTGGTCACCAGCCACCCTTCCTGGCCATCTTGCTTACTTCCTGAGCACCCTGTGGGTAGCCAGTCTAGACAGAGCCCTTTGTGGAAACAGAAAGAGCAGTGTGGGGGACTAATGTGCCATGGTGTGGGCAGTACAGAGGAGGGCATGTGCCAGCCCGGGGGACACCCCCAGACAGCAGAAAGCTCCACAGTGTTGAAGTCAGAACTCAGACTCCACTTTTTCCAGTGCCTGCCTGGAGGATCCTCTCTCATCAGCCACCGTTTCACTGTGCACGCCCCAGGCCTCACATCCATCCCTGTTCCAGCCGGGCTGCCTGCTCCACACCTCACTTCCTAGACGCCCTGCTGGAAGCTGCTTCAAGTGTCCTTTCACTCTCTCTGTCCTGAAGGCAGTTCCTTCGGCTCCAGCTTCTCCACCATTCTGCTTTCTGCTGGGACCCCAGCAGACTCTTCTTCCAACCAGTCAGGAGCGGCAGCGGTCTGCTGTTGCTAATCTTGTAACTTCCCAGTTGCCTTGGCCACGTCTCTAACCTCCTCATTGAGTTCCTTCAGGACTCAGGGCCTGGCCAACCGCACTGACCCACTATTACAGGCTGGCTGGGAACTATGGCCTTGGCAGCAGCCCTAAGAACGGCCCTCAGACGCTCCTGGCTTCATGAGGACACTGAGATGAGAAGGGACTTGCTCAGAGCCATTGGCTGCTAAGTAGTTCCTCCGGAGTTCAGGTCTAGACCTCCGTATGGAGCAAGTCCCTGCTCCCTCTCACTCACTCGAGGCTTCTGTTAGCTTGTCTCTTCAAAAGAGCCGGTAAGATCTCCATTACAGCATTGATTGCAGGATTAGAGATAGGTGACCACCAGGGGCGCACCTTGGGACACCTCCATCAGGGGTCCCATCTTGTTATCCAGTTTGAGGAACACACACCAACAGGGTGTACCCCCATCCGCTCTCTAAAAGTTTTGGCCAGCTGGAGGTGTGGTGTGCATGGTGCCAGGGGGTCCTACATTAGCCAGAGTTATTTGGCTGCTCCTGGGAAGGACCACAAAAGTTGACTCACTTTGGGGGTTTGTCTGTCCTGCTTTCCAACCTGTTTTTAGTGGTTTCTGAGATGTGATCTGAAAGCCAGTCATTGATAGACTGCGGTCTGATTGTTTCCTGAGGAGTGTCTACGTGGCATGCTGTTTAGTTCTGAGTCCTTCTGCAGACCAAAGAGCTCTTTGTGGCATCAGAGGAATAAACAGCAAGCTCCGCTAAAACCGTCCGCCCAGGGTCAGAAATGTAGCCAGACACACCTTTGCAGCCCAGGTGTGATCTCAGAGTGGGAGACTGAAAACAACCCTCTTCCCCTCACAGTGTGAAACATGGGTCAGAAAAACCATCATCATCAAGCACAGAATAAGCTTCCACTTGATGGAGGAGGAGAGCAGGACTTACAGAGGGTGGTGGGATTCACTTAAGGTCGCATGGTGTGTTGACAGGAGGAAGTCTAGCGCTTGTTCCCATTGCCCTGGTGGCGTGTGTGTGTGTGTGTGTGTGTGTGTGTGTGTGTGTGTGTGTGTGTGTCTGTCGGGGGGGGGGGCAGGGCTAAGACTGCAAGTAGAAGTAGGAGAACCCCTGCATGCTTATTACTGGCCAACCCTCAGCCGGACATGAGGTGGTCAGGCGGGGCCACGGCTCCCCAGTTTGAACAGTTCCAGATGTAGCAGAAGCAGACTTGGCACCACTGTGCCGTTGGGTAAAGATTTTGTCCATAAATATCTTAATTTTATTTACTAGGTTGTCTGGCACATAATAGCGCGCATTATTAATAGAGTAGCTTAATACTATCTATTAAATAGGCATACTCTGCACGTTGTAAGATGAGGCTCTCTTTTACGATGTGCTTTACAACACCACATGACAGCATTCGTGCTCAGAATATCCTAGCAGGCTTCCACTGACCTTCCGTGAAGACATAGGCTGTCTCTGGTCCCAAACCTTAGTCTGATATTTCAAGTGTTTAGTACATCCTGAAGTGGCTGCAATGGGACGTGCCTGTATTGGGTCTGAAGGGTTCCTCCAGGGAACTTTTTTGGTTCTGAAACTCTTATTCTCCCCAACTGCCCAAGTTTGTCCGCTACCTCCTATGGTAAGTCACGGAGATTTCATCTGCCACCCGAGGCCTTGTGAGCGCTACAACCATGGGACCGTGGTAGAGTTCTACTGTGATCCTGGCTACAGCCTCACCAGTGATTACAAGTACATCACCTGCCAGTACGGAGAGTGGTTCCCCTCCTACCAAGTCTACTGCATCAAATCAGGTGAGACAGGGGCCACAGCCTTGGGGGAGGCTGGTCCTCGGGGGGCAGCCTTCAAGCTGTGGCCAGCTGTGTCCTGAATGGCATCTTATCATCTTACCATGAGCCTTAGGACCAGGCTGTAGAAGTCAACTATTATGGATATGGGTGGCTGTGTTGGACTCTGCCAAGGGATTCCAGGCCTTTCCCAGAAGCTCAGGAATATTTATGAACTGAATCATAGCCCTGGCACCCATGGAGTGCCAACTTCTGCAGTTTCTCACAGACTTGGTGCCACCCACTGGCAAGAATGCAGGCCCATGGCTGTAATCAGAATTATGTACATAGCTCTGGGATCTCTCTTCCATTGAGGGGCACATATCCAAATAGGAGTAATATTATTGTGGGTAAGAACTGATCTCACATAAGTGGAAAGTGTATGCAAGCTCCACCTGCCTCCTGGTGATATGTGATAGCAAGCCCCCTTGGCCCCGGGTCCCAGCACCCCCAGGCAGTGGCCCCATAGAGGAGACCCAGTACCAGCACTCACCATTCACCTGCTCTTCCCACTTCTGCCCACTCTGTCCAGCATTTTCCAGACCATTGCCATGGCTTCTGCCCCAAGCAGCAGTGTTGGTTGGATGCTGCTCTTCTGGATGCAGATGTGATGCTTGGTATCTGGAGGCATGGAGATATCGTGTGGGTCAGCAAGAGGAGAGGCATTGAGTCTACGAGAATGACCACTGAGTGGAATGATGGGATGGGGTATGCTGGGAGCAAATGGACGAGAATACGTTCTGGAAGGGTCTTCTCTTGCTTCTCTTACCTGGCAGACACCACAGAGGGTGGAGTGATGGCCGAGGAGTAGACATGTTCCTTTGTCCTTCATCACCCTTGCTTCACTCCGTCCTGTACCCCAGAACACCGTTTTGACCCATGTCAGAACGGGTTCTTCAGGGCAGGACACCTCTCACTCTCTTCCCAAAAAGCAGTTATATTATTGCTTTGGCCTGTCCTAGATTCTCCTGCACCATGAACATGCATGTCTAAAGCCTCATTAGTATCTACAAGGCCATCACCTGCCAATATGTCTTCAACCCAGCAGGACCCCCATGCTAGAGATGGTTTTCAGTGTTGTGTGGGTCCTAACGTGATTTACAAGCTGTACTGTACTGGATGTAGGGTATATCTGTTGAGTCCCAGGCAGCATACCATGGGTACCTCATGTGCCAGATGATCACCCACTAAAGGGATGTAGTACCTCATGCCGGGCTTTGTTATCTCTCACGGCAGAGCAAACGTGGCCCAGCACCCACGAGACCCTCCTGACCACATGGAAGATCGTGGCATTCACGGCCACCAGCGTGCTGCTGGTGTTACTGCTCGTCATCTTGGCCAGAATGTTCCAGACCAAGTTCAAGGCCCACTTCCCCACCAGGTCAGTTTAGCAGAGAGAGCACAGATGAGTGCCATGCTTAAAGGTCTGGGTACGCTGTCAGGGAGAGAGCACCATGATGGAGAGAGACAGCCTCACCCCTGCCTCCCTGGGCAGACCAGGCTGGAGTAGGCGCGGTGGAGGATTGGAGGAGAGGACCAAGCCAGGGATACAAGCTGGGCATGTCCCATCAGGAGCACACCCCCCCCCCCCCGTCATGATCCACCTGCTGTGGCCCTAGGGAGTGGTTTCCATATACCTGGGGAGGCATCAAGGTCAGGGATGTGACATGGCAGAGGTCAACGAATATGTCAGGAAGCTCCAGAAAGCAGAGCAGGCCTATGAGTGGGAAATCAGGAAGGGCCTGGGAGGGGATCCAAAGCTTCAGACGGTGGCTCTCCAGCCTCCTTAACTGCACCAGAGGGCTCGGGTTGGTGTCTTCACCCCTGTGTCCTCCTCACACCAAAATGGTCCTTACAGCTGTGCCCTGTCACCCCACAGCTTTCCTTACCGCTAAATCAGCCATCCTCATCCCCAAGTTGCCCTCACCGTGGTACCTGATCATCAGAACGAGAAATCTGAAGTTCATATGTGCCACCATCTGAAAACAGGACTATAATCCGGATGAGGAGGAGGCTAGAGAATCAACTCTGCTCCCTCCAACACAGCCCTGTAGCTCTCACCTCCCAGGAGTGTGGAGAGGCAGAGGAGTGTCAGCTTCCCCAGACCTCACGCCCCGCGACAGCTTCATCTCACTCAGCAGAAACACCGCAGGTCCCATCCAGCAGGCGCCTCACTTTCCCCAGCTACGTGTGCTGGATGTAGGGGTCACTTAGGTCCTCCCCAGGCCCAGAGGTGTGTCAGCACCTCCCTGGTGGCATCACCAAGCCTTTGCTGAGGTTCCAGAACCTTCCTTTCCTCTACTCAAACCTTCCACCTGCTCTCTGGGTCTTCAGCATTGTTATTTACTAATCAGGACACTGTGTTCTATCACTAAGCAATTACAGTTTCTCAAGAAGTCCAAAGGATCACATGAAAAAGCTAGACTACACTGCTGTGATTTATAATGTGTTAGCAGACCTTCAGATGGCCCACAAAGCTAGTGTGTGTGTGTGTGTGTGTGTGTGTGTGTGTGTGTGTGTGTGTGTGTGTGTGTGTGTTTGGAAGAGTTTTCTAAGATATGGACTACTAAGAGTTTTTGGAATCGTCTCAAGACTCACTTGATGCTCTTACACTGTCCTCTGGTTGTTTAGGGAAAGTTATTGGCATCTGTCCGAATGGAACGCAGTCAGGGCATGCCAAGGACGGGCGACTGTGTTCCCCAGGTCCCAGGTGTTTACTATCAACGTATATGAAAGTCCCATGGCATGGGTGGAGCTGTGCAGAGGGGAATGTGGCCCGAGCATGGACCGTTAGGGTGAGAAATGAGCAGAAGTAGCTGCTTGCCCTGGCCTGACAACATGAAAGAAAGGAGCAGGGAGGAAGCCCCGAGTGAGCCGAAAAGGCTAGGGAGACTATGGACCGGCCAGAGAGGAGTGTGCATGGGACGGCCAGAGAGGAGTGTGCATGGAACGGCCAGAGAGGAGTGTGCATGGAACGGCCAGAGAGGAGTGTGCATGGAACGGGCAGAGTGGAGTGTGCACAGCTTGTTCTGGGTGCACTAGCAGCGCCAGGTTGATAGCACACTTCCTTTCTTTCTTCCTTTCCTTCTTCCTTTCTTTTTTCCTTCCTTCCTTCCTTCCTTCCTTCCTTCCCTCCCTCCCTCCCTCCCTCCCTCCCTCCCTCCCTCCCTTCCCTCCCTCCCTTCCTTTCCTTCCTTCCTTTCTTCTTTCCTTTCTCCCTTTCTCCCTTCTTTCCTTCCTTCCTTCCTTCCCTCCCTCCCTCCCTTCCTTTCCTTCCTTCCTTTCTTCCTTCCCTCCCTCCTTCTTTTCTTCCCTCCTTCCACCTGCTGGAGAGTGCAGGCCAGGTGGTCTCTTGTCTTCTCTGGGCAGCCTTTAAGGACTGGAGCAGGAAGGCAGCTGCTGTAACCCCTAAGCTTTTGCGGGGTGTGTCAAATAGCCATGGCCTTGAGGCCGCCCCTCTCATGTTGGCGAACAGCACAGGCTGACACTGCCCTCCCCCACAGTGCCATGTCCAGACATCTCACATGCCCTCCCAGAAGCACTCAGGGCTGCAGGCATCCTCACCCCTGAACAGATCACCTCCGCTTCCTGCTGTGTCGTCCTCTGGTCCCCTCTTCCTCTGCAGTTCCCGGCAGAAGGAGTAAGCAGCCACACTCTAGGCCATTTTACTTACTGCTCTGGGCTCTTCTGGGGCCAGCAGCAGAGCCTGGCGGTCATATGGGTGCAGATGGCGGTGACACACTTCTGCTAGGGTCAGGTCCAGCACCACCGTCTGGTCACAGTGGCATCGGCACAAGCCAGACCAGGAGCTGCCCATGCGCTCCGTGAGGAAGCAGGGAGGGCAGCCTGGCTTCCCTGCCACCTGAAACCCTCACAGCAACTGTGCAGGTTCTGTCTGCACCACAGTGAGGCATCGGGTCTGAGGGGGCCATGAACCTGGGTGACTGGCATGACAGTCAGAGGGGTGATTAACAGCCTGCCTTTGTAATTTTCTGTTGTGTTTTGTCTGTCTCTTTCAAGTTGAGTGGTATGGTCTTTTTGTTTGTTTTGCTCTGTTTTGTTTTTACAAAGAAGAAGCCTAAGAAGCATGGACGGGTTGTACCATCTGGGCACTTAGTGTCCACCCGCCCTTAGGATGGAGAGTGCCATCCTAATGGAGGGAAACCTGCCCCCAAACCAGGCCATGGTGCGTCGCACATCTGCCGGGAGCCCCTGAGAGAAGAGGCTGTGTCTCCACACTGCCTCATTCCTGGAGTGGTGTAGACAGACCCTGACGTGTGTGTTCTCACTGTTTCCTCTGCACAGGGGTCCTCCCAGGAGTTCAAGCAGTGACCCCGACTTCGTGGTCGTGGACGGAGTGCCCGTCATGCTCCCAACCTATGATGAGGCTGTGAACGGAGGCGGCTCGAGTGCCTTAGGCCCCGGGTACCTGGCCTCCGTGGGCCAGGGCTGCCCTTTACCTGCGGATGACCAGAGCCCTCCCGCCTACCCCGGCTCCGGGGACACGGACACAGGCCCTGGGGAGTCCGAAACCTGCGACAGCACCTCGGGCTCTTCTGAGCTGCTCCAGAGTCTATACTCAGCCCCCATGTGCCAAGGGGGCAGCCACCCTGCCCCAGACACCCCTGACAGGATTTCAAGCACAGCAGGGGAGGTGGCGTCCACCAGCCCGGGCATCGACATCGCGGATGGTAAGCATTTCCAGAGCTGTGGCTAGCTCCCCGGCACAGGGTCAAGGCCATGCGCCTGCTTCCTACCCAGCTGCCATTCCGTCTCACTCTCTCTGCTTGTGGGTCTATCGACAGGCCAGGGGTGGCAAAGAATGATCAGTATTTTGTGAGTAATGATCCCAGGAGTAGAAACTGCATGAGGACCCAAAGGGTACCACGCCATGGAGTTGAGAGGCTGGAGAGCAGACAGCACGTCCATTTTGATGCCTCCTATTATGCAGGGGTTTTGTCTTCTTGTCCTTTGATTGAATAGGACAAGCAGGACGCACAGGCAGAGGAACAATCTAGACGTGTGCACCGGGCCCCAGCCCATCTTGCAAAACGGGCATAAAGGAGGCTGGTTCTTCTACGCTGCCATGCACACTGGGCCCTACCTTCCCACTTTGGAAGGCCGGTGCAGTGAGGAGTGCGGCCAGCCTCACCCACGGGGCACCACATTCCCACCTGACCCCAGAGAAACACTGTGTGCATAGAAGTCGCTTTACCAGATGTGAAGGGAGAGATGCACCTGCCGCGGGGAGGCTCAGAGCCCGTGGAAATGGGGAAATGGGTTGAAGTAATCAGGTCTCCACTTCCCAGGGGAAGGAAGCCCAGCACAGCTCTGCAAAATCGCATTGATTCCAGAGTGTGGCCACAGTACACAGGGGAAGCAGGGCAGTAGCCGGCCTGCTGGCCCAGAGTGCTCTTCCTGTGCTCACCCTGCCTCTCTGCACTTGAGATCGTAACATTTTGGCTCGAGTGATGGCGAGAGCCTGCGGTGAAAGTCTAATATTATCCTTTTTATGAGCTGGATGTAAAATCACAAACTGTTCTCTAGCAAATAGATGGTGTACGGGGCGGGAAGAGGGGATACTGTTTTATTTGACCTTTAATGGATGCATGGAACCGAATGTTTTCCTTTCTTCACTGATTTCTGGGATGGGAGCAGTTTTAATGAGGCTCGTAATTCCAGATCATGTAGCTTTCGGTTATACTAAGCAAATAACCATCTCTTCCTTTCCAGAGATCCCTCTAATGGAAGAAGATCCCTAGCCGGGTGACGTCCTGGTGATTTCCACTGTCCCCTTTGGGGAAAAGAGCCTTGAACCTTGGAGTGAGGCCGCAGGAGGACAGAGCTTGGGGGAGAAGGGGGCATTTTCTAATCTATCTACATGGGGACAGTGAGGGGCACACCACACATCTCCAACAGGACTGCGGGTCTGAGTGCCAGCAGTGGTAATGCTTTTCAGTGAGACTCACAGGTTTGCCGTGACCTGCAGGGAACAAAGGGCAGAGGGGACTCTCTGTGTCACCTCCATGACAGTGTGGAGTGTCTCTGGCTACAGAGCGGTAGACAGTGCCACACACACCCTGACAAATCACACATCCCGTTGGCTTATGTTAACAGCACCCCCGGCCCCTCTGAAAGCATGTCACATTGTGTAAATCTGCTTCTAAAATCTGCTTTGAACTGTCTGGGGACACTAGATCTGGACAGGTCTACCTCTGTAGACAGCCCAAGTTAATTGGCCAGCCCAGGAGCAGATCCTTCTCTTTGCCCTTATTAGTAAGGGACAGGCTCCCAAGGAAAGATTCTCATGTAATACTCAGACCATCTTCGGCACCTGGACAACTGTCAAAGCCGGATGTGGCGGTTGGAATGAGAAAGGAAAGGAAAAAGAAGCCAGCCGACTCTGCTTTCTGGAAATTTCCTCATGCAGAGGCCCCCCCTCTCCCCGTGCTCTGGGCTGCCCTCTGGTGACGAGCGATGATCAGTGTTTGTATTTGTGATCTGGCAGTGAATCCATGGTGTGGGATAAACCTGTGACCTTACACATGGTGAGAACACACTCAGATGCATCTTGTGGTGGGCCAAGGAACTTGGTAATGTTTGGTTTGGGTGTTTCAGAAGGACTACACTCACATTCATCTGCTCATGCCTTCCGATGTGGGTCATTGTTATCACATTGTCCCTGACCCTAAAACGTAAACATACTTTTATTTTCCAGAACGGAAAGTTTCTGTAAAACACATTCTGCATCCAAAGAAAGGTGTAGGTCAGATCTTTGGCGCCCATCACCCCAACCCCGGCTCCCTCTTTTGTCCTGGCCTCCAGCCCCAAGCCACCCCGCTCTCTTGCTTTCAGGGGGGCCTTTGGCCCTGCCTGCCTGCCCGCCATCCTGTATTCCTATTGTGAGGGTCTCATGGCGCCCACTGGGTGTTGTGCCTAAGAAACGGATTGATTTTTTAAAGAATCCCAGTCCAGAAATGTCTCTTCAAACATATGTTGGTCCGTGGCGTCGATTCCACCCCTCCTCTGGGTTCTAGACAAATATAAACAAACTCTCATCCGTCAAATCACTGTGCACAGAGCAGTGAGGGCTGGAAGCTGGATCGAGTCCTGCTTTCTCTCGACACAGACTGATTAAAAATTAAAAAGAAAATGACGGTTGGAAGCGTGACTTTAATAGTAGAGTGGAGTGAGGGGGGTGAGAAGCGCGTGACAGTGACCATGGGTGATGGGAATAAAACACAATCCTAAGAACACACAGCAGAAGGAGCCGCCGCATGAAAAGGGTGAGCTTTGCCCTGCCTGATGCACAGCCACCGGTGCCCGGAGCCCCGGGTGGTGATGGTGCTGAGCCCAGGGTGACAACTGTGTGTAATCCCAGATTGCTTGAGTGACAACCTGTCTCTGGTGCGGCCCAGTCCCATACCATCAATTCCACTTATTCAAAGGAGTTGAGGTATGCTCAAGTGCCACTGCCTTGACAGTGTATGCCCTGGGGAACTGGGCCTGCCATGGGCACCCTCTCCCAGGGAGCCAGACCTTGGCTCCTCATGCCCACCGGAAGAGGCACCCAGAGCTGTCTGAGACCATCCTGCCTCTTCCCAGTACATACTCTAGCAGCAGGACAGCCATCTGACCTGGGGACCAAGAACAGAGTTGCCACCAGGCCCCAGGAAGACAGTGGCAGACATCATGGAGTTCGTCAGCATTGTTCTCAGACAGCCTGGTGGGAAGGTCACCGCTACTCAACTGCTGTATCACACAATGCCTAGACAAGTCACTCGGACCCTGCCTGCCATCCCTCAGCTCTGTGTTCCCATCCATTGTTTCCCCCACAGACACTACCTGTAGTCTATTTTCCCGCCGTAGTTGCCTCTGAGAGAAAGAACCGCTGTGAGAGTCCAAGCCTGGTGTGGTCCCAACATCATTCCTATAAAATATCCCCAAGTCCCTGTGGTGTGAGGGAGCAGCCCCCCCCCCTCCACAGACCTCCTCAGTATGGAAACAAGCCTGGCTGTGGGAGAGGGAGCCAGGCTGACACAGGTACTCTCCTCCAGCTTGGGCAGTGCCCAGCTCAGGGCTTCGTCTAAGTTGCTGCACAGCAGGCCAGTTCTGACTGCCTGGTCCCCATCATGAGCACAGCACAAGCCGTGGGCGTCTTCACCCTTCATTGCCTTGTAGCTTTTCTTAATTGCGAGGTTGTGATTTGCCTGTGTGGATGCTTCAGGCCCTTTCCCACCTAATTACACCCGGCTTCGCAGCTGGCACACGGAGAAGGCTGCCTTCTGTCACTACAGAAATGGTCCTTGGCCACCAGCAAGTCCAAGATTACCAAATGCAAAGACTCCTGGTCCACAGCCCATGAGGCTCAGTGTCTTCCATCCTCCCTCTGCACAATGGGCGTTCCAATCCCCTCTCACTCAGACGGCCTCGGGCTCTAGCTGTTACCTCCAGGGCATCACGGGAGAGAGTGGGCTTCATAGCCTGTCTCCTCTGCTACCACCTGGCCGTGAGCTTCGATCAATTACTAGCCTCACTGGGCCTTTGTTTCTTCATGCAGAAATTTAGAATAGTTTCCCCCTGCCTGCATTGCCGGGCCGTGGACAGCAGCTGATGTAGGTCAAGCACTCAGACACAGAGGGCCTTAGAGACCCGGCAGCTGCAGGTCCCGGGTGAGTTGGGGAGTGGCTGTCCTGTAGATTGACTCCCACATACTTTGGACCAGCCTTGGCCCCTTGGCTCTCTGATGTGTTTGCCGATGAGGCTTGTTAGGGGCTATCCAAAGCAGAGAGCCTGAGATAAGCCACATCTGTTCCTGGAATTGTACTCCCGGGAGCCCATCCCCAGCTCCAGAATACTAAGCTTTTGTGTAAATGGAAGTTTCAGTCCACGGGCCATCGGGCCTTTGTGCTTGTTTCTAGCCCAGCCCAGCCCTGCTCACAGAGGGCTGGAGAACCTCAGAAGCCCTCTGGCCCCACAGAGACTCTGATGACTCACTCATCTCCATAGGCAGCCCTGTAGATTACCACTAACCTGCTTCCTTCATTGTATTGTCTGTTTTGAATTTAAAGCATAAAAGTTAATACAGTCCCAAGGGGAAAGTCCACAGGTAAGATACCTCCTGATCTAGCAAGCAAAACAGGGCCCCAGAGAGTGATGGCCCTGGAGTCATAAAACTTAATGTAGAGTGTGTGTGTCACTGTGCATGTGGTTAACTGCCATACTGGGCAGTGTACCACACCACACTAGGTAAGAAACCAGTGTCTGGGTGCCTGCCATTTATCATTCTGGTGACCAAAGTGACTGGCTACCTGAAAATGAGCCAGGAACATACTGAGAGCTTCATGCATGGTTTCTGAGAGTCAGGTAGCCCCAGGAGGCCTGGCCCATGGTCCTCTGAAGTTAATGGAGAAAGAAATCTAGCAGGTGGAGTATGGGAAGGGCCATGCAATGGACCCCAAATAAACAGACTGACATCTGCCTGAAGGCTGGGAGAAATATTTATAGACCTACTCTGTGCAGGCCAGCTGTGCTCCCTAGTTCAGTGGGCAATAGAACTGGGAAATAATCGGTTACAATCTAGAAGTTGAAGACATCTGCTTTTGGTGAGGGCCACTCCATGAAGGCTTGGGTCTACGCTCTGTGGTTAGTAGATTGTCTTGGAGGAAAGGGAAGCCGTTGAAAAGTTTGAAATCAGGACATGACCATGGTGTGATGGAGCAAAGTAAGCTGGGCTGAGAGCTACTTTGGAGGCAAATTCAATTTTGTAGAGCATGGGTCTCAGAATCAGGGTAGGGAGGACCCCTCTAAGCCCCAAGTTCCTCGGCTATTCAGTGAGAATTAAACATGTCTTAACGATCTCTTTTGGCTCCAACAGAGTGGCAATCTTCTTGGTGGTTTTTGTTGTTTTGTTTTGTTGTTTTTAATCAAGAATCAAGGATTGCCCAGCTCTGTCTGGTCTCCAGTCTCTTTCAGCAACTGCCCACTCCTGTTAGCTCTCAAGCCCACCCCCCACCCCCACACCAACTTCAGAGTGACACTCAGTTTAGCTCCTCTCCGGAGCACATGCAGCTCAGAAGCAGCCCATTCCAGTGCCCTACTTCCCTCAAAAAGGGTTTACACCCTAACAACGGGTGCCTTCATTTTGAGCAAGGGTGGGAGTCAAGGGCTAACAGCCCTGTGAAGTTCTGGGCTCCCATGGCACTTCCGTAGTCCCCCATTATAGTTGACCTTGGCCAGAGGCACAGATGTTAACAGTGTTGCTGTGGAGTCCATTCTAGTGTAAGGACTTGGAACAACTAAAATCCCACAGAAATCCGTGGGCCTGATGAAGCCCCTGGATTCTTTATAATTGTGTGACATTTCTGGTCCCAGGGAGTGTGTTCATCTCTTTCGAAGCCTGTTTATCTTGCCTGTCTTGGGGTAAGAAAGCCACACTTCAGGGTGAGGCAGTCCATTCTTGTGACTCCTGATGCAGACTTCTGTTCATGCTGTAGGTGTCCAAGATCTCTACCCCTGCATCGTGTGTGTGTGTGTGTGTGTGTGTGTGTGTGTGTGTGTGTGGTGCAGGCAACTGAACCCATCCAAAGCCTCATACGTTTTAGGCGAGAACTCTACCACTAAGCTGAATCTCTAGCAGCCCTAGGCTGACCTTGAACACACTCTGTATTCCAGGCAGGCTTTGAACTTGGAATCCTCCAGCCTCAACCTCTAGAGAAACTGGGATTACAGGCCTGTACCCTCCCCCAACTTTTTAATAGACTTTTTTTAGAACAGTTTTAGACTTATTTTTTAAGTTGCTCAAACAGTACAACCCCGTGTCCCTGGATTCCATTACTGCCCTTCGTCAGTGGGATGCAGTCGTATTTGGTACAGTGCTGACCAAGTTCTGTAGCTTACATTGCCATTGGCTCCTTGTGTTTGCCTCCCACAGATTTACATGCATGTGTAATGGCATGTGTCCACTGGGATCATAACATAGTGATTTCACTGCCCCAAGCCTCCTCTATGCTCACCCTGTGGACACCTCTCCCACCCCACCCACCACCAGCAACCACTTATGGTAGCTGGATTTTTCTTTGGGCAGCCAGCTCCCAAATAATGACACAGAGACTTCTTACCAATTATGAAAGCTCAGCCTTAGCTTAGGCTTGTCCCACTAGCTCTTATAACTTAAATTAACCCATTTATTTTCATCTATGTTCTGTCACGTGGCTTGTCACCTCATCTCTCTGTGCTGTTCATGGTGCTTCCTCCTCATCTGGCTGTCAACTCCACCTTCTCAGAGTTCTCTCTCTGCCCTGATGCCCCGCCTAGACCTCCTGCCTAGCTATTGACCATTCAGCTTTTTATTACACCAATCACAGCAATACATCTTCATACAGTGTACAAGTATCCCACAACAACTTATCTTTCTTGTGTCTTTAGTTTTGCATTTTCCAAAAGGTCATGCAGTTGAAATCAGTACTTAAGCTTTCCAGCCTGGCTTCTTTCACTGGTCATGTACGTGTAAGTTTCCTCCATGTCTCACAAAGGCAGAGAAGTGCAGCCCAATTTTTAGACTTCAGAGTCCATTCTTACAGACTTATTGGCTCTGGGAACATCATGAGAGGCTAGGAATGTCTTACCATGACTCCTCCCAGGATGTCCAAGGGTTCCAGGAAAGGAGACTCCACAAGGTCCTTCAGTACCCCAGGCTTGGTGGAAGACACTTGTTCCTTATCTTCCCCTCTCATTTGGTCTTTGGTTGAGTTTCCTTCACGCTTGTCCCAGTCACCTTTGTTAGCCCTCCTCTCGGCAGCCTCGGGTCCTCTCTTCCCTTCACACTTTAGGCTTCCCTAGATCCCTCCCAAGCCTCTTGTCAACATTTATGCAACGCCAAAGCATGACTTGTCACTGTGTTAGGTCCTGGAGGTTCATAATGGGTGTGATGAGCCCAGGAGAGAGGCTGACATGCACAATAAGAAGCAGAGACCATTCTCTTGTGAGCACATTGGCGAGGCCACCCCCCTCCAGGGGGAAGCTCCCCAGAGAAGGAGGCAGCTTAGCTACTTGATGCACAGTGACCATCATCTTTTGGGGGTGCACATTAGTCATTTTCCTTTTTAACTTTTAGAAACAGGGCCTCACTGCACGACCCAGGCTGACCCTTGAACTCATAATACTTCCTTTGCTTCTTATGCTAGGATTGCATGTGTGCATTAACCCATGGCTGCATTAACCCCTCTTTCTCATGCTTACTAGTAGAATCTCAGAACTGACTGAGACTCTGATGTAGCATGAATCTTAAAAAGTTCTTATTAATAGAATCAAACCTGGACCAGGTATTGGGATGAATTCTGGAAGATCAGAGAGACAGAACAAGCCACAGCTAACTTCACCTGGCCAACTTCTCAGCTGGTCTTGTTTCCTCAGACTGGATGCTTCTGTGTCCTCATCCCAATGGCTCTCAGCTGAACTGCTGCTTGAACGCCTGAAGCTTAACCATCTAAAAGCTTAATCAGCCAAATGCTTCTAGTTTCTGGTCCTCACACCTTATATACCTTTCTGCTTTCTACCACCACTCCCTGAGATTAAAGGCTCCCTTTCTGGGATTAAAGTCATGTGTCACCATGCCTGGCCGTTTCCAATGTGGCCTTGAACTCAGATGAATTTCTGTCTCTGAATGAATGTTGAACCCAGATGGATTTCTGTCTCTGGAATGCTAGGATTAAAGGTGTGAGTGCCACCATTTTCTAGCCTTTGTATCTAGTGGCTGTTCTGTCTCTGACGATCATCTCAGCTAGTCATCTCGAAATTATCCTGACCAGTTTGTAGTCTGAAGTCGATATTTCCTTGGCGTTAATCAGCTTAATGGCTTTACTATAGTCCATGTGGAATCATCATTGTGGAGTCCTGTCATCTTTTTGAAAGTCACTGTTAGGCGTGGTCATGGTTCCCTGCGGACTTTTTTTTTTTTTTTTTTTTTCCTCCTCTGTGGTTTGGAGCAATCACTGTCTGATGTCTGTCTGTCTCTCGGAACCATGAACATTCTTCCCTAGAAGAGAAAATCTTCACAGCAATTTCTCCCCACCATTTGTCTTGCCAAATTTTTCCAAACTGACTTTTGCCGGTGTTTTCTTATAACACAATGGTCCTGGCAATTCTTCTCTGAACAAGCAGTAGCAAATCCTTTGTCCCAGGTAGCAGCATCACTGCAGTCACCAACACAATGAGAAGGAGCCAGCAACTCGGAGCAGCAGCCACTGCCTCCATGGTCCCACTGCCGTTTGTGCCTGGGCCCTGGTTGAAGCTTCTCCTTAGCAAGCCTCCTAGGCCGCCCTCAAATTCGGAATCCTCCTGCCTCTGTCTCCTTCAGCAAATCCAACCAGTGTGCTTCACCACAACTGGCTGAGGGTAGCTCAGGTCTGAGCAGGGGCCCACAAGGCTACAGACAAACTGCTTGTTCATGAATTTGTACCACGAACGTTGGGCTACATTAACCTCTCTTTCTCATGCTTACTAGCAGAATCTCAGAACTGATTGAGACTCTCCATCATGGCTATGTGCTAGCCATTACACTGTCGTGAGGCTATAGCTCAATGTGTCCTCAACTGTGAAATATGGAAAGTAATAGGACCTCTTTCATATAGCCACAGGGAGGAGCTCAATTCGCTGATTCATATAATGTGATCAGAACACATTTGGTGCTGGTTCATATTTAAGACTGTTGGCTATCATCTTAATTATGACATCTTTATTAGACAAGTTTATAGCATGGCTTCCCTTCCCAATTTCTGAGACATTGCTAGCATCCTCTTGCTGAATGGCACTTGTTTTGCTCCCTGAATATTTACAAGGACAATACTCTGCTTGGTGAGTTATCTCCAGTTTGCACCAACTTCCATGGCAGCTCATTAGGCCCTTTGAGGCATAGTTTTCAACCCACAGAAAGACAACCTGACCTGATAGCAATCAACTCAAGTATCATATCTGCACTTGTGGATGGATGTCATGGGAAAGGTGGACAGATGATCTGTGGAAAGCCATCCAAATAGTCTACAGCTCCACCCTCAAGCATCAGCCATCCAGAGGGTCTTCTACAGCTCCGTCCTCAGCCATCTGAAGGCTCCCCTATAGTTCTACTCTCAAGCACCAAACACCTGCAGGCTCCCCTACAGCTGCACCCCCAAGCACCAGCCATCTGCAGGCTCCCCTACAGCTGCACCCCCAAGCACCAGCCATCTGCAGGCTCCCCTACAGCTGCACCCCCAAGCACCAGCCATCTGCAGGCTCCCCTACAGCTGCACCCTCAAGCATCAGCAAAGCAAAGGCATCAGGAAGAACGGAGCTGCCCACTTTGGCTTGTTCTGCATCCTTTTCCACTTCTTTCACTTGTCTTTATTCTCCTAAGGTGCTTTTCATCAGCCACTGCTGCATCTTGGGGCTCATGACCATGGGTTAACCACTGTTCTGGGATACACCAAGCACCAGCACTGAATTGTCAAGTCCATAGGTCACACGTCCACCTCCTTCACTTCCTTCAAACACCGTCTCAGATGAGCATGTCAGTTCCTTATGGGCTCCTAAAGGTGATTTAGTGCTGTTGCCGTTGGGGACTGGGGCACTGGGATGGGCACTTGGGCAGGGCTGCCCTTCAGTTAAACTCGTGGGTTTGACTCATCCCTGGGTTTCAGCCCCTGTCAGCACTGTCGCTCATACAAGCACAGCCAGGCGTGATAACTGACATCTAAGCCTCTTATCTTTGTCCTGTGAAGCAAGGACACTAATGGCACCTCCCCGAGTTTGCTGAAAGGATTAAACATAATGATACAGACTACTTAGGATCATTCCTGGTGTCACGCCAACACTCAGAAACCGGAGCTGCTCCCAGCTCTGTTATAGCCTTGCATCCCTTAAAGATAAAGTGGCCTAAAAATACATTGTTAGGCAATCTTGTCCTTGTGCCAACACCAGAGTGCCCTTACACAAACCTAGATCTAGGTCAAAGTAGACATGATTCCATCGAGAGACATAGCTGGGCTGGGTCTGCAGCTCACTTAATTGAGCTACCATGCACAGAGCCCTGGGTTCTATGCGTAGCATGACATGAAGAAAAAAGAAGGCATGGCAGTACACACCTGTAATCCCGAGACTGGGGAGGTGGAGTCAAGTGGCGGCAGGAGGACCAGAAGTTCAAGCTGATCCTCAGCCACATAGTAAGTTCGAGGCCAGCCTGAGCTACAAGAGACCTCACCTCAAAACACAAGGTTGTGGTGGAGGGTAGGCAGCAGATGTGTGAAGCTGCTGGTCAAAATATGACAGACTGTTTCACACTAAACTCTTTCTAAGTAGAAGGACTATGCTCCAAAATAACAATAAAACCGTAGTACAGCAATACATAAACACAGCTGGTCATTAGCATCATCAGGTCTAGTGTATGACACACAGAACTATATGTCATACACAATAGGCTGTTCAGCAGCTTTGTTGACAACAGCATCACCATCAACATGAGGGTGCATGGTACAAGGAACTGTAACAGCCACCACGTCACTAGATGATAGGAACTCTTCAGCTCCATCATAATCTTTTTGGAAACACTGTGGGCTATGCTATCCGGCATTGACTAATATGTCATTATGTGGTACATGACCATATTTCCTCTTCGTACTTAAAGAATCAAGAAATAACCCCCTTTCTTCTGGTCCCCTGGTGACCTGCCTCAGCTTTCAGGCCAATAGTGTGTCCCTGAGGCCCTTGCTCTCCTGACTTGTAGGGAAAACAAAGGTCCTCTTAGGCTAGGCTAATCATCTCCATAGCTCCTGCCCATCCCGGGTTTAGGACCCTGATCCTCCACCTTCCAGGTCAAGTGGTTTCTTTGGGTCTTTAGAGCCCCATCCTAATGTGGATTCAGCAAGGCCGGGAGCCCAGGACTCCCTGTCAGAATTGCTGTCATGAAGACTATTAACACTGTGGGGAGGGACTTCCATGGCTTCCATCTCAGACCAGTCCCTCTTGATCTTGAACCTGCTGAAGCCTGGTCCCCTAAGTGAAATGGGATAGAATTCTGCCCTTATTGTGTGTTCAAACATTGACACCTTACCACAGTTAACTTCTAAAAGAAATCCTCTAGTGCCATGCTGTGTATTCAGCACAACACTTCTCTACTGGAACCTTCTTGTGCCCTCTCCCAGGGCTCATGGATGTACAGCCAAGTGCTGAGAATGGGGTACTATCTTGAGGGTAGGCACCAAGAACACTGCTGCACATCCTTCAGTGCCAAGGACAGTGACTATTACATGCCAACAAAGATGCAGCCAACCCACATGCTAGTATTGCCAAGTGTGAAAATCTCTGGTTAAGGAGATGCATTCCCGTGTGTTTTGATATGTACTCCACTTCCTATAGCTGAAATGATTTCAGCTGGACCTGGTTCTGTAACCCATGTCCTGAGTCAGGTATCTGAACCATTTGTATTTGGAGGCCTTTGACAGCCTGGTGATGCTGTGGATGATTGATTGATAAATAAAACACCGATTGGCCAGTAGCCAGGCAGGAAGTATAGGCAGGACTAGCAGAGAGGAGAATTGAGAGAACAGGAAGACAGAGAGGAGGAGACGCCAGCCTGCCGTCCAGGGAGCATCATGTAAAGGCAGCAGGTAAAGCCACGGAACACGTGGCGACATATAGATTAACAGAAATGGGCTGAGTATAAGAGTAAGAGCTAGACAATGGTAGGCCTGAGCTAATGGCCAAGCAGTTTAAATAATATAAGCGTCTGTGTGTTTATTTTATAAGTGGGCTCCGGGACTGCTGGGGCTTGGTGGGACCCAGAGAGAAAAACTCCAGCTACATGGTGAAGTTGACAATTCTTTCTCAGAATGGTATTCTTAAATGCATATGGCAAAACAAAGCCACTGAGCTCTGTTGAAACCCTATCATGACAATGATTTCAAAAATTAGTACATAGCGTGATTGTGCTTGTTTTGAGTGATATTAGTAAATGACGGCATCCTCTGTGAGGCTAAGCACCACAACTTCAAGGTACCGACAAGCCATGGAAGTGATGCTGTATCTGCAAGCACTCCCACGTGTTGTACAAACCTTTGTAGTTCATTCATGTGACAAAGTCACAGGCACAGCGGCATGGCAGTTGCCAACCAAATTCAGCCAGAGGTTAGTAACAGGGTGCCAGTGGTTGGGCAGGAGGCCCGTGGTTCTCATCTGAGTCCGTGGTACCGCAAGCTTTGGGTGATTGAAAGGTTGGCTCTTACTCCTAGATTCCTAGGCTTTCATCCACACCCCAGTGGCTCCAGTCCTCCTCCCATCTCCTGTGGTGTGAGGTCAGGATTCAGAGCAAACTCTACAGGGTGATATGAGCTGTTCTTGCCCCAGAATGCTCTCTGACAGTCAACTACAGTCAGGTGAAAAGGAATAGGCTTTTTCGTGGGGGGGGGGGGAAGTGGGGATGACCAAACTCAGATTTACCACCTGTCTCCACCATCAGTAGCTTGTGTGGGCTTTTATTTGTTGCTCAGCCTCTCTGACCCTCCATGTATTCATACACAAAATGGAGAGAACACTACTTCCCGTGTGGCAGGTTTGCTGTGCAGGTTAAATAAGACGAGCAGATACCAGGGGCCTGACGCCGTGTGGATCACATCAGCCTGTTAGAAAGTGCCCGTTGTCATCATTCTTAAGGAAGGTCAAGGTAAATAATATTTTCAGCAAGACGCTGAGCAGTTGGCATCACCATGACATGACAGTGCCTGGTCCGTCTGCGACACTGGCCATTTCTCCTGTCTGCTCAATGAGTTAATAAATGCACATAGACTTACCCACATAGAAATATTTTGAAGTCTTTTGCCTCCAAAGCAACAAGGTTCATACAAGTTTGTCTCGTGCACCTGCACAGCTTCCTCGTAGGCAAGGCCAGTTCAGCCATCAACATGTTTTACCTGGAGTTTCCAGGACACCCCGAAGCTGTCTAACTGCCCTGTGTCTGGAGCAATTTGGTTTTCTGGACATGATTTGAAAAGCATTCTCTGACCCTCAAACCCTGAATGGTGCTTCTGACCTTACCACTCAGTCTTCCCACTCACCCAGATGTTCTCAAGCTCTCAGTGTGGACACAGCAATCTTGTCGCCCGTCACCAAGCCCAGCCCAAGACTGTGTCAGGGATGTGCACAGCTGTGTCTAACCCTCACTGAATATAGCGTTTCTGGAAAGGACAACCCTCAGACAGAGCTGACTTCCTGGTGAAGAAGCCAGCCTGAGGTCTCCTGCTGTGAGGTCCCTTCTGTGGGTCTTGGACACCCCTCCCCTCCCTTTTCTCGAGTCTCTGGGTGATGGTTTCTGTAAGTGCAGGTTGAGAGAAGAGTCCTGGGTTAGATTACAGGAGGGGCCATGAGGCCAGCTGTCAGGTCCTGTACTAAAGACTTCTCAGAGAGTTCAGTTGTAATGGTTCTGTGGGATTTCCCATAGATGATGGTGTGTGTGTGTGTGTGTGTGTGTGTGTATCTCAGAACTTATACTGACACATGTATTTGTTACTTTTCCTATTACCATGACAAAATACCCTTCGGGAAGGGTTTAGTGTGGCTCATGATGAGAGAGAAGGAACAGTACCAGAAGCATGAGGCAGCTGGTCACACTGTGGCCATGGTCATGTAGCAGAAAGGGAGGAACGCTGGCACTCAGCTTATTTCCTCCTTTCGATTCAGTATAAGACCCTACCCCACAGTGTGGTACTGGGTCTTCCACGCGCAGGGAAACCTCTCTGTAAACACCCTCATTGATAGACTCAAAGCTGTGTTTCCGTGGTGATTCTCAATCCCATCAAGTTGACCGTGAAGATTAGCCATCGGGACATTTAATCCTCACTATGATATGGGCCTGAGGAGGTAGGTAGGTTATAAGGGTGGGGTCTATGAATGAGAGGAGCCCAGAGAATTCTCTTCCTGTCTGACGCTCATGTCAGACAACAGACTATCACAACAGGAAGTCAAATGTTTGCAACCCAGAAAAGAACCATCACCAGGAGCTGTGCTGTTGGTGCCCTGATCTGAGGGTTCCAGAAAAAAACAAATGCTTGCTGTCTATACGCAACCCGGGCAATGGCACCCCATCATAGCAGCTCAAACTGAAAGAGATACCACAGCATCCTCTCTACCACAGACATCTCAGGGGCATTCTGGGAAACATTAGTCAGGGATAAGAGGGGCCTCTGAGACCTCGCAAGCCCACAGCCCATGGCCTCACACTCAGCACGGGCCCCCCTGTGTCACTGTGTTCTGTTTGGAGCATGGTCAAAAGGCCACAGGAATCCCCTTGGGACACGGTGCACCGCCACAGCTGAAGTCAAACACTACTCTACTGCGGGATCTCACTCACCAAGACTCCACATACAGGACCCTGCCCAGCCCAGTCAGAGGCCATGATGACCCAGCCACATTGCTATACTGCCCTTTACCATAGAACCAGAAGCAGGCAGAGGTGAACACCACATTATTTATACATATGCCTAAGCCAAGGCATCTTCTTGGGGTTGGACTATGAGCCACTCTAAGGGAGATCCTGCCTGCCAAGGAGTTTGAACACCGAAATACAAGATGGTGCAGCCACAGCATTACCAAGACCAAACAGGAAACCTGGAAGAAACGCATTTTCATGTTACCAATAAGCTCCCCATGCATACCAGGAAGATGGAGTTATCTTTTAATTATCTCTGTGGTAAATGAAGGCACAGAATTACCATCTTATGAAGACATCAGAAAGTGTACAGCCAAAGCTTGTAGATGAAAGTATTACGGATGAGTGGCAGCCAATGATCCATAATAATTCATAAACTGTGTTGTCGGTTTTGCTGGGGTCTTACGACTGTGTTGTTAGTGCTTTGAAATGTGTAATTTGTTATGATTTCACATTCTGTATAAATATTAACTTTTGTATTAACTTTGTACTTACCATTTTGCATCCTTTTTTTTTTCTTAAAATAAACCCCTCACCCCACCCCCTCACGAAGATCTGAGATCGCCCTCCCCAAGCCTCATGGAGAGATGGTGGAAAGGCAGATAGATGCCGTCCGGTTCTGTTTCTTTCTCGGTCTCCACAGAATGCCTGAAATATCTCCTGTAGGCAAAGAGGGAAGCGGAGGCCCCAGAAAAGGGAGCAAGCCACTTCTGCGGGGCTCTCTTTCAGAAAAGTCACTGACAACAGTGTCAATTCACTGTGCCCTGGAAGTTCAGCTTAGGGAAGGGCAAGAGGGTTGGGGGAGGGGAGACGTGAGGAGGAGGTGGAGAAGGAGAAACTGAGGGGCGGTGACCACAGGACACAGAGTGGAGCAGTGGGAAGGGAGCCCTCCCCCACCCCACACAGGCTCACCAGCAGCCTGGTGATGGCACCGTGGACAGATGTGCGCACTCCAGCTCTCCCTCACTCTGCACACCTGTTCTGCATTCTGGTCACCCTTCCCCCCCAGTCCCCATCTGATCTCCAGAGAAGCTCCAATGTGTATGACTCATGCTGGCTGGGCAGGGAGCCTGGTTCCCCTCCAAGTTCCTTGTCCTTTTCTTGCTTCTTCGGCAAGGCAGAGCTGCTTCTCTGAATGCTAATGGCTGCTGGAAAGAGCAGCCAGCCTTTCCAGAGCGTGCCCTGAGAAGGTCACATAGAGTCCAGCCTGCCTGTCTCTACTGATTTCCCTCTTTATGACCTCACCGGCCGGTGAGGCCGAGAGCTTCTGAAGGAGCTAGGGATGAGAATGATCCAGAGAGTCTTGAAGATGGCCCCCACATAGTCTCTGAGCCTCAGTTTCTCCATACTGAGGCATGAACAGAAGACTCCTAAAGTCCCCTCTGGCTCTGACATTCTCTACTGTCCCTTCATCCAGTATCTGCAGAGGACCTAGTCTAGACCCCAGGGGATGACACCACACAAGGAGACCAAGGAGGGTTTCTGGGCCTTAGGAGGTCTCCATGTTGCTGGATCAGTCTATGAGGTCTTGGAGCTGATGGAGACCAGGCAAAACGTGAGAGGTAGACTTAGAAACGTCACACATTGGTACAGCAAACCCAGCACCCCATCCTAGACCCACCAGGAGGCCAGGCATGAGGTGAGGATGGTGGAATGCTCACACCGTGTCCTTCTGTGGCCCAGGGCCACAGCATTGATGTCAAGATCTAACTGGCCTCAGAGGCCTCTGGCTGAGGAACCATTGCAAACAGACTGACTGAATAAGAGATGGGCCAGCACTGGCAACCAGTAAGACTGGACACGAGCTCACCCTGAGAGCTCAGGCTGCCTGGCCAGGCCATGTCCGCCTGTTATGGTTGCTTCCCCTGAAGAGTGAAACCTCCCAGCAGGTTACAGAAACAGCCTTACAGACCGCCTCAGCCTCACCCTCCCCTCGGGGCCTTGGTCACCTTCACCCTTACAGAAATGTGCACTGTCTCCTTCACACAGCACTCCTCCCTCCCCTCCCCCACCCTCCACCCCACTCACCCCCACCCCCACCAAGTCAGGCCCATTCTCCCCATTGCCCATATTCCACACCTTACCCAAGCTTCACTACTCTTGGGTCTGTCTTCAAATGTCCCCTCCCCTGGGACTCCCCAAATATTACACATGTTCTCCCTTAGGCTGCGACCCTCTGGCCGCTCTTCTCCTCCGCTGGGATAGTCTGTTCAGTCTTCACTTTTCAGTTCAGGCATCAGAAAGTGGTCTTCTTGTATCTGCTTGAAATGACCCGGCCGGGATGGAAAACAGGTCTGTGGTTCCCCGAAAACAAACAGTATTGGATCTGCAGTCCCACCACTAGGTACAAGAGGAACTAAACCTTGACGCGACATTGGTACACCGTAGTCACAGCTGCACAACTCACAACAGCTCCACAATGAAGCCCCCAGGGACCTATCTATTATGGGTGAATGACAAAGTATCCGCACGTGGAATATCATCTAGCCGTGGAAAGGGGGAGCCGTCTGGTGCCTGCTGTGGCAGCGTGAGACCTGAAAGGCACTGCGATAAGTGAAATAAGCACAGGAGAGAAAGACAAGCTCTGCTCCAAGCACCCAGGTACCTGGAGTAGTCAGTACAGACAGACGGCCGCTCCCAGGCATGGGGACAAGGGGACTGGGGAGTTAGGGTTTAACCTGGCGGTTTGGATTCTGCAAGATGAAGAGCATGCGAGAGACAGGCGGTGGTGAGGCACTTGACACCATCAGACTATGAAACTGAAAATGGTTGCGATGGCAAGCTTAATGATATAAATGTTACCACCGTTTAAAAGTACGTCCAAAACAATTAAATAACAGTCTGTGCTAGTCACTCCCGCGGCCACCGGCCCCTGGTGCTGCTGACTTAAATGAGTCTCTGCCTGTGAGTGTTAGATAGCATCAGTGACACGAGAGAGCTTATAGTATGGGTCCTCAATGTCCCCCGAGGAGGCCTGTGTGTTAAAGGTTTTGTCATTGGGTCATGGTACTATTAGGAGGTGGCAGAACTTTTGGAGAGGAGGAGCCTCGTGGGAGGAAGGTAGGTCATTGGGAATGTGCCCTTGGAGGAGATATTGGAAAATTCTGTTTTCTTCCTCTCTCTCTCTCTCTCTTTGCTGGATGTCATGAAGGGGATAGTCCTCTGTCACACGCTCCCATCATGACATACATGATATACAGCATCACCACAGGCCCAAACAATGGGGTCAAGAGACTAGCTCTGAAACGGTGAACTGAAATAAACCTTGCTTCATTGTAAGTTGATTTATTTCAGGCATCTTGTCATGGTAATGAAAACCTGGCGAACACATGAGAGAACAACACAAAGCCTGCCTCTCTGAGGTCTGGGTAGAGGGGGGCAGAATGTACACATTTTCCTGAGCCCTCCTTTCTAGCTAATAACAAGAGGCAAAATGCCTGAAGACAAAATGCCTGTAGACCAGCCCCACATCCTTACACCTGTCTCTGCAGGGCAGACAGGAAGCTCGGCCATGTTTCCATGTGCCTCTTTTGTAACAGCTTGCTGTATGTTCCCAGACCCAACACCCAGTGGCCCCCAGTTTTCAGGTCTGTCCTAAGACGAACAGAGTGGTTCAGCCACATGGGTATAAGTCATGCAGGCTCTGTAGGCCTTGAATCCCTGGATGTAGGTTCTCCGATCAAGGGAGAGTGGGTGTACCCTTTCTGGAGAAGACAACCTGCCGTGAATTCTCAACAGTCTCTTCACGCTCTCCAGGACAATTTACACAAATGCTCGCTATTTGGAGTGCATTCCCAGACACACATGGCCATGCATTCATTTGTGTAAAATGGACAGCATGAGTCCAAACGTGATGGAAGTCAAACCTACCACTGCCTTCCAGCAGTTTCTAGTCCAGAGGGGGAGAGGATAGGGGACAGAAGTGGTCCTGAGCACAGCAAGGCCTCACAGGGAACTTTTGGTCCTTAGAGGTCTATTATCGGACTCTGTGACAGAAGAAGACCTGCCTGCCAGCCTCTGGGTGTCCACTGTGGCTGGGGGGTAAGGAATAATGAGTCACATGAGGCTAACCCTGTGCCTCACAGAACATACTCATGGGACCACACTGTTGACTAGTTGTATGAAGACTTTCTCGGACCCCCGAGTAGACCCAGCTCTCAGATGCCTTGGTTTTTCATTTATGTCCTCCAGTAGCCTGATGACTGTCTGAGTTCCAAGCCTCACTTCTTCCTGATCAGCAGAGCCTGAAACAGGGAAATGTTGAATTTGGGGAAGAAGCCAAGAAGTGGGAATGAGTGGGGGGTTGGGCAAAGCCAGCAGAGCATGAGTGCTGTGGAATAACCCTCTTGTATACTGTAAAGATTTGTCACTGGAATTGGTTTAACAAAATGCTGATTGACCAGTAGCCAGGCAGGAAGTATAGGCAGGGTGACCAAACTAAGGATGATGGGAAGGAGAAGGGTAGAGTTGAACTGAGTCGGAGGAGTTGCCAGCCAGACGCAGAGGGAGCAGGAGATGATATGCCATACTAATAAAGGTACCACTATGTAGCAGAGTGTAAATAGAAACATGAGTTAATTTAAGTGTAAGAGTTAGCTAGTAAAAGCCTGAGCTGCTGGCCAATCATTTATAATTCACATTAAGCCTCTGTGTCAGTTATTTGGGACCAGGCAGTCAGAACAGGAAATATCGATCTACACATGAGGGAGAGGTAGCATGCAAATTTCTTCTTGACATATAGTCACTGCTGGGATCTTGGGGACTCACACCTGCTGGACTTTCAGATGTTTAGGAAAAAGTGAGAATTTCAACATCTTTTTCTCTAGTGACAGAGAGTCGCACTCTCCATCAGCTGCTGTCCTCACTGGTCAAGAGTCCCCCTGGGGTTGGTAGCACCCTTGGTTCGTACAGGCTGCCCATGCATGAGTGCCAGGGAGACTCCTTGGGAGATGAGTGCCCTCCTAGGGAGAAGGTGGACAGGCAATCGTGCATGCTTCCTCACCTGTGGCTAGAGAACAACTGGACCATCCAGGTGGTATGAGGTGTTGACTGGGAGTTCTGATGCAATATGTCCACCAACCTTTTATACCCAGCACATGGATCCAGCCCAGAGATAATACTCAATGATAACTGTCACATTAGTAAGGTTAAGTACATGAATGTACTTACTGTATGCCCAGCACTGTCACAGGACTTAATCAGTCCTATAAAAGGGTCCTGCTAGGTTGTACTTATGTTTAGGAATATTACATATTCCTAAATAACAACTGATGAAAGGAGGGGCCATGAATTTGTAAAAGAACAAGGGTAGTTATATGAGAAAGTTTGGAGGGAGGAAAGGGAAGGGGGGGATGATGTATTTATATTACAATTTAAAAAACTAAAAGAAATATTTTTTTAAAGGATCTTACTATTATTACTCGATTTTAGAGTCCAGGGTGCAGAGGCAGAAGAACCTCATTAGTGAATAGCAAAGCCCTACAGCTGCCCACGGACTTTCCAACTGTTGTGCAAAGTAGTCAGAAGAAGACGGCACATATCTCAAACCTGTCAGTTCTTTCCCAAGCCGCCCATGCCAAGGATAGCCAAAGATATCACAGAGCACGAAAAAGGACTCTCTGGACTCTGACATCCATCAGATCTGACTGAATTTAAACTTTGGTTCTGTCCCTCACTGGTTGTGTGACCTTCAGCGAATCACTTCTCCTTGGGCATCACTTTCCTCATTTGTAAAATGCAGAGCAGATACATTAGTCCCAGTGGGCACATACTGGCAGAAACCCAAGAGCTTATCAAGACAACGATGATGCATGCATCCATGTGAGGAGACACAGCCTGCCTTCCATAGCCATGGGCTTTGCATACAGGGATTCAGCTGCAGATGGAAAACATCCAAGAAAAAAATTAATTGTTGTGTAAGGGACATGCACAGATTCTTTCTTCTTGTCATTCCCCCAAACAAATACAATGGGAAAACTCTGCACAGTACATTTATACCACACTGGATGCTGTCAGTTATCCAGAGATGATTTAAAGGATACAGGAGGTTTGCATAGGTGATATGCAAATGCTATAGAAATGTATAATGAGACTGGAGCATCTACAGACTTTGATGCCTGCAGAGAATCCTGGAGCCAATGCCCCTCAGATACTGTGATGGTAAATCTTGTTTTTCCAGTCTATGGGATTTAGAGTCACCATGGAAACAAACCTCTGGGCATGTCTATGAGGGATTTTCTAGAGTAGGCTAATTGGGATGGGACAACTCACTCTGAATATGGATGGCATCATTCCATGAGCTGTGCTCTCCTATTCAAAATTTTTATAAAGGAAGAACCAGCCCTCATACTTCTCAGCTTCCTCAATGAAGGTGCAATGTGAGCATCTGCCTCGGGGTCTTGCCTCCACCCCCTTCCCACATGATGGAGGCAAAATACTCCCTCCTGTCTTGGTTTCTTATCCTATTGTTGTGATAAAAATACACTGACAAGAGGGATTTAAGGGAGAATGGTCCCTTAAACCCTGGATCACAGTTCCAGAGCAAATAGTTCATTGTGGTGGAGAAGGCATGTCAGAGTCAAGGAAGGCATGGTGATGAGAGTTGGGGGCTGGCTGGTCACGTGGCACCTCCACTCAGAAGGCAGGTGAATGGTAAGTGAGGTGGGACTATAAGACTCCAAGTCCAGCCCCCAATGACCATTTTTCTTCCAGTGAGATTCCACCTTTCCCAAGATTTCCACAACTTTCCCAAACAGCACCAGCAGCTGATGAGTATGTGTTCAAACACGTGAACCTACCAGGCATATTTCACATTCTCATACCACCTTCCTTCCTTACATTTTAAAAAGGTATGCTGTAGCACCAAAAAGCCAGGTGATTATAGAGCTACCGAGGAAAGACTGCCGCGCTCGCTCGGCAAGAGTAGAAATGGGAAGGCTCCAAAGACCAGTCCAGGCAGTGGTACTCCTTCAGCATGGGTGGCCCTGGCAGACATCACGCTCAGGAGAGGAAGCCTTCGCCTGCAGGCCACATTCCGTAGGATTCCATCTCTGTAAGGCTCTGCACAGACGCATCTAACCTGGAATAGAAAAAGCACTCAGAAGTCGCCTCCGGACGGTAGGAAAAGAAATGGGCTGAGGAAGGATATGAGGGGACTTTGCAGATAGGCGTGCAGACTGTGGAACTGTTTGCTTTTTCACAACTCAGTAAACGCACTCTTAAGATGAGAGCATTGCATAGTTTGTACATGTCACTCAAAAGAAAACTCTACTATTGAACCCTAGTTAATGATTGCATGCTCAGTTGAGGAGATGTGTCCTGGTTTATAATTGACTCTGAGATAGGTTCAGAACTAAGGTGGATTAATGGACAGATTAGAGGGATGAATAAATAGATGGGTAGGTAAGCAATGGTAACAAAATGGATGTAGTAAGATGCCAGTTGCAGAATACAGGTGGTGAGATCTGAGTTTTTGGGGCGGGACATTTGGTGCCGTCATCTTGATGTGTCTGAGAGCTGACCACTCCCAGAGCTCTAGAGAGTGCCGAACCAACCCTGTTGCCCGTCAGGGTGGGTTCTCATAGCACAGTGAAAAGGGAAGAGGCACCTCTCAGAAACATTGCCTTGGACCACACAGAGGCATGTCTTCAAGTGCCACAATGGTATGAGCCTAGGCTTGGTACATCGCCTGTGTTTCCTACAAATAACAAGACAGTCAGTGCCAAGCCAGGTCCGTTCTAGCTCATGCAGCACCACTGGACAAAGTAAAGGTGCCCCCCTCACCTGTCACCGTCACTTAAGGCCCAGCTTCAAGCCAGGGCACACAGCTGGGCAAACAGGCCTAAGCTGGGCATCGGTTGTGCATGAGGCTTCAGCCAACTTGACGTACAAATTCTTGCCATTTCACACAGCTTTTCTCACTGCTTTTTTTTTTTTTCTTTCTGTAATTATTGCTTTCTTGACCCAGAGCCCTCGGTCCCTTAAGGTAAGAAAACACAAAGTTGCAAACTAAGGATGTTAAAGATAACTGTCTCTCTCTCTATTTAAAACTATTTTGGAGACTAGGAATGCATCTCAGTTGTTTGAGTGTCTGCCTAGCATGCATGAAGGTTTGATTCCTAACATTGCATACACCGAGCGTGGGAGCACACGTCTGTAATCTCAGCACTTGGGAGACAGAGACTGAAAGAACAGAAGTTCAAGGTTGTCCTCAACTATATAGTGAATTCAAAGCCAGGCTGGACTACATGAGACTTTTTCTCAAAATAAATGAACTAAAATAAAATAAATAAAAGTATTGAGGGGTTAACTCAGTCTCACTTGGTAAATTCCTACCTAGTCCACGCAAAGCTCACATTCCCAGTCTAGGCTTTCCCTCTCCTCAAGGATGACCATTCCAGTTGGCCCAGGGTTCAAAACTGGAAAAGACTCCCAGGCAACAGAGAAAGGTCAGTTAGCCTACAACCTAAGCTTAGCTGTCATCCAGCCTGGTTTTCTGTATTCTCCAGTGACTGGCGAGGTTGGGCCTCTGTTCATTCAGTCATTAGATGTGTAGCTCACCTCCTCTGCACATTGCTAATCCTCACGCCTTTGTCTCTTTCTCACTGTGTTTGAAATTTGTCTTTTAAAAACACATTAATTTATAGAGACTCTTTCAATGTTTTAAGAAATATCTGCCCACTTATTTGTTATATACTAGAAAATCTATTTCTGCCTCTATCGCTTGCCCATTAATTTCACGGATGGATTTTTTTCCTGATCTATGAAATGTTTAGTTTTCACTTAGTCAATATATAGTTATCATTTTTTCCAGTGCCAGGGAATGAACCTAGACCTTTGTCAATGCTGAGTGCTCTATCCCAGGGCTATACCTCCAACCCTATATCTACCCTATCTTGGCGGCTTGTGATATTCTTACCAGAAAGTGGTCTCTCCTGCCCCAAAGTTACATAAAATATGTCCCTAAATCCTATTCTACTGGGTAAATGTTTTATTTCAACAAGTAAGTATCTAGTGGAGCTAGGATTTGTTTTCATATGTGGTTATGGAACAGTTGCCTTATTTTGGAAGATATTTTGAACTTCGTCTCCAATGTTTGTTTTAGTCAATGTATTGTCCTGTCTTATTGTATTAGTTAAGTCCTCCGAAGCAGTGCTGACCAGTAACTGTGACAACACCTGTTACCCTTTGTATTCACAGAAGCAAATATAGACCTTTGTTTGTTTGTTTGTTTGTTTGTTTGTTTGTTTTGTTGGGTTGGGTTGGGACATCTCATGTAGCCTCCCAGGTTGGCTTCAAACTCAATAAGTGATTGACGATGGCCTCAAACCCCTGATGCTCTCCACCCCAAAGGCTAGGGTTACAGTGTAAACTACCACACAGGCTTGTTTTTCTTGGTGAATAATTTCTATTATGTTTGAGCAGTTACTATTTACACCAGTCTCTTGCAGGAAAAATGTGTCTGTCAGATACATGACAAAAAGCCACCCTCCCTATGCCCTTTAGTAACAAAACTCATTCGCATGGCACGCTGTCCATCTTGGCAGTGTGTCCCTCTCTAATCTGTACTATCCCTTTGCTCACAATAAACTTTTCTTGCTTTTTTAGAAGTCTTCTTGAACCCTTGTTTTCAGTTCTTTGCATAAGAGACCAAGAACCTGGGAACAACCAGACTAGATCCTGACTACCGGTAACAAGGCTGGTTGGTCCTGGCAGCTGGCTGGTCCTGGTAGTTCATTGGTCCAGGTAGCTGGTTGGTCTTGGGAGCTAGTTGGTCCTAAAAGCTGGTTGGTTCTGGTAGCTAATTGGTCCAGGTAGCTTATTAGTCCAGGTAGTTGGTTGTTTCTGGTAGCTGGTTGGTCCAGGTAGCTGGTTAGTCCTGGTAGCTGATTAGTCCAGGTGGCTAGTTGGTTGGTCCTGGTAGCTGGTTGGTCCTGGTATGGTTGGTCCTGGTAGCTGGTTGGTCCTGGTATGGTTGGTCCTGGTAGTTGGTTGGTCCTGGTAGCTGATGGTTGGTCCTGGTAGCTGATAGTTGGTCTAGGAAGCTTGATCCAGGTTTTAATGTCTCCTGGAGATCTCTTTCATCTGTCATTTCATTCCATGATTCTCTGGAAACATGGAATTTTCAATTATTTCATCCCATATAAAACTTTAAATTACTTTATCTCATTTTTGAAAGCAGGAATCTACAGTGCCATTAAAATTTTATTCTAATGTCTTCAATTTATATATTAGTTTCTGAAGGACTGTCATTTTTATGATATTAAGTCTATCCACATAAAAATATGGCTTGTACATCTCCATTAGTTGAAAGATTTTTTTATGTCCTATAATACATTTATATCATTTTACTGGTATAAATAGCATGCATTTCATTGTTAAATACAACCCTTGGATCTTGTAATGTTTGGTGCTATTATGAATGGGCTAGTTTTCCACTTTCCTTCCCAGAGGTTTATTGCTTCCATTGATCAAAGTTCTGTGTTTATATATTTATCTGTCTGTGTTACCAAGTTCTCACACTAATTTTAATATTATTTTATTAAAAACCCTTAGGTTGTCCAGATACCTGTAAAATATACTTTTATCTTCTTTGCAATCAACTCATTTTTCTGTCTTGCTGTATTATTTAAATTCTCCAGAGCTATGTTAATCAGCCATGGTGGCAACTGTCTTTTTCTAGAATTAATAGGAGTAACTTCAGTTTTTTTCTGTTTCATAAAATGTTTGTTGTTGGTTTTTAGCAGCTAAGATTTTGGGGTTTTTTTTTGTTTTGTTTTGTTTTTTCCATTTAAAGGGTATCTGTTGATTCATGCCAAACCGTGTATTAGGGAAAGAACTATGTGTGCCTTCAGATGCATGGAGGAACTGTCACCAAGTGTCTAGGAAACTGGCTGTGTAAACAGTGAGAAACTCATAAGATTTTATGATGAGGCAGCCTATAACAATTAAAAACAGGGTCATTTCCTATCTTCTCACGGAAGGAACCACACAGCCAGGCTGTCCAGTCCATCCTCCCATGTCATGCCTGGCTGGCTTCGGGTCACCGGATAAAGGCTTAGCAGCCAAAACGGTGCCCACACAATGGGTTTCCAGTCCAAGGGAGTGAGCCAGCAACAGGCAGAGGAGGAGGAGCGTGGGAGAGATGGAGAACAGTGAGGGAGAGGTGGAAAGGCCACCATCCCTGGCAGGGGTTGGTGGTTAGAAAGAAGAAGCCCAAAAAGGGTCAAGGACAGTGTGACTAGAGCTGGGGCAGGGTTTGAAGTAGTCCTCTCCCAGCTGGTGCTTCGTGCCTTCTATACTTCGTCCTTTGAAGGTCCAATTGATTCTTACCCACCTTTACCTGTATGGATTCCTAACAGACCCTTGACCACAAAAGCTTGATTGCAAACCCCAGCTTGGCACCAGACAGCCTATCAACTGTGAATAATTTGTTCCAGGCTCGCTTCAGCTCTGGTGTGTGCTAAGGTATGGTCACGGCACAGACCTGGTGTTTTGAGACCAGTATCTAACCCTGTTGTCCCTGCAGAGCTCCTGAAGCAAGTAGCTAATAGTCTATTTGTTTTTCTAACTGTCTCCGGAAACAAATCTATGCAGGGCAGAGATCTGCATAGAGAGCAAGCAGCGCCCCTGCCCTCGCTGGAGGGTAAAGCCGCATTGGTATTCGTGGCACAGAAGTAGAGGCTGACTTTAAGCCAGAATTTGCATTTTCTTCTTGGAGAACTGTTTATCGGGGATGTTAGAGTCCTCTGTACGTGGGGAGCTCTCATTTAGCCTTAGATAAATGGACTCTGGCTGAACCCATGTAGCTCAGGAAGGCTTCTGAAAGTGGGCAACGTTTTCTCTGGAATAGCTTTCCATAATTCTGTAACAACTGAAAAGCCGACCTTAACTCCAGGCCTTCCCCTGAAAGAGGGTTCTGGAAGAGATGGCTCAGACTGCAATTTCAGAGATTTGAAAGAAGTTCCTTCCCTAGACTGGACCAGCAGAAGACAGCGTTGCTTGGGGGATTCTCCTTATGTTACAAAATACTTTCACGGTAGGGAAAAAAAATAAGGTAAATATTTAAATGACCAGTGAAAGGGATAGGGTAAGAAGACACACAGCTCTGCTATTGTATTGATTAGAACATCCCCAAAGGCCCTGTGTTAAAGGCGGGCTCCCCAGGTTGGCGCTGTTGGGAAGCAGTGTAGGGCTTCGTGGGAGGCCTTTGAGGTCATGTCTTCGAACAGGTATTGCCTCCCTAGGCCCCATTCTCTTCCATTTCCCAACCATGAGATAAGTGGCCATGTATCCCCACCATCATGTACTATGCTGCCACAGATCCCAAGTCAGTGGAGCAAACTGAGCAAGGGCTGAAATCTCTGAGACTGGGAGCCCAGACAAGGCTTTCCCAAGACAACCACGTCAGGCATTTAGGACGGTGGCGGAAGCCGCCTAACATGTCTAGCCTTCAAACTCATCCAAAGAAAAAGGCTGAATTCAGTTTGATTCAGATTGATAGAGATGTCCTGGGACCAGGACACGTCTTCTCCATGTGCAGCCACTGGATGGGAGTAACTACTTTATTCTATCAGCTAATTCACACGATATCATTTGTTAAAGTCAGGTGTGATCTCTCAGCTAAATTCACCCAGGCTAAAAGCCTTTGCTTCATCCTATTAGGGATACACAGCAAAGCCACTCTGGGATCTGAAAGAGAAGTGTGGGTAGGGGTGATATAGTACATATATATGGTCAGGACGCTTTTGAACCAAATATGTTCAGAATACACAGATCTATATAGACTTGTTCCAGTCAGACGGTGTATGCATGCCCTTGAGAGACACTACACATGTGCCTTTCAGTGTCTCGTAATCATTTTTATATTGCCGATCAGATTACAAAGCCCTTTGAAGACAGGAATAATGTCCCAGAGTTCAGCCTTCACTGGAAGCTGGTTCAGTGTTGTGCCTCAGTAGTGCTACTTAAGACTTGAAAGGGCTGGCTTGGCATTTATTTCTTCAGGGACGTACCTGTGGCTGGGGACACTGCTGTAGAGTGGAAAAGCCAGAGGCAGGAGGATGAGGACCCAGAGATATAATACCCGGGAGAGGTGAGGACTCCAAAGGAAGCTAGAATGAAAAAAACAGACATCAATAAAGCCAGTAAAGAAACAAGTCCCCCCACTCCACATGCCAGCACACCCTCCCTCCCTCCCTCTGTCCCCCTCTATGTGTGTATGTATGTATGTGTGCATGCACGCATGTGTAGTTGCATGTGCATGTGTGTGCAAATGTTTGTGGAGGTCATAGGTCAGCCTCAAGTGTGGTTCTTCAGGAGTTGTCTGTACACCTTGGTTTTTGAGACAGGGTCTCTCTCTGGAACCTGGGACTCCAGGACCAGGCTAGATGCCTAGTGAGTGCCAGGGATCTGCCTATCTCTGCCTCTTCAGCACCAGGATGGTTTTTATGTGGATGCTGGGGATTGAGTTCAGGTCCTTATTCCTGTGCAGCCAGCCTGAGCCATCTCCCCAGACACCCTTGACCGACCAGAAAGGAGGGTTACTCACCCAGTAAACAAACCTCCCTGCCCTAGACAATACCAGGAAGCATTTGTCCACTGGGGGCACAATTTTGGGTGAGTGGATTTGCTTGTCTGGACTTCTGTGAGTCAGAAGGCAGTTCTGTGAGGAGCCCCCGGACTTTCTTGAGGGAGTGTTGCTCTTCCGGGTCTGGGGCAGCCGCTGCTCCGTTTCCTCAGTCACTCTTCCAGAATGGACAAGGGGACATGAAGTTGAGGACCCTTTTCCTACAAAACAGTTTTGGAATGATGTTTGGAAATGAAAGGAGAGCTGGATTGGCAGGGACAGTGTGGGGCTATGCAAACCTTTATACACACACACAGAGAGAGAGGGGGGGGGGATCCAGTTTGATTGGGTTGGTTAGGACAACAGAGGAAGAGTGAGATACAGAGACCATTCCTGGGTCTCTGCCTCTACTCCCCTCTCCCCTACCCCAGGGCTCTGGACTCCTCCTAGGGGTGTCTGTTTACCTGGTTGTCATAAACCTGAGCCTCCGGCTCATTGCCTGCATGGCCTGCCCCTCCTGACACTTCAGTTTCTCTGGGGTGATGCCTGCACTTCATTTAATTTTGCAGCTAGTCACGGTTCTGTGATTCTAAGGCAGAGGGAGGAGCGGTTATTTATAAAGCTCTGGCTGCCACTCCAGCCACCTACCCTCTGCTCCAGTCTCCTCCCTGGCTCCCGGCTCCCAGCCACCCCACCATTCACTCAGAGTCAGGGTAAATGGGGATTCTTTCCTGGTCCATTGAGCTGTCAGAGCCCCAAGGCTGTCTGCGTGACTGTACACTCTCCTCTCTAGATTAAAAACAGTCTTTATAAAAAATGCATCTGTCCAGGGTGAGAACTCATGGCAAAAATAGGCTTCTTGGGACTTTGCTGGCATCTGGGGAATTGCTCATTATTGGGAGAGTCAAGGAAGGCACTTTCCTACCTTCCTGTACCCAGTCCCTCTCATTTTGCTCATGGTCATTTTGTAACACGTTGAAATCGTTCCTTGGGGAAGCAGGGTCTTTGACTGTGCTATGCACATTGGCTTGGCTGGCATTCTATTTTGCTTCTCTTCGCTCCTCTTCTATTTTTGGTCTTCCTTGAGAATATTCAGCAGTGTCCAAAAGCTTGAGCATCTGTTTTCTCCTCTACTTCCCCATTCTTGTTCCCCCAAACCCCCAAGCACTATGGCTAACAGTGCTAGAAGCTCTCGGGTCAGATTCCAGCCTTGCCATCTGTTGTGTGTGGCCTTGGACAATTACCTCTTCTTTCCCTCTTCATCAGTAGTGCAAGCATGAGTCAGGGGTTGAGGCAATGCACACACGAAGTCTTGCTTGTCCCTCTGTCTGCTCCCTAAGCCTGCAGTCACCATTCTAACTTTGGAAAGCAAGATTCCAATGGCAAAGGAAGACACACACATGTATGAAAGATCTCTGGAATTTTGCATGACCCCAGAAGATTCAGGTTGTGTACCACAAGGGACATATGCGATAAATGCTGACCCAGGAAGGCTTTATCTCTGGCCTTTGGAAACTAAGTACAGCACAGGATGTGGACAGAGAAGGACAAGAGAACAAGACAAGGGAGCGAACTAAATAAAATGAAGACTTTCTCCATTCAGGGGACCATATTCCTCCCCTTCTCCCAAGCCTCTTTCTCTACCCGCAGATTAAGGTAATTTCCAGCGAGTTAGTTTTGGTGCACTGCCTGGCCTAAAAGAGGTGCTCAGAGGTCTGAGCTGTCTCTGCCATGGGACCCATGCACTCACGGTGTGATGAGCACTGCTTTCGGCAGGTACCAAATTTCTGTGTGAAGAAGGTAAAAGCAGGACACATCTCCTGTCCTTAAGGAACACACAGAGATTCCCAAGGTTCTCCAACAAGAATGATCCTACCTAAGGACAGTGGTTCTCAACCCATGGGTAGAGACCCCGTGGGGGATGAACAACCCTTTCACAGGGGTGACACAAAACCATCCTGCATATCAGATATTTATATTATGATTTGTAACAGCAGCAAACTTACAGTTATGGAGTAGCCATGAAAATAGTTCTGTGGTTGGGGGTCACTATATTGGGAAGGTTGAGAGCCACTGCTTCAGAAGATGCCTGCCACAACCTTGAGCCAACACAGCAGTGTTGGCTCCTTTGGAGGGATCAGGAAGGTTTTCTTAGTCCAGTCCGGCTGCTGTAACAAAATATCACCACCAAGAGGCTTCAATCTTCTGTCATCTACTCCTCACTGTTCCAAAGGCTGCAGGTTCAGGGTCAAGGCACCAGCAGATCCATGTAGTGGGTAGCCATTCCAGCCTTGATCTGGAAGTTCCAACCCCCATTGAGACTTCGGTAATGGTCACTCCTACAAGGTGGGGCTGAGAGAGTATGCTGAAGACCCCAGTTCCGGATGCAAGGGCTCTCTTGGTTCCTGGACCCTGGTTGCTGGAGGTAGACCGAGCAGAGTTCTCCATAGAACACCGCCGGACTGTGCCATGCCTTTCCCAGACCCTGTAATCTATCCCTTCACTTGTAAGTTACCCCACAAAATAAACCTCCCTTTTAACTATGTGGAGTTGCCTTAATAATTTCGCCAATAGATTCAGATTCTAGTGACAGCCCACTGGCTCCTAGCTGTCATCTTCACACTCTGACTTTGCACAGTGGACGGGACAAGGGCGTTCTCCAGTTCTCTTCCATAAGGGCAGTGATCTCATTCGAATCCATTTTGCCTTGTAATCTAATCAGCTTCCCAGTGCCCCACTTCCTGAAACCACCACCAAGGAGATCGACTTATCTATAGCAGCGAAGCTCAAGACCACACACCTTGAGGGGCACAGGCAGTTCCTGCTCCTGCTGCCCTACCCCATGCCCAGCCTGTGGGTCACACCCACAGCTACAGCCCCTCATGTAGCTCTGCGGAAATGGCCGTGCCCTCAGAAGAGTGGCTGCGTCACAGGAGGTGGAAGAATCAGGTTATCCCAGGAAAGAAATCCAGTGGTCGTGACCAGTGTTGTTGTTGTTTTTAATAATTTACTTAACTGTATTTTCTGTGCATTGGTGTGAGGGTTTCAGATGCCCTGGAACTGGAGTTACAGACAGTTGTGAGCTGCCATGTGGGTGCTGGGAGTTGAACCTGGGTCCTTTGGAAGAGCAGCCAGTGCTCTTAACCATGGAGTCATTTCTCTATCTCCCAGTGTTGTTTTTAAAGTAAATGCAGAATAATGGGAGTGGGATGAAACAGAACAAAGCAGAACAAAATAGAACTACTTCTGAGTTTAGTGCACCTAATGAAGAAATACTATTGTCCTCGTTAGGGTTTCTATTGCTGTGATGAAACACCAGGACCAGAAGCAAGGTGAGGAGGAAAGAGTTTACTTATATTCCACATCATAGTCCATCAGTGAAGGAAGTCAGAGCAGGAACCTGGAGACAGGAGCTGATGCAGAGGCCATTGAGGGGTGCTGCTTACTGACTGGTTTGTTCCTCATGGTTTGCTCAACCTGCTTTCTTATAGAACCCAGGACCTCCAGCCCAGGGATGGTACCATCCACAATTGTCTGGACCTACCCCCATCAACCACTAATTAAGAAAATGTTCTACAGGCTTGCCTATAGCCTGATCTTATGGGGATATTTTCTCAGTTGGGGTTCCCTTCTCTCAGATGACTCTCTAGCTTGCATCAAGTTGACATAAAACAAGTCAGCACAATTATTTTATAAAAGTTTTGTTTCATTGGAGTATGTGTTTGGGCATATGAACTTGATATAAAAAAAATCTATCTTTGGATAGAGTCACTATCAACAAACTTAATACCTTATTAGATACTGAAATTTCTACAAACTACCTTTCCCCAAACCATTCTTGTTCATTGGTTTTTGCCTCCTATTTCTTTAGTCCATTGCAGTGACATTCATTAACACCTGTCTTCATCACATAGCAAACTCTTCCAGCTCCTTAGACTCCAGAATCTTCACGTAACTTATCGGATGAAACCAGGTTCCTGCTGGCTCGCAACGGCCAGCCAGGTTTCTGGCTATGTCTTCCCCAGCCCCTTGGTGCTAGAGGTCCTATCGTGTCTGTCTTTCCAGGGTACCTTGTGTCTGAGAACATCTTCTCCCCTTCCCATACCTTCACCCTCTGGGCTCTGTCTGACTTCTAATCCTCTCTGATGCTCTCCTCATACACAGGCCATGGAAATTCCCCATAGTAAGTCCATAGGGACTGAGCCCTGTGTGGCTGAAGCAGTGCCTTAAAAACCACTGCATGACACCTTGGCATGTTTTATCAATAAGCTTACATTGTATGAGGTGCAGCAGGGCTTTTTAATACCAGAATCCCGTGCGTAAGGGTTTGATGGGACAGCCAGCGGAGCTGTTGTCTCGGATACAGGACTTCTTTGTTTTAGAAGCACAACAAACACACACACACACACCACTTCTCAACAAACTTCTCTGTGTTGTTTTTTTATGGTGTGTGTGTGTGTGTGTGTGTGTGTGTGTGTGTGTGTGTGTGTGATCCGAGGTTGATGTTGGCTATGTTCCTCAGTGACTTTCTGCTCTCTCACTGAACTGGGAGTGAATCAGTTCAGGTAGACGGCCGAGCCACCCCCCCTTGATCGTCTTTGGCAGCGGCTGTCCTGATGGAAAGAAGGCGTGTGCTGCTGTGCACAGTGGTACATGAAGGAGCTTTGTGATGGCAGCAAATGGAGCATGAAGTTGAGGATGGAGTCGGTGGTTTGCATCTTTTCCTTCCACTGCGATGTATCTGTGGTCCCCCAGGCAGGTCGATCTGTGGCTCACCAAGGTGCTGGGACAAGAAAACCTCCGAATTTACCTCCACAAAGAGAAATCACAGAGTTGTGACCGATTGCAGGGTTCTCTTTTCCTCTTCCTTCGGCGGCAATTTGCGGTGTTGTCTACATAGCAATCAGTGGAATAATGAGTGAAGTTTAAGTTCCTTCTGGAGCCTCACATTGATGGGAAAGGATTGTTTTAACCAGACTACAGGGTGAGGTGAACCAGGGATCCCATCCACCATCAGAAACACGGAGCTACTTCTCCCTGGGACTCAAGGGTGGACAGGGCTGCTGTCCTGCTAGAGCATGAGACTACCAAGTTACTGCACCTGCGCCGACCTCTCGAGAACTCAGCCAGGTTTCTCACAAATACCCAACGATCCGCCGTCCCCATCTTCCCTGGCTTTGGTCTTTCTTTCTGACACGTCTCACCTCCCACTCTTCTCATCCGGACAGTTGCTGAAGTAGAGTGGAAAGAGCTCTCTGTCTGAAGCCGCTCTTGCTTGGCACTTCCTCCTTTCAGCCCTGGCATCCCCACCCCTTCCTCTTTTCTCCAGGAAGCACTTTGTCAATAAATCACTCACACGTAAGTTCCCATTTCACCATCTGCTTTACTGAATCTGCCATAGATGCTGGTTTTGTCATGTTAACTAAAATAAGTGCTTAAAGAACATTCCACCTCCTCCAACACCTGGTACAGCTGCACACTGCAGACTTCAGAGAGGGTGGACACTCACACACAGTCTTCAGACTGTGGCTACCATGTCAACTTGCCATGAATCCCAAAGTCCCCCAAATATACCTCTGAGCTAAATGTACCTTTTGTGAGAAGTGTTACTGTTTGCAAGCTGGGAAAACAATTCCATAGGTAAGAGCACTTGCTTCACAAGCATGAGGATCTGGGTTTGAATCCCTGGCATCCATGTTAACATTTGTCATGGCTGTACATGCCTGTAACCCCATTCCTGGGGGAAAGGTGGCAGGCAGATCCATGGAGCTCACTGACAGGTCAGCAGAGCCAAACTGGTGAGCTTCAGATCCAATGATAGAACCAGTCTCAAGGAAATACAGCAGAGGTAGGTATAGAGAAGGACTTCTAGACCTTTCTCCATCTTCCATACCTGTACCTGGGTGCATATCTGCACAAACTACAAACACACACATCACACAAAAAGAAATAGAGTAAAATGAAACTTAAAAAGAATGAGAAGGAGGATGAAGAAGAGGAGAAGGAGCTTTCCATGTCTTAAACCAGCCCTGGAGAACATTCAAGGGAGAAAAACATCTCTGAGTGCATGAGTTAGTGCCAGAACTATGCAAGGTACTATAGAGATGTGCTGACATTTCCCCCGAAAAGAGAACAAACTGAAATCCTTCCATCCTCCCAATGTAAGCTGAGCTTCTTCAGTACACTGTCCTCAACAGACCTGGGGGTGGGTGATGGTGAGTGAAAAAAGACCAGGCTGAATGTGAGCCATCTTCTCAGAGTGTGAATTGTGAATTGAGCCATCTTCTCAGAGTGTGAACTGTGAATGTGAGACATCTTCTCAGAGTGTGAACTGTAAATGTGAGCCATCTTCTCAGAATGTGAATTGTGAAGTGAGACATCTTCTCAGAGTGTGAACTGCGAATGTGAGACATCTTCTCAGAGTGTGAATTGTGCTGAAGAGTTTCTAGGAACCCAGCCATGGTGGTACATACCTGTAATGTCAGCACTTGGAAAGCCTGAAGCAGGAGGATTGGGCTATTTGGTGAGACCCTGTCTGAAAAACAAAAATGAAGCAGGAAAAAAAAAGAGTTACTGGGATTTTTTAAGTTAAGTATTTTAAATAATTTAAAATATTACCTTAATTTTGCAACAAGGGGATGAAGAACTGAGTATAAGATTTCAAAGCTTTGGACCACCTAAGAAGATGCTCCATAACTTCAGGAATAAAGTTCTTTTTCCTTCCCTGTCTGGTGGATTCAGAAATAAGTTGCTATGCAATAGTGATATTCCTTGTGCTTATCCTTCTTTGTTGTCAATTTGATTGGGTCAAAGATAACCTAGGAGACTGGGAGAGCACACTTCTAGGTGCACCTGTAAAGGCCTTCCACAGAGGATTACTAAAGGAGAAGAACTACTCTGTGTGGGTAGCATTGTCCCATAGGCTGGGGCCCAGATAGAATACAGGTGAGATGGGAAGAAAACCACTCAGCTAGTGCTGTGTTCTATCTGCTTCCTGTCCTATGATGCTCCAGTAATTCTCATGATGCTCCTGCATGCCTTTCTACCATGATGGAATGGAACCTTTGAAATGATGAACAAAATAAAAAATTGTCCCCCTATGTTCTTTTTCTGAGGCCTCTGTCATAGCAACAGAAAAACTAACAAACTCACTGACTTAGTTATTTTTCTATTGCTGTGGTAAAATACCATGACCAAGGCAGCTTATGGAAGGAATGGCTTATTTGGGATTGTGGTTCCAGAGGGCTAGAGTCCAGCCCTGGGGACAGCATGACAGCAGAAAACATGACAACTGGGACTGGAAGCTGAGAGCTGATGACTCACATCTCAAACTTCGAGCAGGATGGAGAGAGACAGACAGAGAAAGAGAGAGAGAGAGAGAGACAGAGACAGAGACAGAGACAGAGACAGGCAGAGACAGAGAGACAGAGACAGAGAGACAGAGACAGAGACAGAGACAGAGACAGAGACAGAGGGAGGGAGGTGGAAATAGCACATGGCTTTGAAACCTCCAAGCCTACCCCCAGTGAGTTCCCTTCCTTCAGCAAGACCACACCTCCCAAGCCTATACAGACAGCTCTACCAACATGCCCAAGACCGTGGGGAATATCATCAATCAAACCAGCATACTTCCCTTCTTCCTTACTAACCAAAGCCAGGTTCTGTTAGGAGACCCACCAGGGAACTGACAGTAACTGCTAACATTTCCTGACTCCCCTTAAAATTATGGTGGCCAGCTGTCCATTCTGGATGGCAGTGTAAATAAAAATGACCAAGAGGACACCACAGAGAAAAAGCTCCTTAGGGCAGTTGTTTGGCTTGAGCCTCCTTTTAGCTTTGGCCTTTTCCCTACTTTCCTGGGAGTGCAGCCTCATCTCAGCATCTGTTTCTGAAACAAACTTGGCCCTGACACCTCTGAGTCATTGGAACATACCCCGAGCATCTAGCTCTAAAACTCTTGTATTAAAAGAAAAATCGAACTCCTAACATATGGAAACCACTGTTTTGCGAGTTCCTCTTATACCTGGTTGCAGTTCTTCATTAATACAGTGTCCGAGGTTGGGGGATTTTTCAGTAATTCTCAATCCTTTACATTTACCCCCTTTCACTGTGTGTGTGTGTGTGTGTGTGTGTGTGTGTGTGTGTGTGTGTGAGAGAGAGAGAGAGAGAGAGAGAGAGAGAGAGAGAGAGAGAGAGAGAGAGAGAGAGAATGTGTGCGTGTGAGTATGTATGTAGTCCAGAGGTAGATATATATATGTCCAGGGACCTTCCATTAACTCCATTATCACTTTCCTCCTCATCTTTTGAGACAGAATCTCTCAGTGAACTGGGTACATGCTGACTGCACTGACTGCTTGGCCAATGAGTTTTAGGAGTCTACCTGTCCTTGGCCCTTCTCCTGCCTCAGCCCTAGGGTTACAGACAGGTGTGACCATACCCGGCCTTTATACATGGGAGTACAAGCTCAAGTCCTCAAGTCCTCCCACTCATATAGCAAGCCCTGTACCTGATGATCCATCTCCCAAGCTTCCTCTTTTCAATATTTTACCTTCTGAGCTGATTTCTTATCATGTTATTTGCACTGTAGGGGATTTTATTGATTGATTGATTGATTTTTGAGAAAAATAACTGGATTTTAATTCATTGATTCATAGACCTTCATTTGCAAGAGGTTAACATCTCGATTCTATCACTGGAATGAGTCCGGTTACAGAAAATAGAATTCAAGTCTATGAGCTTCTTTTCTTATGCTCTTTAGGGAGTCCCCGATTGGGGTGCTAGGGAATCAAGAGTATGCTGGGTTAAGGGACAAAGGGGAAGCCCTCCCAGCTGGAACTAAGCACAAAGACCCAGGACCCATTCATTCCCTACGAAGGCTCATACTCCTGGGTCTTCTCTCCAGCCATCTTCTTACCTCCTCCGGCTGCCCATATGAAGTCACTTGGAAAGCTGGATCCTGAGGCTGCTGGAGTCCTGCTCTTTATTAGACACTGTAACACAAATCTTAAAAGGTCTTATTAATAAAAACAAACTCAGAGCCAGGTATGGGGTGAACGTTGAAGGATCAGAGAGACAGAACCAGCCACAGCTACCTCATCTTGCCAATTCCTCAGCTGACCCTGTTTCCTCAGACTGGAAACCTCTGTGTCCTCATCCGAATGGGTCTCAGCTGAACTGTGCTGCTCAAAAGCCTAAAAGCTTAACCAGGCTCTAGTTCCTCGTCCTCACACCTTATATACCTTTCTGCTTCCTGCCATCACTTCCTGGGATTAAAGGCTCTTGTTATCATGCCTAGCTGTTTCCAGTGTGGCTTTGAACTCACAGAAATCCAGACGGATTTCTGCCTCTGGAATGCTAGGATTAAAGGCGTGTGTGCCACCATTTTCTGGCCTCTATATCTAGGGGCTGTTCTGTTCTTTGACCCCAGATAAATTTATTAGGGTGCACAATATTGGGAAACACAATATCACCACAAGACATGAGTCCCCTGGTCCCCTTTCATAATGGTACCTGATCACAGTAATAATGAGATGATGGCATGTAGTAGTGAGCATACAGTGCCTAGCACAGAACCTTGCATGTAAAGCATCTCCAGTGTCTTGTGTTTTCTACCCTTCCTTCAAGTTCATTTTCCTTTTAACATTTGTATAAAATTGTTGGGGTACAGGACAGGAAGTGGCCCCGTAGCGTGACTTTTCTTGAAGCTCTGTGTTTCTAAACACAGTGCTGGTGGGCTGTGGGGTAGAAGCAGGAACCCTGAGGGAGTCCCCAAAGGTCGGAGATGTCAGCTACAGACTCGCCGTCCCAGAAGACAAGAATGAAGAATGATTGTAGCTGAAGCTCCAAGCGATGAAGTGAGGTGACTTTGAGAGACAAATGGGCGTAGGACTGTGAGTTCCCTGCCACAGGGAATGGGTTGGGGGAGGGGGGGCTTGGGGGGGGGGTAGGGCGAAAGCACACCTCTGCTGGCTCTGGGCTCTGCTGCAGTGTGAATTGGAGCTAGTTTCTGTCATGTTATTTACACTACAGGTTCTTCTGAGAAAATAACTGACATTTAATTCATCGATTCATAGACCTTCATTTACAAGAGGTTAATATCTCAATTCTCCCAGTGGAATGAGTCGGATTAAAAAAAATAGAATTTAAATTCCAGCTTTATCACCAACTAGGTGAGTGATTGGAAAACTCATTTTATCTCTCTGGGGTAGACGCTATGAAGACTCAATGCTTCTTATTATGACACATTTAAAAACATACAGAATTCTGTAAAGAATAATATGCTCTTGTCCACACCACTAAGCTTTATTAAATCTCAGCGTCTCGCCACAGGCATTTCCTTAAAAAAGTAAAAAGCCATTACAAACGCAGCCCCGATCCGAACTGCTTCCTGCTCCTGCTTGGCAGCCATCATATTCTGCATGTGCTGCTGTCATTTATTATTTATAGCTGGGTTGGGGCTATTATTTATTTATTTGTTTGTTTGTTTGTTTATTATGCTCAGGACCCACCAACGGTCTTGCTCATACACCCCAATCCCTATGTGTGATTTTATTCTCAGATGTATTTTCCCTTATTCACAAATCTGAACCCCCCAAAACTTCTAAGATACAAATGGGGTTCTGTTTGTTTCCTGATTCTGTAAATTTGTGACAAACTTATTTGAGAACAGAATCTAAATAGACACAAAGTTATTTATGGACTTTGTGTGTCTCACTTTCAATGACTGCATTTCACTTTGGAATATTAATTATTTCACTTTGAAACGTTAGTGTATACAAACATGGTTTGGTCCCCCTTGATAAAGATATGTTCCATCATGTATAGCCCATGTGAGGATTCTAAAATCAGAACAACTCAGAATATCAAAATACATTTTGCCCCTACATGTTTAAGATAGAGCAGTGGCTCTATACGGCCTTGTACATACCATAGGTACCCAGCTTCAAACACACATATTCATGAGGGTTCCATGCACTTTTCCAACTTTTATTTAAATGATATCATACAATATACTTTCTTTGGCAACTTGCTTTTGATCACTAAATATTTTAAGGGTTATTTAATTTTTTGTGCAAATGTGTGTATGTGCGCATATGTATACATGCATGCTGGTGCCTGTGGAGTCCATAATAGAGTATTGGATCCCTTGGAGCTGGAGTTACAGGCAGTTGTGAGCCGCTCTGTGTGGGTACTGGGAACCAAACTCCAGACCTTTGGAAGAGTGGCACAGGCTCTTAACTGCTGAGCCATCTTTCCAGCCCCAACACTAAATATTTTTTCAGTGTATCCACACTGATAAATGGCAAGTGTAGCTATGTGACAGACACTCCATTGTATGAAGTGGCTACTTTATTTGTTCATTCTGCCTTTGGAGAACATCTGAGATATTTTTCGTTTTTATAAACTGCACTGAATGAGCACACACTTTCATGTGAGGAGATCCTTCCAAAAGAGGGATTGCTGCCCCCAGGAACACATCTTTAAATTTTAATTGTGCTTAATTACAGCTCACAGTGGCCAGGCAATTTACTCTCTCAGCAGCAGTGCCCAGCCCTGTTGTTCCTGTTCCTAAGGGCACATGGCATCATTTAAATTTTTCCCATTGTTGCCAGTCAATCTGTAGGCTTTGGTGAGCCCAGCCAATGGGGCTGCTTCTCGCCCAAGTTACGAGCCAGTTGGGAAATAATGACAAATGGCTTGCTGATAGAGGCCCAGCCACCCAAGGGGCTTGACCTTGCAACAGCCTGGCCAGGGAAGAATGAATCTACCACAGAATGCTTTCCCAAGCTACTCCTCACGCTAATGCAGTCAAAAAGGGAGAGAGAGACCATACTTCTGCGTTCGGGATCTTTTTCCGGTTGAGTTTCACACAAAAGAAAAAAAAATGTGATGGAATGCCCACCCCAAGCCCAGCCACCGTTCCACCTCGGTAGGAAGGAGGGAGATAGAGAAAAAGCCCTAACATTTAGAGGAAATCCCTGCCTGAAGAAAACAGGAGTGAAAGAGGAACATCTGGATTCTGGCTGTTTGTTTTGTTTTTGTTATTGTTTCTCTGGTGCCTACCAAAGCCGAACAAATATTCACAAGGTTGTTGGTCAATGATGCTTTCTCTGCCGGCCATTACTTATTTGCTTTCTGTGCCCATCCTTGTATTGTGCTGTCTGTCTCATCTTTATTGGCATAATTAATATGCTCTGAACTTTTGGTGGCCATGCACATTGCTAACACCGTTTCCCAGAGTTAGCTTTCTTTTTTTCTTATTTATGATGAAGTAGATATGTATGAACAGAAGGCTTTTGCTATAGTACACAAATCCTTCATTGATTTTCCTCTGAGGTACGTGTGTGTGTGCTCATGCGTGAGTGCGTGCGTGCGTGCGTGCGTGCGTGCGTGTGTATGGTCTTTGTACCTTGAAAAACTATAGCTGCTGTGAAGGCTGGGTAGGGAGAGTTCCAGGAAATGTGTAGACCAAGCCACCTGAGCCATACTCTGGAGTGGGAAAATGAACGCCCATATTTTTTTGTTTTGTTCTGAGACCAAATCTCACTATATAGACAAGGCCAGCCCAGAATTCATAGAGCTCCACCTCCCTTTGCCAAAAAAAAAAAAAAAAAAAAAAAAAGATATGCTAAATAAAAGTATCATTGATCAATATGGATATCAAGTGCTGAGATGAAAGGAATGTCATCCATGCCTGGCTGGAAGTCTGTAATTTTGAGGCGCAAAGAGGGAAGATGTAAGTGGAGAGAGATCCCCAGCTGGCTCCGAATGGTTCAACTTGTCCAGAGTTCTACTGAGCTCAAACCTCAGATTCAGACGTGTGCCCCCATTCCTGGCTGGCTGTGCCTTCCTGTTTTATGTACTGCTGCTTTTGTTTAACAGTTGTGACGAAATAACTGACAGAAACAAACATAAAAAGCATTTATTTTGTCAAAATGTTCAGTCCATCCTGGCTAGAACTTTTGTCTCTGGATCCGAGGGGAGCAGACTATCATAGTAACAAAAGCATGTGACATGTGACACCTCAGGCTAGCAGGACACAGGAAGGAGAGCTCTGGGGACCTAGGATAAGTGACCTGTTCCCTAGCCAGGCCCTACCTCCCAAAGTCCCCACCATTTCCCAAAACAGTGCCACCCAATGGCCAAGGATTTAACACAGGAGCCTTTAGGCCAGGGGAAACGTACTTTCCAAACCAAAACACAAAGAGGTGGATCAGCAGTTGAAGGTGCTTGCTCTGTAAGCCCCGTGACCTGAGGTCAATCCCGGGGACCTGCATAAAGTGGAAGTCAAAACAGACTCCACGGAACTGTTCTTTGTCCTCCACACATGCACACATGCTAAAAAGAAGAATAAACAGGCAAAAAAAAAAGGGGGGCCTCAAGACTCCTTGGGCACCAATCCTGTTTTCTACCCACACAATCTAATAACCTCCAGTTCTTAACTATTGCGTTGGTGATCAGGTTTCAACGTGGAAATAGTGGAGAAATACTAACATTTGACTTCTGTGGGAGACACAAAGGTCCTTGTGCTCACAGATAAGCGTCAAGGGAACCAGGAATGTTAAACACAGAGGGTTGACTTTTCAAGAAGAAGAAACGTACAACTGTTTTCTGCCCAGAAGGCTGGGAGCAGAGGTGGTCAATAGCCTGGTGACCTTTGCAATATCTGTGTGGCTGAGAGCACACCGGATCCTCCCCCAGACCATTACCATGAATTTGCTTTTCGCAGTCAGTCCATAGAGCCCACCTTTATGGAAGATGTCCTGCGTACTTCAAGGAGTTTTTGACACAGTCCCATCTCAGACTGCACTGCATATGGGATTGAGTTCATTATCTCCAGGATATTTTTCAACAATTCCTGCTGTGCTTAAATATGCCTAAAGTAAACTACTCAGAGTCAGACTCTCAAAGTTTGAACCAACACTGGCTATGGAGTCCTGTTGAACCTAACTGCCTTCTTTCCTCCTCTGGATCATTACTCTGTTGGCTGTGCTGGTCACAGAGACGCCCTCCCAGCCCCCGCCCGCCCTCAGACTTCCTCTGACCAGATTCTGGGACATTTATGGATGAGAGTGTGGGAAACTAGACAGACCCTATGTCCACCTTGCTAAGGGGCCCACAGGGCCCTGGTGGGGTGGGGGGTCTTGTGGACACAAGGCTAATGAGCCGGGGTAGCACAGGGACAAGCCATCTCCTAGGCTAGGGAATGCCGAGGAATGTGCTGACTGTTATCTGGGGAACAATCATCTGCCCACATCTCCCTCAAGTGCCTTTAGTGAAATCATCTTTGAAATCTTGAGATCCTGTGTCCTGAAGTCACCTGAAACCTTCAGATCCCCACTGTGTCGGAAGAGTAGCAGCAGCTGAGGTGACTTGAATTTGTGAACTGCAAACAAATTCTTCGGGTTCCATCTTCACCAGGCACTAGCCATGCTTCTGGAACAGGTTCCTCATGCTTTCTGGAGTCCTTGTCCACTGTACCAACCACACCAGCTCAGAAGCTTTCTCTTCCTAGCTCTGTCCTTCAGAAAACTCTTTCCAATCTACATCACACCCTAAACGGTCACTTGTCACACTTAGTAGGTCACTGGTGTCATTATTTCCCAGGGAGCCAACAGTCTGGCCTCTGATCTGCTCCTTCCTGACTATAGCCCGTCATATTCACCACACACATTCCCTCTCAGAGAACCCAGTTTAATCAAGACGTGGCCAAGAGAGGTAAATATCCCAGTGTAGTCTGGATTTCAGTCAATCACTGAAATGCCTAACTTCCCACCATAATGCTGATGAAGATGGAGGGGAATAAATTGAGAGAGCCAAAGAGAGACAGACGTGAGGCTGTCTGGATGTCACCACAGAGGTAGAAAAAAGGACCCTTATCTCTTCCGCACTACCTGATCTTGATTCCAAAACCCCAAGTCTGTATTGATTGGACCATTGAACAGCTGGACAGCCAAGTGGCTGCTTATAAAGAACTATGTTCTGTCCACCTCCACCCCAGCATCCCCTTGTCCCTCATCAGCTCTTCTCTCTTTCTATAGCTGTGTCTAGAGTAACTGAGGCAATGATGAGAGGTGGGAGGAAGAGGAGACACTGTCAGGAAGTGCCCTGGTACCAACCAGCCCTATAGAAGGTACTTCAGAGAACCAGGGAGGGGAGGCTTGAGAAGGGACCAGTCTAGCCTAGTGGAGCAGAGAAAAGGAGAATGCTAGACGTAGGGAGTGGGCCCTGGCTCAGTGTCTGGCGATGGGTCTGGGAAGAGAATTTGGCAAGCAGTTAAAGGACTGGAGAGTTGTCACATGGAGTCACAGCTCTGCAGAGAAGGAGCACACAGCTCAAGCCAGGCTGGGAACAAGTGCTGTCCTGTATGGGAAGGGGGAACGCCCAGATCTCTAGAAGTAGTTCTCTCTCTATCCCTCCCTCCCCCGCTCCTTCCTTCCTCAGAAACTAAGGGGAAGGAGGACTTAGTATTCTCTCAAGGGAGCGAAAGTGAGGATGTGGCTCACACAGAATAGAAGGGAAAGGCAATCCATGTGGAAAAGACCACAGCTGTGCTTGCATGAAGAAGACGGGAAGAAAAAGCATGGCCGGCAATAACAGGCTTAAAACTCAGGTTTCTCCTGCTCCACAAGATGAAGCCCGGCACCTAGGGCCATCACTGGGCTGAGAACCTCATCTACACAGGGCCCTGGGGGAGAACCTACTGTTACCGCTCTGGAAAACAGACACAGTACTAAAGCCACTCCTGGCGACTTGCCCTTATAGCCACAGGCCAGTGCATCTCCTGACCCTGATCGCAGAAGCTTCTATTTGTGGCAGATGGGGATGAACTCAGAGATCCACAGCTGGCCAAGACTCAAATAAGAGACCCCAGCCTGCTCAGTTCTAGATGGAACATATCTACTGCACCCCTCCTCCCAAGCTCAGGAGTTGCTGAGAAAGAAAGAGGGGGGCAGGAAGACTGTGAGAGCCAGAGGCAGCAGATGACTACGAGGAAGCCGTCACCTGGGCACAGCCAGCGTGAAAGCTGGACAGAGGAACTCACGGTGGTTGTGACAGCCTGCACAAGACTGTGAAAGCCTGACGCACACCACGTCCCAGAGCGGAAAGGGCAGTTGAGCTTAAAGTTCCGCCTCTCAGACAGGAGTGACAGGCAGCTGACAGCTTCCGGGAGAGGGAATGCCAGTCGTCTTTAAGAATGTAGTCCCCATAAGTCATCCACTCTCCAGGGGAAGGCCACACATCCAAGAATGTTTGGACAGTAAAAATTGGCCTTGATGAGTTTAGTTGGGTGGGGGCACAAAGTTGGGTGAGTAGGAAAGGGGGTGTTCTAAGAAGAGTTGGAAGAGGGTATAAAAATGATCAGAAGAGGTGGTACAAATTTCTCAAAGAACTAATGAAGTATTTTTTAAAGACTTTTGTTTTTGTTTTTGTTTTCTTTTGCTAATGAGTATAAAACCAACCAAAGTCTCAAAGAGACTGGCTTTACAGAGCCCTTTTTAAGTTAATGAACCATCAATGGGGGTTGGAGAGGTGACTCCGTGGTTAAAACCACCCGCTGCTCTAGTAGAGGACCTGCATCCAGTTCCCAGCACCCACATGGTGGCTCATAACCATTTGTAACTCCAGTTCCAGGGAATATTATGTTCTGTTCTGACTTCTGTGGACCACTGCACATACATGGTGCACACACATATGCACAGGCAAAACAATCACACGCAAGACAGAATTCACACTAGTGGGTCAGATGCATGCCTAACATCCACAAAACTGTGGGTTCCGTCTCCAGCACCATGGGAACCAAAAGTAGTGTGCTACCTCCTGTAACCCCAGCACTCCGTGGAGACAGGTGAATCAAAAGTTCAAAGTCATCTTTTTGGCTCGGTCTAGGCTAGCCTGGGCTGCATGACACCCTGTCTCAAAAAGAGAAAAAAGCACCCAAATTGCCTGCTAATCTCAAGGGGGGAGGAATAGAGCTTTACCACAGAGATCCCAGATATAACTGCCTTAGCCACACAATCAAACACGGTGTCATTAATAATGGAACAAGGGGCAACACAGAAGCATCCCTAGGAAGTGCTCTTACTGTTTCCAGGACCTCATTCTAAGCCTCCCCTCACCCCAGTCCTTGTGATCTCCCTCAGGTGAATTCAGACCAGACACAAAGCACAGGGTTGAAACCAGGAAGAGATTATTACAGAATAGGCACACTCATGGAGTGGACGGTGGCCAAAGGAACTGCTGCATAAACACACACACACACACACACACACACACACACACTCACACACACACTGACAAGGTGAGAGTGGACAATGGCCACTGGGTCCATTGGAAAGAGAAGCACACTTGTGGGGTCAGAGTACACAATGGCCAAAGGGACCATCATGCCGCCCTGCATGGTAAGGTAGCCTTTAGGCAATTTTCTCAAGTCTGTGGAGCAGACAGCTTTCCCAGGGGCACTTGCCTGTCTAGGTGATTGACAGGCTCTTCTAGTTCCCTCTGTGTGGCTGTGATAAAGCGCTCTGACAAAGAGCAACTGGATTGGTTTCAGCTTAGAGGTTAAGGTCCATCACTGAAGGAAGTCAAGGCAGGAACTTGAAGCAGAAACCATAGAGGAATGCTGCTTGCTGGTTCGAGCAGGCTCGTGCTTACCTAGCTTCCCTATAAGGTCCAGGACCACCTGCCCAGGGAGTGGTGCCACCCATAGTGGAGGCCGGGAGCCCTCTTACGTCCATGAATAATCAAGACAGTCCCCACACAGACAAGCCCTCAGGCCAATCTGATTCGAGCAATCACCCAGCTGAGACTCCTTCTGAGGTGACTCGAGGCTGTGCCAAGTTGGCAGTTACAGCTAACTAGCACACAGGCCCATCTGGGTGGGGACAATGATGTCTTTGTTCTTTCCAGAAAGGCTTCCTTCTGGGTAGTGATCTTAGAATATTCCTGGCAGTTCAGGAAGTTCCCAGGGCCGGAGAGAGATGTGACTCAGATCACATTCTTTTGACCAAGCAAAAATCATGTAGCAGAGTAGATTATACGGGATTAAAGAAAAAATAGTAATAAATCTATAAGAACACCCATGCTTTACCAGAGGGAAATAACTTTCTTTTAATGGGCATCCGTGATGCTGCTGCTTCCACCGTCCTCCGTTTCATTTGGTTTTCTAGATATTTTCTAAGTATGTTTTTAATTGAGATAGAATTACATCATTTACCCCCTCCCTTTCCCCACTCCAGTCCCTCCCAGGACCCCCTCCCACTCTCAAGTTGATAGCCTCCTTTTTCTTTCACTATTACTATTGCATACATGTATGTGTGTGTGTATGTGCAAATAAGTACAAATCCAACCTGCTGAATCCATTTTGGTTGTTATTATGTCCGTGGTTTTAGGGCTGACCATGACACCATGACAGCTGACAAGGGGGCTCATCCTTGGGAGAGGCTAATTCTCTTCTCCTAGCAGTCATTAGTTGCCTGTAGTTTACTGCCTACGGGTGGTATTCTAAACACTAAGGAGGGACAACTGTGGAGTTCCCCTTCATTTACCCACCCCTGCTTTTCACCTGCAAAATCAGTGTGTTACCAGCAACCAAGGTTGGGGCTTGAAGCTGATGATAAGGGAAGGCAGGTCGATCCTCCCTGATCTTCAAGTCTGCTCATTTCTAACTAGCTACCTAAGGTCGCCCAACATGCTTCAGTAGAATTGATTCCCACTGTCACACCCCACTCTGTAGTAAATGCAGGTGTGGAAGAGCAAGCAAGTGCCCCCAAGAAGAAACAATGAGATGAATCTGGAAGGCATGGAGAGCCTGAAACCAGCATCAGGAATAATGCTGGTAGAGCCGGGGGGTCAGAAGAGGCAAAGCAACATAAGCAACATGTTTGCCTTGACAGCACGCTAATCTGGGGGCAGAAGCTTGAATAGGAACTAGGTTCAGGTATTAAGGAGTTATTGAATGCCTTAGCTGTGATCCCAGTGTGGCACTTATTAAGAAGACTGGCCTTCATGAACTGTAGACTAGCGGCTGTGGAGCCCCCATGGGACTGGAGTAGGTCCTCTGGATATGAAAGATCGTTGTTTGGCTTGAACTGTTTAGGGGGCACCCAGGCAGGGGGATCAGGATCCTTCCCTCGTGCATGGGCAGGCTTTTGGGAGCCCGGTGCCTGTGGTGTGACGCCTTGTGCAGTCTTGGTGCAGTAGGGAGAGGCTTGGACCTGCCTAGGCTCAGTGAGCTGGGCTCTGCTGACTCCCCATGGGGAGACCTTGATTTGGGGGATGTGGGGATGTGGGGTGGCTTGGGAGGGAGGGCTGGAGGGTGGGAGGAGGGAGGAGGGGGGATCTGTGGGTGGTATGTGGAGTGAATAGAAATTTTCTTAATAAAGAAAAATGAAAAGAAAAAAAAAGAAGAAGACTGGCCTTATTTTGAAAAGATATGTACTGGGCTAGCAACATGGCTAGTTTGTAGTGTGATTGTCCAGCATGCATGAAAGCCTTGAGTTTGATCCCCGGAATCGCATAAACCAAGCATGGCAGCATATCCTTGTAGTTTTAGCACTCAGGAAGTGGAAGAAGAAAGATCAGAAATTTAAGGTCATCCTCAGCTACATTAGCAAGCCCAAGGGCAGCCTGGGATACATAAGACCCTGCCTCAAAAACAAAAACATAAACAAAAAAAACACACTGAAGTGCTTCACAGGGCTATGCTAGAACACATGCATTTTGTTTTCAAATGTTTGAGCAGTTGAAATATTCATATATATGTAAATGTATATATTAGATATATAATAGATAATATATGTACATGGATGATCAAATATGGAAAATTTATCGATACTAAATTATTTCAACTTTTTATTGAATTTATTTGGGAGGTGCTCATCATGGCACTTACATAGAGGTTCAGAAGACAACTTGTGAAAGCCAGTTTTCTACTTCCACTATGTGGGTTCTGGGGTCCATCTCAGGTCATCACCCTTGGTGGTCGGAAAGTGACTTTATCCACTAAGCCACCTCATTCTCCTCTGCCACCTCTATCACTTAGCAATATGTCATAGAAATAACTTGGTAGAATTGGCGCTATCTTGGTTTGCTTTCTATTGCTGTGACAAACACAGTGACCCAAAGCAACCTGGGGAGAAAGGCTTTATTTCACCTTCCAACTCCCAGGTCATGGTCCATTATTGAGAGAAGTTAAGATAAGAACTCAAGGCTGGAACCCAGAGCCAGGAGCCGAAGCAGAGACCTGGAGGGGTGCTGCTTACTGGCTTGCTCTTCATGTGCTGCTCAGTCTGCTTTCTTATATAAAGAAGGACCACCTGCCCTGAGGTGACCCTCCTCACAGTGGGCTTGGTTCTTCCACACCAGTATCAACCAAGAAAATGTCCCATAGACTTGCCTACAGGCCGATCTGCTAGAGGCATGTTCTCAGCTGAGGTTCCCTCCTCCCAGAACGGCTCTGACTTGGGTCAAGTTGACAGAAAACCAACCAGCACACGCTGCAAAAAAGCAGCGGTAGCCTTGCTCTACGGAGTAAACCACGGAGAATACAAACGAGAGACACCCCCGTTCTAGAGCAAAAGAACTGACAGAAACCACAGGGGGAAATGATGTCAAGTTTCTGGGCCAACTGACCTTGAGCGAGCCTGAGAACGAGTGGGAAAGCAAGATGAAAGGCATCTTAGGAGAGAGCGTGTCGTGGCCTTCCTGTTGTCCCGGTCTGTCCTCCCAAGGAATGCGCTGAGATGACGCCAGGGAGAAGGACAAGAACAGGACATGAAACGTAGCTGCTGCTAAGCCTGAGGAGATTTCAGGTAAATCCAAGCGTCTGCATGCTCCTTCCTTTTGTATCACCGAGACCGGAATACCTGACAGAACAGTCTAAGGCAGGGAGGATTTCACTGCGGTAGACAGCTTCAGGGTTTTCGGTTCCTGGGTGACTCGACCCCAAGCTCTCGAGCAGAACATCACAGGGGCAGGAGTATGTGGCAGCGGGTGTTCTCCCAAAGGACTCTGTGTTTCATTTCTGTTGCTGTGATAAAAGGTCCTGACTGGCAGAAAGCAGCTTAGGGGTGTAAGGGTTCATTTGGTTCACTGTTCTGGGGGATCGGGAGTCTGGGAGGATGAGGCGGCAACAGTCTGGGCAGGAGAAGGGGCAGGGGCAGGAGGCTGACTCATCGCACTGCGTCTATGAACAGCAAGTGGGCGAAGGCTAAAAAAATCCTTCATGATGGTTTGAAAGAAAATGGCCCCCAAAGGGAGCGTCACTATTAGGAGGTGTGGCCTTGTGGAGTAGATGTGGTCTTGTTGGAGGAAGTGTGTCACTGTGGAGGCGGGCTTTGGGGGTCTCATATGCTCAAGATACACCCAGTATCTCAGACCATTTCCTGTTGCCTACACGATATAGGACTCTCAGCTCCTTCTCCAGCACCATGTCTGCCTGCATGCTGCCATGTTCCACCATGATAATAATGGACTCTGAAACTGTAAGCGAGCCACCTCAATTAAATGTTTTCCTTTGTAAGAGTTGCAGTGGCCACGGTGTCTCTTCACAGCAATAGAAACCCTAACTAAGATAGCCTTAAACCCCACTCCCAGGAATGTGCTCCCCCTTGTAAAGCCCCGCCTTCTGAAGGGGCCATGACCTTCCCACACAGTGCCACCAGCTGGGAACCCCATGTCCAGGCACATGAGTCTATGAAGACATTTCATATTCAAACTACAACAGACGCATTTCTACCTACCTTTCATCATCTCCCAATAATCCCAGCACCCTGCAAGTCCATGGAGGGATTAACCCATCACTTAAGCCAAAGTTCTCATGATTTGTTCTGAGAGACACCCTCACAGACACCCAGACAAATCCTTTCCTAATCTCCAAGGCAATTCTTGAGCCAATAAGTTGGTAATCGAGGTTAACCAGCACGGTTTGACTTCTAGACACTTTTTAAAAACAGATTTGAAAAAAAAAAAAACTAGTTGGAACTACAAGGAACTGCAGAAACTGTAAGCATCCACACAAGGGAACTCCATAATAAGCAGAGGTATGGAGTTTGTTACAGATAATACAACAATACTAAATATGAGGGGGAAATCACATTACAAGCATTTCAACAAAGAAAGAACTCAATCATTTTATTCTCAGCCAAATTGTATGCTGTGTAGAGGCAGTGGAAAGATGTTCTTATATATGGGAATGGGAAGAAGAAAAGCTTTTGTGAAAAATAAATGCATGTGCACATATGCTCCATTCAACCAAGAGATACATTTAAAACACAGACTGGTAAAATCACTTCTAAAAGTACCTGTAGGTCCTTTGTGGTTCGATTTGGAGCCCTGTCTGGTAATCCAGAATCCTTGCATCTATACTTAACAGTAGGCTGGACCATTAGTTCATCCCCATTTTCTCCACTGAGAAGGCATTCTTTCAGCCCTAGGAGGTATGGCCTCACTCCATGATTGCAGCGGTAGTTCTCCATGCTTGAAAGGCTTGGAGACAATGACTGCTGCTGTTCTGCCCTCGATGTGGCAGTGGCTCACAACCTGCACGGTGACAGGGAGAAGGCTCTGCCAGGAGAATTGCTAAACTAAAAAAAAAGTCTTGATTTCCCCGTCCTTCCGTTGATAAAGAGGCTAAGTATTGCCACACAATAATAAAGAAGCTGAATGGTGATCGTTCTGCATCTTCAATCACAGGCAAGGGTTGGTTTGGACTTTCCAGTTCTAGAGATAGAAGTTGGCCTCTCATGCATGTGAAGCAAGAACTGAGTCACACTGAGTCACGCACCCAACCCTTTTGTTTTTAGTTCTTAGTCCTAAAATACTAATGCTTCACAGTCATAGCTGCGCTGCCCACTACATCCCACTGCCAAGGACGGAAGGGCCTGAGGGATTGAGAAGAATCTGAGTAGGGTTCTGATGAACAGGGTACAGTGTGGATTTCTTTCCTATCTTCCAAAACACCTTTCATGAAGTAGCCATGCATCCTCGGTGTGTTGTGAAAATGAGTTTGTTTCGTGGATTACAAAGAATTGTCAAAGAATGTGTCTGGGTGTGTCAGAACAGGATGTTAAGGATGGAAAAAAAAACCTCGGTGATTTTTTTTTCTCTTTTCTCTTATTTTTCTTGTATTTAGTTTTGGTTTCTTGCATTAAGGTCTTGTGAGTTCCAGGCTGGTGTCACACTCACACTCACACTGTAGCCAAGGATAACCTTGAACTCTGATTCCCCTGCCTTGACCTCCCTAGGGCTGGGATTACAGGCATGCACCATCACCACTTTGCACATTGCTAGAGATGAAACTCAGAACTGTGCACATGCCAAGCCGACGCTCTGCCCACTGCACTACATTTTCACTTGCTGTAGCATCCCACAGTTGAACAGACACTTTTATAACGAGGGAAATGCCTTTCTCAACACGATAATTGCATTTAGACTATTCCTAGCAGTCGGCCCAGGAAGAAGTGCCATAGAAATGGTACACTGGCTGCAAGTACACCGAATAGTGCGGCTGAGGCCTTCCCTCCTTCCTTTCCTGGCCTTTCCAGTCTTTCCACAATAACTAGCAAGTGATTTTGAAGCCAAGTCAGAATGAGTAATTTTATTTGCAATGGGAAGTGGGGTGCTATCAAAGCCAAGAGATATGAAGACTGATTTTAGGAAAATTTGATTGACTGTATGGGAACCAACCAGAGCAAGGTAAGATTTGAACACTGCCCCAGCCATCTTCTCAGCTCTCCAGCCGCAATGAGCTCTTCATGTCTTATTACTGAGGATTATTAATGAATGATTATCTTTATTTGAGATATGCAGTGAACTAGTATACCAGAAATTCCCAATTTTTTTTCTGACAGTGTTAAGGGATAGGGATGGAATAAATAAGATACTGACTAGGAAACACGGTTGGTAGAGGATGAAGGGGTTCTGCTTTAGGAAAGATGGGCAGGGCGTGTCTCTGAGAAGAACTGGTGTTCTAGTTGAGGCCTGAGGCCAAGGAGGAGAAAGGAACTGTCGAGGGGTTTCAGGCCATGGATTCTGCAAAGACAGAGGGAGACTTGGGTGTGTCCACAGGTCAATGGTGCAGAGAGGGCAGGACGGAGCTTGTGGGGAGCAGTGGCAGAGGACGCAGGAGTTTTCCAGGAAACCGCTGGAGGGTTTTTCACAGAGGGACGGTCTGATCTCACTGAAGTCAAGCTGAAGAGACCATTTAGGGGGTCAGCGCTGTCATTGATGAGAGGCAATGGACAGGGTAGGTCTCTAAAAGGAATTCAGAAGGTCACAGGAGCTTAATTGTGACAGAGTTGGGAAAATGTAGCTCAGCTTGCCCTTATCAGTGTGACTCTGGGGATATGGCTCAGTCAGTAAAGTGTTTGCCACACAAGTATAAAGTCAATCCCCAGGACCCACATAAAAAGTTGGGTATGGTGGTGCATACATGTAACCTAGGTGCTAGGGAGGGTCCCTGGGCTTTTTGGAAAGTCAATGTAGCTGAATCAGTGAGCTCCTGGTTCAGGGAGAGATGCTGTCTCAAAAAATAAAGTGGAGAGGAGTTGAGGAAGACAGCCAATGTCAACCTCTGACCTCCATACAAACACATACACACACATGAATGCGCACACACATACACACGTGCACACAGCAGCACAACCACTGCCTTTGAATGAGGCTTCTTCTGACTCTTCCCAGGTAGGATTTTTAGAATCCCAGGTTCCCCTTGCCCGTGGCCCTAGATACCATTGGAGCATTTTATTACATTTGTTTTGGGGCATGTCCATCTCATTTCCGTAGACAGCCTCCTTCCATCCCTCATCGATGCTGTATACCACAGCTGGGCCCTGGCGATGGCAGGAACAAGGTTCTGAATGCCTTCCACGGCTGTGTTTCCCTTAGGTGATTCACCTACTGAGATGGTTTAACTTGACGTGCCAACTGGACTGGATTAAGGGATTTCCAGACAGTTGGTAAAAGCATCATTTCTGGGCATCTCTTTGAGAGTGCTTCAGGAAGAGAATGGCATTGAAATCACCAGCCTAAACCAGAAAACCCCTCTCACGCAGTGACATTGGCATCTTTTAAATGATCACGGGCCTGTGACAGGTTTTGAGTTTGAATCCTCCAGCAAGTCCCTGAGTTTGAACACCTGGTCTCCAGCTGGGGGTGCTGTTTGGGTGGCTGTGGACATAAAGCTAAGCTGGCGAGAGCAGGTTACCAGGGGTGGGCCCTGAAGTTTACCCACCCACCCTCTCATCTTTAGGCCTGCTATTTCTGCTGCCCAGTCCACAGGGATGGGAGGAGCCACAGCACAGACAAGGACACTCCAGCGGCCATGTCTTCCTAGTCATGATGGATGGGACTGTGACCTTCAGAAAATAGGACCCCAAACAAGCCTTTTCTTCATTAAGTCGTTAGCAGGTGTCCTGTCACGTGGCTGAGCAATTTATGCAGCCCTGTGTGGTGATACTGTGTTCCCCAATCTATTGTGAACCCTAATAAATTTATCTGGGGTCAGAGAACAGAACAGCCACTAGACAGACATAGAGGCCAGAAAATGGTGGCACTCACACCTTTAATCCTAGCCTTCTGGAGGTAGAGATCCATGCGGATCTCTGTGAATTCAAAGCCAGGCATAGTAACTCACACCCTTAATCTCAGGAAGTAATGGCAGAAAGCAGAAAGGTATAAAGGTGTGGAAACCAGGAACTAGAGCTGGTTAAGCTTTTAGGCTTTTGAGCAACATACAGTTCAGCTGAGATTCATTCTGGATGAGGACTCAGAGACATCCAGTCTGAGGAAACAGGATCAGCTGAGGAACTGGTGAGGTGGCTGTGGCTTGTTCTGCTTCTCTGATCTTCCAGCGTTCATCCCAGTAACTGGCACTGGGTTTGTTTTTATTAATAAGAACTTTTGAGATTCCTGCCACAGCCCTGTTAGAACAAGAATGCAAAGGGCAGACATTCATTCACCTTTCTCTCCTCTCTCCCTTCTTTCTCCGTCCCTTCCTCTTCCATTAATTCTTCCATCCCTCTGGCTGGAGAGATGGCTCAGCCGTTAAAGGCTAGGCTCACAACCCAAAATTCTCCTCGCCCCCCATCTCAGAGCTAGGACACTGATGTTCTCGTGCTCCTGGACACCAGAACTCCATGTTCTTTGTGTTCTTGACCCTTTGAGTTCCAGGACTTGTACCTGTGGCCTCTTAGATCTAAGAATTCTGGCCTCAGGCTGAGAGCTGCACCTTTGGCTCCTCTAGATCTCAGGACTTAATCTTGTGCTGAGCCATGATACAATCTCACAATTCTCCATTTTGTATATGGTGTGATGGGACTTCTCAGCATCCATAACTGTATGAGCCAATTTTCCTACAAAATTCCCATCCAACTCTCTACCTAATCTATCTCTCATCTACCTATCAATCATCAATCTATCATCTATCTATGTCTGTCTATCTATGTATATCTATCTACCTACCTACCTACCTACCTACCTACCTACCTACCTACCTACCTACCTACCTACCTACCTATTGCTTGTCTATCATCTGTCTTTCTGTGACACTTGATATTGTCAAATTAACAGGATGTGGAATCACCAAGGAGATAGACCTCTGTGCCTTTCTGTGAGGCTGTTTCCAGAGAGGATTAACTGAGAGAGAAGACAAGCCCTCAGAACAGCCACTGCCTTCCCATAGGCAGCCTCCGAGGTCTGAGGGGAAGTGCCTACCTGTGCTCACTTCTTCCTGAGCAACAGTGTCTGTGGCAGCCGCCTCCACCCTCTGTTGACATCAGACTCCAGCTTCTCTGGACTTCCAATGTGGAAGTCAATATCAGTTACTCTCCAGGGAGCTCCAGGCCTGTGATCCTGGACTAGAACTACTGAGGGATCCAGCCTTGAGGACTGAGCAGCTGCTGGGTTCTCTGTCTCTGCCGTGTACAGACAGCCATTACCAGACTATCTAACCACTATCATATATGTCTGTGTAGTGAATCTCCATTTATCACATATATTCATTCCACCAATCCTGCTCCTCTCAAGGACCCCGATGACCATCTATCACCTATCATCTCATTGGAACTGTTCTCTGTGCCTTGTATCATTTAAATCCTGACAAAACCTGGTAAGGTAAGTATTATTCTTTCTGCTTTGCAGATCAGAAACTAAGGTGTAGAGAGATGGAAGAACTTGCCCAAGATCACACCACTAAGAAATAGGGGAGCTTAGGCTTTGAATGAATGGGGTGTAGGCGGCTGTCAAGCTCAGGCAGCCATTGGGTGGGGGATTCAGCATGCAGGTGTTAAGTGAGGGGACAAGCAATGGACTGGACTAGGACAATGCCAATGAGACTAGAGATAAGGAACTGCCAGGGAGAAAGGTTCCAAGGGAATTCTGGGTAAACTTCTATCCAGCTTAAACGTCTATCCAGATAAACTTCTAGGACAGCTGTGATCACACAGTGAAAGCCTAGCTAAAATATAATCATCATCATCAAACAACACTCTTCTGCTTCTCTTACCTGGGTTTGCCAAGGGAGAAAAAGCAGCCAGTCCATGGGGCTTCAACATGGCCACAGACTGAAGTTTAACAGACTCACCTGTTATGGAAGCGGGGAGGGGACCCAACTAAAGAGATCAGAGAGTCCTCCATGTCATGGGAAGCCCGTATGAAAAGGTCCAGAGTGACTGTTGTGTTGAAGTTATTGAGAGAGAAGGCAGTTGGGGAGAAATGGCCAGCAATAGGGTCAAACTCTTTTTAGGCCAAGTAGATTAAAAATCAAAACCTATTACCACAGTAGCTGTTTGTTTTGTTTTTAAACCAAAATTGTACTACCACCTAAGGCTAGGAGGCACCCTGATTATTAAAAAGAATCAAGTCTGGGTACAGTGTGGGTCACAGAGCCCGTTTCTACACCACCCATCCTGTAAGACACCTCCCCCCCCCAATAGCCACAGGCAAAGACTGTGCCAACCAGAGAGTCACTGGTGGGTGGGGCACACAGTTCACTCTGAGACCACCAGGAACAAAAGCTCCAAAGTGTGACAAGCTCACCTGAGGGGAAAGGCTCCATCCAGCACTCCGCCAGAACACAGACTCGCTGACAAGGGCTTCTGGATGTTGCCTTTGCCTGCAGGCAACCTCCTTTGAACCTGACACTGCTTCCAGAGAGCGCCAAGTTGGTAGGAGACATGTGACGCGTGGGTCTCATTGGGCTCTCCTCACAGTTTTCAGAGGCATGTTCTCTGACACCAGGGCAGCAAGTTTACAGAAAATCAAAATAAAGAGATAAAAAGAAAGAAAGAAAGAAAGAAAGAAAGAAAGAAAGAAAGAAAGAAAGAAAGAAAGAAAGAAAGAAAGAAAGAAAGAAAGAAAGAAATTCGTGCTCATGATATAAACAAAAGAGGAAGGAAAACTTGCTGCCGTTGCCAGGCAACACCAACCTGCACCCCCTACCAATACAGGCCTCCTCCTGGGCCACACCCCCTGGCAGACAGGGGCGCCTGAAGAACACACTGCTGTGATGTGTGAAGAACACACCATCACAGCAGCCCTGCAGCTGCACCTGGGACTGTGACTCATGAATTTCCAGGGAGAGTTTACTCCAACTAGTGGGCATTCACTGACAAGATACATCTCATCTCAGGACTGTTCAGGAGGAAACAACTAGATTGTCCCCCACACCCAACCCACCCCTAGAAACAGGGGGAGGAGCTAGACCAAAGAATGTGTCCCAACGCTTAGGTGCACCTGCCTGTCAGACCCCTGAAAATAAAAAGCTTTGCAGAGAAAGAATGTGGAGGAGAAGGAGGAAGCAATTGCAGACCAGAAGCTGAAATGAAACTGAGTGCGGATTCAGCTCAACAGCATTGAGCAACCAACTCTATGCTCTCCTCATCTGGAGGACTGGCCAAAGGTGAACTTCCTCTGCAGCTCAGTGACAAACCAAGACTCCACAGGTCTTGTCATCTCCCCAAGTCTTCCATGTTTTCATGCTCCCAGATGATCAACTCTAAAGAGCTTTAAGACGTGCTCAGAGACTACAGGAAACAGTGTTCCTTGGCTCTCTGTGGCTATCTAGATGGAGACATCTCATCTGCCTCCTCCCCAAGCTTACTTCCATTTGCCTGTAGCCATTGTTCCCGGAGAGGGTCAACTAGAGTCATCCACAGAGCTTTCTAGAACTTTCTGATGTTAAGTAGGGTTGTGGTGCCATGGAGCTATACAAGTTCCAAACTGCCACTCAGAAAGTTTGTACTCTGCCTCCCAAAGCATGATCGTAGCAGGCAGAGCACCAAGACAAGACCACCAGGGCCTGGGAGATGGCTTAGTCAGTAAAGTGATTGCCACGAAAGCATGAGGGCCTGAGTTTAATCCCCTGCACCCACATTTTAAAAAGCAGGGCATAGAGGCACATGCCTGCAGTCTTAGCATTGGGGAGGCCTAGACAGGGGGATCCCTGGAGCTTTCCAGCCTGTCCCTCTAGCAAAATCAGTGGGCTCTGGGTCCAGAGAGACAGCCTGTCTCTAAAAGTAAGGTGGACAGAGATAGAAGAAAACATCTGTGTCAACCTCTGGGTCCCATATGTATGTATGTGTGTATACAGGCTCATATGTGTACACACACACACACACACACACACACACACACACACACACATGCTCACTGTCCTTTACTTCAATCCTTCAGGCAGCACCAGTGAAGGATTCACATGTGACACACACAGAGTCAAAGATGAAGGACACACTACTAAGGATAAGGAAAATTCTGGAAAGAGGCTGGCCTTCTTGAAGCCCAAAACCAAAGCAAGTGGACAGATTGGCCCATGGTGGGGATGATTCACTATGGCAACTCAGGGTGGACACGGTGATCTTTTGGGAGCAAAATTTGCTAAGTAGGAACGTGAGAGAGGCTGGACTGACCCAAGCAGAGGGACCATGGCAAACGGAACCCAGTTTCCAAGACTGCTTGCTTCTCTGGGTCATCGTCTTGTTATCCTCCTGTTCTACCTCTGCTCAACCGACTACCAGAAGCAGTGATGCCTGCTTACTGTTCTGCAGTTTCTGAAAGTTGAAAGTCCGGACTGACACCTGGAGTGGCTGTGTCCTCTGCTCCAGGGCCCATCAGGCTGGCTGGGGTGTGTTCTTTTTGGGGGTTGGGTCTCCTAGCAGAATTCAATTCCGTGTCATTCCAGAACTGTTTCCTGGCTGACTATTGACCGGGGAGCACTGTTACCTGAGTCCATCCATAGGCAGCTGGTAAACATGGCTGTCTGCTTCTTCAAGTCGCTCAGACAAGTTTCTAAGCAGTCTGCTCAGGTGGAGGCTTACACAGCAGTGCCTAAGTGGGTAAGGGAGCAATTACCTAATCCATGATGGTGGTGGTAATATCTACGCAGGATTATATAGATTAAGGTTAGCATCTAGGAATATCTGTGAGCGATTGTCTTCATTATGTTCATCGATATAAGAAGAGCCATCTTAATGGTGGGTGGGGCCATTCCCTGGGCACGGGTCCCAGAGTGTAGAAGATGGAGAAGGTAAGTTAAGCACAATGCACGCGTTCATTGCTCCCTTCTGACCGCAGATGTAATGGGATCAGTGGTTTCAAGCTCTAAGTGTCTCCCTTCCCCCTCACGCTGGGCTGTAACCTGGCATTGTGGTGTGAACTCCAAGCCACTCACAGGTTCACAGCCCTCTGATCTGGACCTGCCCACCTCCACTTCATCCACTCCGGTCCTTCTCCCACACACACCCACTCACTGAACCAGCAGGTCTCCAAACAAGCCACATTCCTTTACTCTTTCTCTCTATAGAAGATTCTCTACTGGCCTATCCAGGTAGTGAAATTGGTCCATCTGTTACCTGCAACCCCTACATCAACTGGTCCCAGATAGAGGGTCTTCCAGGCAGTGCTAGAACCAGATGCTATTAAAACATTTATCAAATCACCTTCTAACCATTTGTTTCCATGTTGAACCCACTATGGGAACACAAACTCCTTGATGCTGAAAGGCAGACCTAACTCAGATTGGTACCCCTAGCAAGAAACACAAGGCCTGTCTGTAGGGGAACTGAATATATATACGATTGTTGGAAAGACGATCAGTTTTAGAAAGTACCTAGTGGATCTTGGGGCTCGTACTTTGGGGCTCATACTTGAATCTTGTTTGAATTACAACCTTTTAAATAGAAATAATAACAATGGACACTAGTGCCTACATCACAGGCTGAGTCTTAATATTAAAATGAAGACGGCTAATAGTGCTCATTCATTCACCAACGAATATTTATTGGGAAACACTTATCAGGTACTAGATTTGAAGTGAGAAAATCAGGCATGGCCCCTCCCTTCATGTGGCTTCCAGGCTGTCAGTTTGAAAGTCTGTCTGTCACTTTGACATAGAACATATCAATACAGAATTACAGACTGAAGCAAGAGTTGTGGAGGGAAAAGAGGGGGTAGATAACAAGATCTAGACAACAAGATGATGAGTCTAATATAGATGGAGAGTTTCTCATCTCATGATGGTGTGTGTCTTAATCAACTCGTTGTAAATGGAAAATGTCATAAAAGGAGAATGTATTTGTTCAGGACAGCCCACCTACTGAGCATCAAAGCTTCAGGAGCAATATACTGCAGGGTTTGGTTGTTTGCTCTTGTGATCACGTGGCTGAGCAGGAGTGTGGCCTGCTGGCTGTACAGCAGCAAGAATAAGCAGCCAGAGAGGTGGCTCAGCAGGTAAGAACACTTGCTGCTCTTGCAGAGGACCCAGGTTCAGTTCCAGTATTCACATCTAGCTATTCATAACCTCTTACAACTGCCACTCCAGGGGACCTGACACCCCTTTGTGGCTACCACAGTCATACACACACACACACACACACACACACACACACACACACACACACCTATATATCTACATATAGATATATAGATATAGATTCACCATAAATTAGAGACTATCTGTAGAAGTGTTAGGAACATTCTTTTTGAAGATGTGATGCTGAGGGGGGGGGGGCAGGGGTCTAATAAGCCAGGCAAAATCATGGAGAACATTCTAGCTAGTGCCTTTCATTCTGACAACGACTCTCTGGTGCCCAGTAACCAGAATGATTATCCAAAATCAGGGGCCAAGCAGGGTGGGGCCTTAGGGGGCCCCTCGCCGTACTCCTAGCACTCCTATGATGAAGTCCTCCATGATCCCGCAAAGGAAGTAAATGATGCCATGTACCTAACACTCCCTGGTCTTGTCCTCAGCCCTAACATTACAGGGATTGGCCGCTCCCTCCAGCAAGGCTCATTAGGTCAGATGTCGGTGCTGAGGCCACTAGCTCCTCCTGGGGCTGACAAAGCTCCCCCCTCCATGCTGCAGAGCAGGTGGACAGGGAGGCAGTTCCATCCCTCTGCACTCAGCCTTTCAAGAGCTACTTGAGGCAATTTGTCACCTGGGCTTCAAGCTGCCAGCCAAGGAGGGGAGCGGAGACGACTTTATAATGAGATCTTACGTGGTAATTAAGTGCCGGGCTTTGTTCTAACCTCTCTCTCCTGCCCTGCTTGATCATATCGCCTAGCTGTCAGGCGGCGGCGGCGAACGGGGAGTGTGAGTCGCCCTGGGATGACATCCCAGCTACAGGAGGCCGCTGTCTTCTCTGTCCACCCTCCATGCAACGCTGTCTTACTCCGGACTGTGCCACATCTGTCCCTGAACTGGGTTTCAACACCCTTCCCCCCCCCCCCCCAAAGCTACTTCATCTCCTTCTTATAAAAACAACTCTTTTTAACACTCCAGTGGCAGCAGGCTCTGGGAGCCTTCCCTTCCTCCAGCATGTCCCTTTTCAGAATGCAGACACCCCACCCCCCCACCCCCACACACCCCAGGAGCAGGAGAGTGGGAAGGAAAAGGGGAAGTTAAGACAGAAGGACAGGACGCTGGGCTCACAGGACAGAAAGTGTCTCTGCCCTCTTGAACTCTCTGAAAGAAATCTCAACTTCCTTCCTCAGCCTTCAGCCACACGCAGGCAGCAGCATCTGCTGACCCTGATCTGACCTTAAGATATTCAGTCTTAGGCTGGGGAGACGGTTCAGGTGGAAAGGCACTTGTGCACATATGAGGACCAGATTCAATTCCTAGCACCCACATAAAAAAGCCAGACACTGTGCCCTTGCTTGTAACCCCAGCACTGCAGAGGTATAGACCAGCAGATCCCCGGGGCTTACTGGTTAACCAGCCCACCCTACTTGGCCAGTTCCAAGCCAGTGAGAGATCCCAGCTCAGTAAACAAGATGGACAGCTCCTAATGAATAATATCAGAGAGCGTTCTCTGGCATTTAAATATATATGTACACATATCTACACACACACACACACACACACACACACACACACACACACACACACCTTCAATAGTAAGGACAGAGGGTGTAGCTCAGTACTAGAGGGCAAGATGCCAGCCAGTGTCACCCCCAGCACATCTTCAGGATTTGGCCTGAATTTGGTACAGGTCAAAGACCACAGGCAAGAATGGAAATAATTGTATGGGTTCGGGTCCTGCTAGCTGGGCCTCTGTAGAGCACTTCTGGACGGGCCTAGGCTTCCTTCCCTGGGTCAGTGCCGGCTTAGATTATTTCGGTGGATGTTTGGGGTATCTCCAGAAGTCACGGCAGGCCCTCTGAATCCTGTCCTGGGCTCTATGACAGCCCGCCCCAACTCTGCTTTCTCTCCTGCCTCAGTCACAAGATCACTGCAGCAGGTATAAAGGTCTTCCCCCTGGCGAGGGAGCAAAGAGAGCGCCTAGGCTGTGGTAATTTGGCCAGGACTCCTGGGGAGGAGGCGTGGACCACAGGGTGGGCGTGGTCAGAATTGTGGGCGGAACCCCTAGCGGCGGGCGGGGACTTCCCGAGCCCTGCTTTCGAAGGCAGCTTTGGTGCCTGGAGGGAGTGAGGTTGGCCCTGGAGCCCGCGGTGTCGGGGATCCCGCTTGGAAGGTGAAACGCCTTGTAGTTGCAGCGGGTCCTGCAACGGGTTCCCTGAGACCGGCGGGGCCCCGGACGCGGCTGGACGCGGCTGGACACGGTTGGTGCCACCGCCCCTCTTCCCTCCTCCTGGGTTGGTCCTGGGCCCTTTTAACTCTCCCTCCAACCTGACATCCAGCCCCTAGAAGGCGCACTATTCAGTGCCATGGAAACTGGGGTCCCCTGGTGGTGGATGGAGAGCAGAGCGGGAGAACTAGCAGAGAGTACATACCCTGTGCCCACCAGGGCAACTCTAGGATTGACAGGTCGCTTGCACGCTGGTTTTAGGACTACGGATTCCCTAGTGTGTCACTCACCTTTTGGCCCCACCCTCTAAAAGAGGCAAGTGGCTATCGAGTCACAACCTTCCTTGGAAAGGGGAGTCAGTCACCATCAACTGAGCTATGGATGCCTTAAAAAGTCACTGGCACTGAAGGCTTTGAACACCCTACGCGGCAGCGAGAGGTAGGCCAACCCAATTGACTCCATGGAGAATATTGTTGGCCCTGAGGCTGTGAAGAAATCGCCTTTGGCGATTACAGCCGTGGCTCTGTTCTGTAAAACCACAGCTATAGTGATGGTCCCTGGGGAGTGATGGTGGCTTGGGGACTACCTTGTTGCTGGTTGTCTTGGGAGAGAAGATGTGTTCCCCAGGAAGGCTCCTGAGGGCTTGTGTGGTGACAGCTTCCTCCCAGCTGTGGGTTAGCCCTAGAGTGAGCTAGTGTTTGGAACACATCACCGCAACGCTGTGCACCATGGGCAAGCAGCTCGACCGACCGCAGCGCCATTTACACTGTTGCTGAGGGATGACCCTATCAGTCGAGTGTGCAGCCATGCCTTCCTCAACCCAGTGCCTGGAAGAGGGTGTGGGATGCTTACCTGCCGTGGTCACATGAGGCAGCAGGGCTCTGCCGCACACATGTGGCTTGGTCTCTTTTCTCTGTCTTTCCTCAAAGGATACAACTCTGAGTAGTTTGTCCGGGATCTGTATCTAGCTCTTGACTACATTCACCTTATTCCTTGGGGCAGAAATCAATAGTGAGGAACTCCCAGCATGCCAGGTAGAGTCAGGAGGGAATCCTGGGAAGAGAGCCCTGGGTTCTGCTCTGCAAAGTGTTTCCTCGTTCACACTGTGTGGGGTTCTGGGGGTATCCCAGAGTAGGGGCCTAGGTCAAACTTAATTACAGAGTGGCACAAAAAACAGTCCCTATTATAAAAATCAGAATGACCTAGCTCATACATATGGGCTTGATGGTCATACTGGAAGACACTTCCATCCTAATCGGTGGCCCAGGATCACTCCCCTCCAACCTTTGTTGCTCTGAGCAAAGCAAGAAGAGCTTTCTGATTCCACTGTGTGCCTGCAAAGCTAATCTTGTCAGGTTTTAGTGTTGTCTGGGGAGGGACGACCTCTCCTGGGGCTGCTGTCTCCACCACAAAGGTTTCTTCGGTAATCTCCTGCATCCTCAGTTTTAGCTCTGCTGGGGAGTAGAATCAGAATCGTTCTGTTTGTCCTTGCATGCTGTCAGTCCCATGTAGCAAAAAAAAATCCCTGAAGTAGCCAGTTCCTGAGCCCAGGTGTGTTTCTTTCATTCTTTGTTTTGTGGAGAAGAATTCAGAGGGTAGATCCACACCTTCAGTCAGATCTTTCCAGTCCCGGTTTCATAGTCTTCGGATGGGTGAACCATGGCTGTGACATGCTCAGCTCTGTGGGACAAGGTTGGGGCATGGCCCCCACAGTTCTGAGCTGTCCAGGTGGCGGTGGGAAGATAAAACCTGCAACGGTGAGCCAATTAGAGTGCAGTCGAGGAAAAATCATAGAGTGGCGTCTGCTAACTCCAGGAAACAGGGTGTGGGGGCTGAGAACACTTGGAAGAGCTGGATGTTAAGATGTTCAACTTAGAAACCAGGTAAGGCCCAGGCCAGGCCGGAGGAGAGCCTGGATCGGAACAAGCAGGGGCTCCTGCAGTCCACCTGCTCACTCCCCTCTGCAGCCCCGCTCCTGCTGCATGTTCCCCCCACCCCAGCCCACCCCCGCACTCCACACACCAGCCCTGCCACACTGGCTTCCTTCATGGTTCTGACCATGCCTTCTCTTCCCCTCCTCTCCCCAGAGCATCTTCTACTTTTTCTTTTAGAGACTGGGTGAAGCCCAGACTATCCTGGAACTCTGTGTGTTCCGGGGGGCTGGCCTTAAAGTTCTCCTCTTACTACCCCGTCTCCCACGGGCCGGGATTAGAGGCAGGTGAGAGTATGTGCACCCAGGTGCAGGTGTGCGTGGAGGCCAGAACAGGCCATGGGATCCCCTGGAGCTGGAGTTACAGGTGGTTGTGAGCTGTCAGAGTGAATGGTGGGAGGTAAACGTGGGGTGTCTGCAAGGACAGTCAGTGCTCTTAACTGCTGATCCATCTCCCCAGCCCTTAACTTTACCTTATAATGGTCAGATACTTTGCCCTCCATACACATTAATAATATGGGTAATTGTGATAAATGCATAAGTAGCATTTATGTGGAGCCAGGCACTGTTCTAAGGACTGAGTGATTACGCGATGAGCTGGGATTCAGACTCATCAGGCCTGGCTTGAGATCTATTCACTTAAAACCTCTCTGTTACACCCAGGACAAGTGACCTGGCCCTTTGTCTGGTTCGTGTTCACATTCCTGATGCCACCGCAAGGACCATTACCCAGTGTTGCCAGACCAGTTCTCCATCTGGACTCAGCTTCAATGTGCCCTAGAGCGCTCTCACAGTCAATAAGTAACTTAATAGCCAATGAGCAAAATGCAGTGTGTGAGATACTGTAAGAGACCCAGAAATCTGAGCTGTTTGTCCCATCCCATTTGCCCTTCATATTCACCCCTCTTTAGAGGAAGGGAAACCCTGAAAGGATTTGAACTCTGCACAAATGTAACAGAGGCCGCACCAAAAGCCACCTCTGGCCCTGAGCTCAGGACCACAGGTTGCTTGGAGATGTGACTCCATCTCCCCATCTCCATCTCCGTAGTGACGAAGCAGTGAATGTGGATCCCTAACATGGACATGCTCAGATGTGCGAGACTGCCAGAACACTCCTTTAATTTCTAGAAATCAACTTCCTGTGCACTTGAACTCTGGATCTCACTGGCCTGGGATTCACAGTGAATGGGACCCTGGGATTGTCACAATTTCCGATTTTATGCACCGCCAAGCCCTCAGGGACAGGGGTAGTGAGTGTGTACTGCCCAGTCCTCGGGTCACTCCGGTTATCCCTAAGGGAGGTCTTAGTCCCCGGCTCCCGGCTCCCAGCAGCCCTTTCTGTTCTAATGGCTCTGGCACTTCACAACACAAAGCTAATCCCCCAGGGCCTGAACCAAGTCCTGTCCTCCTGGGCCCTCTAGACCATGTTTCCTCTTCTGTGTCTATGGCCAAGCTGCTCTCTCCCTGGATTTCTCAGCAAAGAGTCTATGTCCACACCCCAAAGGCCCTGCTTGGGAACCCACAAGCTAGCTCTTGGTGTAATTCTGTCACATGTTTGCCAGAGGGTAAGGACCAGAGAAACTGTGAATGGTGGAGGTGGGGGAGGCAGGGTGGGAACACAAGGAAGGGGAAAACATGTGTTCTCATCCCAAACATTATCAGTCTCCACTCTGAGAGTAAGGTTTGCTTAAAGCCAGGATACACGTGGAACCATTTTCATCAGTAGGTCAAAGGCCTTCCTCTTCCTCTGCCTTCAAGGTCCCCTGTGACAAGCTGCAGCTTTGCTTACATGGAGGTGAATGTTCTGCTCCGGGCAGGATTGGCTGGCTCTGACTGCTGTCAGACTTCCTTGGGTAGTTTCAGAGTCCACAAAAACGGGGACATGCTTCTAGTTCATGGTCACCACTATGCAGATACATCACTCACCCACCCAGTTTGGAGCAACAGAGACCCTTCAAGGATTTGAACACATGCACCTTAACGCCGCTATCATCCCTGGGATGTTGTGACCTGAAATGTAGGAACTGGGGACAAGGAGACCAAGACTTGTCCAGAATCCCCAGTTGGTAGCTGACGGAGGATTCAAACTCAGATGTGGCGTCTCTGGACCCAGCGCTTTCTGCTGTGGTCTCATATATCATGGAGGTAACTGTCACCAGCAGACAAGAGTCTGGTCACACTGACTTCCTGCCCCAACCTTGAATGGAGCACAAACACTTCTGATGTCCTGCCTTGGCAGACTCCATGTGCATAAACCTGCTGGGGGAACACATGCTTCTCATCAGGGCACATCACCCAGCCCTTGCCTGTCTCGGTCTGATGAAGTCCTCTTTCCTCCTCTGCACCTGGATTCTTAGGCCCATCCTCCCCCTACTTTGGGACCCAGCTTGGCCTAAGAAGCTTTCTCTTCAAATACTGAGTACAGACCCTCCCCAGGACTATTCTCAAGTGTTTTACTATCTCACCTTCAAATTCCCATCCTCTGCATGTCTGACCTGGGCTTAATAAGGTTTCTACTCCCTGTCCGCACACACCCACCCAATCCCAGCGGCTTCCAATTTACATCACTCTGCAAAGGACTTGTGTTGCTCTAAGCAAATTGTCTGTGTCGTTACCTGCTGCCTTGGACTTCCCAGCTCTCCCTGGCCCAGCTCCCTGACCTGGCACTTGCCCAGCTTTCCTGGCAGTTTACTTTGTCCAGTGATACTCGAGGTTTAGCTGAGCTGCATCTGGGGAGGCTGTCAGAGCCTGCGGTGTTAATTTTCTAATTCAGAGCGCCGGCGACGGAGCCTAAACCTGGCGACAGACAGATCGGAATGTCCGATGCCATGTGAGCTCCCTTCACCCGGGGGTTTTAAGTGTGTCGTGCCAGGAGCTAGTTTTGCATAATCACTCAGTGGAAATGATTTCGTTTTGATCAGCTGTTATAAAAGTGTGCTAATGAGTCTATAATAAGCAGGCAGAAAGAGCCATTCCGAGCCTAGACCTTTGGGATACTAACACTGGTTTTACAGAGTATCATTTTGTTTGCTTGTTGTTTGGGAGTGCTGGGGACCATTGCCTAAAGATATTAAAGCAAACGGGAGTCATTGTTATGTAATTTCCCGTGAATGGTAAAAGACACACCAACCCGCTCCAGGAAATGTTCCTTTTCTCTGCATTCCTCTTCAGCGGTTTCTCAGGGTGTGCCTTTCTGCTGAGGTGTGGGTACGTGGATGATGCTGTCTCTTTGAGCAAGGCACTGTTGGAGGATTGTACACAGGTCGCTGGTTCTCTGGTTTGCCCCCACCCCCCCACACCCGGTGTTACTGGAGGAAGCGGTAACGATTATCCTTGCTATTTTATAGATGATTAAACTGATACTCAAAGAACTTCAGCGCTCGCCCCAGCTCACGCACCTGTTAAATTGTGGAGCTACATCGAATTTAGCCACTAGTTTGGTTGGCGTCTTAATTTGGAAAATGCCCCGCATTTCGGCAGGCAGTTGGCGCTTCCCGGCAGAGCCCAGCTCCGGTTTTCCCCGCTGAGGGCGAGGCGGGCTCCTCCCCTGGTCTCCGCCCAGTGTGTGCCCCCTGCTGGTGTCCAAGAGTACCACCTCTGCAGGACCTGAGAAGTTAATCCCAAACTCTGTTGCCTCCTTCGCTCAGATTAAACCATGGGGCTTTTCCAGCTCTTCCTCATGAGAAATCCCCAGCGAGAGGTGAGAGAATTTGGGGTGAATTCATTAATACAGCTCAAAACCAGTCGTATAGAATTTTGTCCATAAGGCATTCACAGGCGAATGGATTAGTGCCGCACAACCATGAGGCTAAAAGCAGGACTCCCAAAGTCCTGTCCACTAGGATGTGCTCACTGGGCCAGCCCCATCAGAATCACCTGGCAGCACGTTAGACCCGCAGGCTCTTTAGCTGTGAAGGTAGCTCAACGGGGAAAGCCCAAGTGTGAGGACCTGAGTTCAAATCCCTAGCACCCCACATCGAAACCAGCAACTGTAACACACAATCAGCAATCCCATTGCTTCTGCAAGGAGATGGAAGAGACGAGAGAGTCCCAGAAGCTTGGGGGCCAGCTATTCTGGGGTACAGAGTGGCAAACAGCAAAAACATCCTGCCTCAAATAAGGTAGTAGAGGAATAATACCTGAAGTGGTCCTCTGGCCTCCGCATGAGCACTGTGCCCCTCTCTCTCTCTCTCTCTCTCTCTCTCTCTCTCTCTCTCTCTCTCTCTCTCTCTCTCTCACACACACACACACACACACACACACACACACACATACACACACACACACAAATTTCTCTTAATTAACAAAAGCACACGCTCTCAGGTTTCCCCAGACCAAATGGATCAGCATCTCCGCCTCCAGGGGACCCCTGTGCACAGCATCTTTGAGGCTCTATATGTTTGGTAGAATTTTCAGGTTTGATTTTGTTTAAAGATCACAACGACAACCTGACAACTGGGCTTGCAACTGGATTCAAATCCCAGCTCCACAATGTACTCTGGGTGAGACATTAGTCAAGGGCGCGACCTCACCAGGTGCCCGTTGAATCATCTAGAAAATGATCTGATGCTCAACTCGTCAGTTCTTCAGCTCTTAGGATGCCCCATCCATATCTGAGACCCAGTGCTTACACACCAGCTCCTAACCCTGCCGCCATTCACCCAGCTCTGCTGCTCTGAGATGCCAAACCCTCATGGTGGCCTTACTTCATGCCTCCCATCCCCAGCACCTCCCTCCCCCACCCCATCCTACTCCCCCCACCCCCACCCTCAGAAACCCACAAGACCCCTGAGTCAGCAAGTTCTTGGTAATTGTCTTGTCCTAGTACTGGGAGCTCAGAAACCAAATGATCGCAGACAGGTCATGAAAAAGACTTCTGGGTCCCCAAGGGAAACATCCACAACACTGTAGTGATTGTCTCTTCCTCCCTGGTGGTGCACAACAGAAAGGTGACTGAAGGACTTAGAAGTCACCTTCTGCACCAGAGGCTGGGCCAGACATTTCTCAGTCTCTTCAGCCCTCATGTCTTACAGGTCTCAATTTCAAAAATTATTTAGAACATTTCACTTCCAGTGAAGATTCCATTTAAGGGGACTGGGGGCTCACACCTCTAATCCCAGCATCTGAGAGGCAGGAAGACTTTGAGTTCAAGGCCAACCTGGGCTGCACAGTGAGACTTTGTCTCAGAAAGCCAAACATCAAGATGAGTAAGAACAAAGATAAGGACAGTTATATGAATGAAATGCCATAATGAAACTCATCGCTTTTGTATGCTAACTTTAAACTTTAATTAAAAAAAAAAAAAGCCCCAACACAAAAAGCCAAAGAAAGAAGTGAAATCACACATAGTAGAGACCTGCTGAAAGGAAAGTGATGCACAGTGCAGGAAAATGTGTGTAATGTTTTCTAGTTATTCTCTCTTAGGAAAGCAAATGCTGTGTCTCCTGATTCATTAATTTTTTTTATTTTTTATTTTTTTGCTACCACGGCTGTGATGAGATTCCTACGGTCTCCGGAGTTTTTGAACAACCCGCAATCCACTGCCCCTAGAATGAGAAGAACTTATTAGATGTCCCCGGTGTTAGGATGGGACACAGCGACTGTGGCTTCCAAACGCTAATGGGATGAATATTGCTGGGGCGCTGGGGTCGTGCTAGGAACGGTGGGGGATCGAGTATGAACAAAACCCAGTCCTTGCCTCATGACTTACAGCCTAGCAGGAAAGGTGTAATGTAATGAAATGCTGCCATGGAGATGGAGCCAGAATGTCAAGGGAGGGGGGTGAACGTGCCTGGAGAGATGTCAGGACTGCTTTGAGATAGCCTTTGGAGGGAGGATGGGGTGGGATGAGCCAACGAGACATAGACATGCACTCGGAGCTTGGGGACCAGGCTAAGCAGAGACGTGGAGGCCGAGGGGAGGCCAAATTCTAAGACTGAAGGTGAAGTCAGACGCAGGGCCGTGACAGCAGACAGTATAGAGGTGATGAGGACAGTTGGCTGGGTTGAATTACCTCTGTAAAACGACAGTTCAAGCCTGACGTGTCCCCTCTAGGTAGCTCTTCTGGAAGGCCTGCAGTCTGAGGTGGGGACCCTGGAGCCACCCTGAAGAGTTCTGGTTTGCGGGCCTAACTACTGACTAATTCATCGAGGACTTTTCTAGTCAATGCTGTCTTCTGGGAAGCTCTCTCCAGTAGCATGCATGTGTTAGAGACATGTGTGTAAGGATGCATGTGTTAGGGTCACACACTTAGATTTTTTGTCAGAGTGACAAAATACCTGAGCTAATCTGTAAGGGGGGAGGTTTCAAAGCTTTAATCCATAGTCACTTGGCCTGTTGGTCTGAGGCCTATGGCAGCGTAGTAGTCATGGAAGCGCACATGGCCTATCTTATAACATCAAAAGCAGAAAGACGGACAGGAGGGGCCGAGAGTCTCAATATCCCCTTCAAGGACACACAGCTACAGTACCTTAACCTACCTCATTACACCGTTCCTAAAGGTTGTACCATCCCCCAAGAGCGCCAGAAGCTGGGGGCTAAGACTTAACACATGGGCCTCTGGTGATATTTAAGATCCAAACCATAACTCAATGGGAGATAAGCAGGGTGGTCACTGGTCATCTAAGGCAGTGGGCCTTGAATTGAGGCGGGCAGTGGAACTCCACAGTGAAACTGCTGAAGTTCCCAGCTGCTGATGCTGGCTTCTTGGGGAATCCATGCTGACCTCACCCACTTTGTAAGATTTTTGAGGAGAGACCAAGGGGATAGCTGCTCTGAACAAGCTGAGGCCAGTCCCATGCAAGGGACCAAGAGAAGCACACAAATCTCTCATCCGCTGGGCAGCCATCCCTGCAGGGCCAGGAGGAGCGAGGCAGGCCCGAGAGAGAGCTGGATGCAAACGGGTACATCCATTCAGCAAACATTTACCATAAGCCAGGGAGAACAAAGCACTAGATGGCATCGAGAAGGAAATTCTAATCTACAAAAAGGGATGCAGGTGACTTTTTAAGTACAGCCCAGGGAGCCTGGTGGCAGTTTGTGCGTGCATCTTTGCAGAGGTCTAGTATTAGGCCTGTGGCTCTGAAAGAAGGTGGGGAATTTCTAGCCTCCCACGAGTTCCACCCTCCCACCCCCCAGAACCCCCGAGACTGGGAACTCAGCGCTCCTCATGCCGTCCCTCCCCCCTCCCCCCTGCAGCCCCCACAACCCCTGCACACGGAACAAAGATTACAGATAAGTGGGAAAGTTCTTGCTGGGCTAGACATAACAGACGTGCTTTGTATTGAGGAATCATAAACATTTAGAGAGGCAAAGGCAAACAGACCCTAATGAGAACAGCGAACATCAGTAAATAAATCACTCTCCTGAGCTCACAGCATCCCTAGAAAACTAATGTGCTAATCTCGGAGTCCTGTTTGGAGAGCAGTTGTCAAGTGTTGGGCATTCACCTGCTGGGCCAATCCCAAAGGATCTAGAGTGGGTGGGGCTGAGGAGTATGAGAGCTGTACCATCCCCAGCTCTCAGGAACAGGCAGTCTGCTCCCAGCTGTGGAGATGGTGCCTCTGGCAATCATGATGGAATGAGTGAGCCATCCTCTACCCATGTCAGCCTCAGCCTGAAGAGTTGGATCCCCTCACAGCAGCACAGAGTGGGGCTACCTCTTGGCTGTGCTGAGCTCTCCTGTGCCGAGCCCCCCGCCCCCCCCACCCCCCAACACACACAAGTTCAGACCGGAAGAGGGCAGCAGCAGACCCAGGGCTGGAGCCTGGCCTTCCTATTTCTCTTAGGAACGGGAACAAGGAAAAGCTGGCTGCTGTGTGAAGTGACTCCTGAACTGAAGGAGAAATAAGGGACATGGAGACAGTGTGCTGAGGGCACACCTGAGTAGTACACCCTTGTGTGGATGCCAGGACGCATGGTGTGTGGACATACAGAGGGCAGGCAGCTGGCCTGGAAGAGCTGGGAAGCCTGAGGGCTGAAGGTGCTGGGGGATGGTTTGTAGAGATGGTTCATGGGGGTGGGAGAAGGAAACGTGCCAGTAGACAGGCCACAGAGGATGAAGAGAAGGAACCAGAGACAATAAGCTTCAAGGACCCACCTCCAGTGACTCACTCCCTCCAACTAGGGCTCACCTCCCAAAGCTTCTAGAGCTCCCCAAAACAGCACCACTAGGTGGAGGGGCCAGCTATTCAAATAAGAGCCCAAGGAAGACACTTCAGATTCAAGTTATGACTCCACCAAATGGGCAACCCTTGGAAAAGTCCAAAGCATTTCTGGGTCCACAGTTTCTCCAGCATTCTGTCTATAAGCCTGCATCCCGTACTCACACTGGGAATTAGTCCACAGGTTATTATTATGTGAACTTTGGAGACACTCTCTGAGGCACCTATTTGCAAATGATTTTTGGTTTTCTTTTTTTTTTTAAGCTTATTTGTTTATTTATTTATTTATTTATTTATTTATTTATTTATTTATTTATTTATTTATTATGTATATAGTGTTCTGCCTACATGTATGCCTGCAGGCCAGAAGAGGGCACCAGATCTCAAAGATGGTTGTAAGCCACCATGTGGCTGCTGGAAATTGAACTCAGGACCTCTGGAAGAGCAGCCAGTGCTCTTAACCACTGAGCCATCTCTCCAGCCCAAATTTTGGTTTTCTGTATAGCGAGCCTTCCATGCTTGGTGCTCCAGTGGCGCCCCAGGTTTGGACCTGGTACTTACCAGAGGAAACATTCTTTCCACAATGTGTCTTGTGGACATAGCTAGCCTGGGACTCAGCTCAGACTCCGGGGCCTTGCCAACGATCCATTACTGCTGTGATTTTTCTAAGGATCATGTATTCAATTAAAACAAGGGCTTCCCTGGCTCAGCCTGAGGCATTCAATAACTAACTGTGGTGTCAGGGGAGCAGCGGCACCCCCAAAATAAAAGCCTATGGATTTGCTGCCGATACCAGAGCCCATAACTCAGATTGCTTCAACAGGCAGCTTTTCTACTCAGGCAATTAAGAAAGGAACCTGCTCTCTTAATGGCTGGGATTAACTCCAAATGAAGGCAGCTGAAACGAAAAGGATGCTGACCTTCTCTCTCTGGCCTGATTATCTTAATTAACACTGCATGGCAGGAGTTTGGAGGCCAGCATTGATTGTTTTATTCCTGTTTGTCCCCCTCAGAGCCCTAGACACAAGTTAACCCGGCCATAATAATCAAACCCAATCAAAACCCAATACTCAACGGTCTTCCAGCCTTCTCGCCAGAGCTGCTTCCTGCAAGGGAAACGCAGGGTGTGTGACTTAGAGGGGATCCTTTAGACCCACATTTCTCAAAGCATGGCCTGAGAACTGCTTGCATCAAAGGAGCCTGGGATACAGTTTTAAAACGCTACTTTCAATAGCCTCCAGGCCTGTAGAATCTGTTGGAGCGCCAGTAGCGGGTTTTAGCTTGTTAAATTGGTGGGTTTTTTTTGTTTTTTTGAGATAGAGCCTTACATTGCTCAGGATAGCCTTGAACTTGCTATGTAGCCAAGGATGAACTTGAGCCCCACATCCTCCTCCTTCTCACTTCCAACTACTGGGATTACAGCCGGAGGAGCAGGTGTTCAAACTGTTAGAGCCCCGAGTCACCTACGGAGAGCTAACAACTCCAGGTGCCCATGCCTCACTCTACTAGGGATGGCCAACCTTTTAACATTGCAACATAGCATCAAGAACCTTGTGATCAAGTTACAAAAAAAATGAGCAAAACTCTCATATTTTTAAAGTATAAGTTTATAATTTTGTGTTGGGCAGCATTCCTGACCATCTTTGGCTGCATGGGACCTGTGGGCTGAATACTAGAGATGCCTGCTAGGTCAACTAAAACCAGCCTTTCTCTGCTGGGACCCAGGCTCAGACCCCAGGTAATTTCAGGGTATTGGCAAATTCAACAACTATTGATTTATGCCAATGACTCTTGGGCCTGAGTGTAGATAAAATTTTCATACCTGTTAAGAATACAGATTTCTGAGGGTACACCCCCCATCTGTAAGTGTCTCACTGAATAGGCCTACAGAAACACAGATCTCACAGGTCTCAAGACTCTACCGTGACTCTAATAGGTAACCAGGTTGAGGACTGTTCATCTTGGTCAGTCTCTAAGAGAAACATAAGGACACTGAGGCTGGAGAGAGGACCCTGGCCTTCCCCCATCCCTGAAGCTGGGTCTGCCTGGCTGTTCCCAAGTCCATCCTACTATTCGGTGCAGGAGGTGAAACTGTTTATACAACTGAAATCCCCCTTCCGTAACTGAACTGGCGCTGTCTGTTCAGCTATAATGCTTGTCTCAAAATGTGCACTAGTTCCTAAGAAAACTGACATTAGGCAATGATACTGATACATTTGGGAAGATTATTGGTGTATTAGAGAACTTGACTGGGGATATGGTTCAGTGGAACACTCTTGCCTAACATGCCCAAGGCCATGGATTCAATCAACAGCAACAAAACAAAACAAAAAGCCCTGGTATTAGAAATGCCTAGTTCATTTTTTCTTGTATGCAATTTCTTAAATCCAAAGATAGAAAAGTGCACCAAGCTGAACTAAGCCACCTAAAGTACACAAAATGCACCCCGGTGTCTGTCAGCTGCCTCAGCTCTTCATGTGTTTTGAGCCTCAGGCATCTACAGTTGGCATTAAAATCTTCCCCCTGGTACCAGACAGTCCCACCATTTCATAATAATTTGGCAACTGCAGCCCTCCTGGTGCCCACTTCCACCAGCAAACCTCAGGTCTTTTCCAAAGTCCTGAGATTTTTTTTCCAATGTCTACCGAAGTATTAATGGGTCACTCATTCATTTAACTGAGCTCACCACATACCATTTTTATTTCATTCCTGTCCTTTGTCTCCTTTTTTTTCCCTATAAATCCTGGAAGCACAGTGTATGATTTTTGAGGTGGTTTTTGTTTTTGTTTGAGATAAGGTTTAACTATGGAATCTAGTTTTGAACTCTCGATTCTCTGCCTCCTTCTCTCAGGTTCTGGGATTACAGGCATGCACCACCACACCTAGCTGAAGGGCAATGACTTGTCTTGAGTGGGTGTTCATGGTGGGTGGAGGACCGAACCCAGGACCTCACGCTTGCTCTACATCTATGACCAGGGCATGTGTATGTCACCAGAGACTCCTAACTATGGAAGTTACTGTCTGTGTTTCTTTTTCTCATCTGGATAATGAGTCATGGATCCATTGTCCCTTAAGTTTAGTCCACTCTTCTTCTTTTCCTCCCTCTACTCTTGGCAAGCGCTAGAGGGCAGACTCCTCTGATGGGGGTTGAAGGGATTTCCTGAAGGTTAGGGCCGAACTCCTGGACCTAGAGAGAAGCAAGTGGCCATGGCTCTAATGCTTCCCTTGGGCTCTCCCCTCACATGCAGGACCTTGCGCCCCTCTGACCTCAGCCACTCAGGGGTGTGGCTTTAGTCCCTTGCCCGTCTCTGTGGTCTCCCCTCATGCCCACACAATTCAGTTCTCACTGCCCCACCTCTGCTATGTGGACTCCTTCCTGGACGCTCATCATTCAGAAGTTGGAGTCTGGAAGAGCTTGGCAGTCTGGTGCTCATCTTTAGTTCGGCTCGCCTTGTTGGGGTTGGATGTCGTTACTTCCACACATTCGAGCTTCTGGCTTCCATCACAGAACAAACGCTTGCTGGTTCCCCTCCCACGCTCTCAGCATGAGCCTCTTCCATCACCTCATCTGATGCTTAGCTGGCTCCCTGGCTCCCCTGTCCTGTCAGCCACTTTAACCAGAGATCTGCTTCAGAGGTAAAAATGGAATCATCCCACCTTTTTATATCTCTTAAAGATGTAGGTCTGCATGATATCTTTGTAATTAGAACTTGGGTCCAGTGAGTTGTTTGAAATCTGCTTGCTCAGTTGGTTTCATCTTCCTTGCTTTAATTTTAGCTTCTCTTGTGGATTCGGAAATTGAAATATATCTTGAGATATATGTTATTTAGGCCTGTCACTTATTACCAGAAATTCAAGGTCATCTAGTTCAGCAGACGTACCTGGGGACCAACACTGATCCCTTCAAAAGTCAGAATTGAAATGAAGAAATTCAACCGTGCTTCTCTGAGCGGGCATCCTCACACTTGTGTCTCTGAGGGAATGTCTCCATCCGGTTACATGAGATGAGAAATCAGCCCGATGTTTGGGGAAGATAACAGCTGCAAAGCCATCGGTGACTTGGGGACCACACTAGCTCTTTCCTGAACCTTCTTGTATCTCAACACCATGTGTATCTTAGAGTCACTTAAAAACCCTTATTCTTGGAGTCAGAGTTTCTGTTCTCTTTTCTTCTAGAACAGAGGCCAGCAGTCTGTGTTTAGACTGCACAGCCTAACACGTTTACCATCTAGCCCCTTACAGACAGTGTTTCCACCCCCAACCTATGAACCGTGGTGGTTGTTTGTATGTGTACTGAAGGTCCTCTAGATCACATGAAAACAGGCAGGCTCAGGGAGGCTGATGTGCTCTGAGTCCGGGTACAGCATTAGGTTTGTGATGCCAGTGGAGGATAAGGTCACAGAACTGTCACCAGAGTTTCAAAGTACTCAAGACCTCAGAGCCTGTGAAGAAGCTGTGCACAGTGTCATGTGCCTGCAGCCTCAATGCTTGGGGACAGGATGCTGAAGAGAGAGGAAGATCCTGAGAGCTTGTTGGCCAGCTGGGCAAGTCAGAACAGTGTGCTTCCCGTTCTGTGAGGGCCCTGTCCCAAGGCAGCAAGGCAGAACACGACAGAGGAAGACACCCAACATCCTGCCCTGGCCTCTGCAAGCATGCACATGGGTGTGCACATCCTTATACTCACTTGCATGCACTATACAGACAAAGCACAAAAAACAAACCATACAAGGGCTACAATAGTAGGTTGCCCACGGTCAGGCGGTCTGACTGTGTGCAGCAGAGCACCATGGCATCCTCAGGTGTGGGCAATGAGGCTATAGTCTTGCATGCTTTGGAGGCCACACTAGGTCCCACTTCCTACTGGAAGACGTGAAAAAAGGATACGTAAAGTTAGATGTGGGAGCTTCCCACTGCTGCTTGTTTTCCTACTCAGGTCCCAAGCCTGGCTTGCCCTTTCTTTTCTCCACTGAAGTGCATTCAGAGTCTTCATGTTGGGTACCACTCAAAAGACTTACGTTTCACACTGGATTCCTTCATCTGCCTTTCGGGGTTCTACCAGCTTCTAGAATCATAGTCTTGGGGCTGCACGTCAGGAGAGCTGGAGCGTCGCTTAAGGTCCATTTCAGCAGCTGCCTCTTATATTATCTCTCAAGCTGTCCACCTCTCTCCCTGTAGAGTCCAGTCTGCTCTCTCTAGACTTGCTATGTCAGCCGGGACTCATGTTTGGTAATGACCAGAGCCGTGGGGGGACTGTTCTGGGTCTAAATGATGAGTACACACTTGAAGTTGGCAGCCGAGCCCCATGATGGCTAGTCTAGACCGGGTAAACAGGAATCCGCAAGGAGAGAGATGGCCGGCTCAAGGGATGATACAAGAGGCCAGTGCCCCTTTAAAGGCACAGCCTCGGTGACCTGACTTCCTCCCACTTAGCCCCACCCACTAAACGCTCCACTACCTCCCAGTGGTGTCCTAAGATGACAATTAATCCTTCAACACCCGGGCCAGTCCCCACTTTCTAGAATACAGACCCTTTCAACAGAGGCTTTTGGTAAGAGCCATTGATAACAAGTGAGGTGTGTTCCAAAGATGGGGGATGTTTGGAAGGAGTCTGGTGGAAGATCCACCTCAGCTCCCCTCCTCACCTCTTTCCCTAAACCTGCCCCTTCAAAGCCCACCAAACACAGCTCTTCCCCCAGAGAGGATCAGGACTACTCCCACAAGATATGTGTATATATATATATATCATCCCAGAAAACAGACTCATGGTTCTTCCCTTTCTTCTTCTCCCTGTCTGCTCTCTGCGGGGCAGGGGGATTACCCAGGAGAACTTTACCCATTAAACCTGGGCTTTCCGATTTGGTCTGATTCGGTTTGTTGCAATGGCAGAGAGGCCTTCAGGAGGCCTAAAACTTATCAGGGGAGCCATGCACATGGAAGGTGTCTTAGTTACTGTTCTATTGCCATGAAGAGACACCATGACCACAGTAACTCTTAGAAAGTATTTAATTGGGGCTTGCTTACAGTTCCAGAGGCTTAGTCCATTATCATCAGGGTGGAAACATGGTGGCAGGCATGGCGCTGGAGAAGTAGTTGAGAGTTATATACTGATCCACAGGCCAAGAGAGACTGACTGGGCCTGGCATGCGATTTCGAGACCTCAAAGCCCTCTCCCAGTCATACACTTCCTCCACCATATTCCTCCTAATCCTTCTAATCCTTTCAAAGAGTTCTACTCTCTGGTGACTAAACGTTCAAATATCTCCGCTTATGGGGGCCATTCTTACTCAGACCACCACAGAACACACTGAGCTTTCTGAGATCCTTGTTAATTTTTTTCTGTCCTCACACAGCACCTATGCTTGGAAAACAAGACAGTCACACCTGTGAGACACCTTTGCTACTGAGGCACATGGATGGATAGTGAGCTCCCTGCACCGAACTTCAGCAGGTGGGTGTATTTCTGTTTGTTGTTACGTTCTCACACAGTCTTGTGTGTGTCCAGTATGCAGGGGGTGCCTAGTCCACTTAATTCAACTGACCAAATCTGATTCTTTAGGAAGACACAAAAAGTACTCAGGGCCTATATGATGATGTGCTCAGATCTTTGAGGATGGGCTAGAGTCTGGCTAGAATGCAGTAGAGAAATCAGTGTGTTTTTTTTTTTTTAATCTGTTCACCAGCTGTGGTTCTGGGGGTTCAGAATGGGGAATGTCTGGATGAACAGAAGTAAAAATGCCTCTCTCCCTTGTGATTTTCTACTTCCCTCAGCAACTCTGGAACTAATGAGCAAACACCGAGTCGGTAACAGTTTTGTTGTTTGCTGTTTTTGGGGTGCTGGGAGGAAACCTAGAACCTGGCGATACTAGTCAAGTACCCTACCACTGAGCTACCTCCCCAGCTTGCGGTATCTTTAAAGCGCTGGCGCCCTGTGTGTAAAATATGCACTATCAAGCATTTGAGAAGAAGAGTGAGTGCTTTTGTTCCACCCAGCAGAATGTTTGTGGAGTCAGTTGAGCCAAGGGCTCCAAGGGAAGAGCCCCATCACACCGGAAACCCTCAAGTGCTGAGGACCCAGGGGCAGATCCTTGGGCTGTGATGTGTTTCTAGTCTTCTCTTTCCCCATAGGTCATGGCGGATCAACTTGACCTCCTCTTAGGCGTGATCTTCATGGCCAGCCCCATGCTGGGAATGTCTCCCTGTTCTTCTGATGGCCAGATAGCCTTATTTCGCTTCTGTAACCTTACCCAGATCCCCTGGGTCCTCGACACCACTGAGAGGCTCCTGCTCAGCTTCAACTATATCAGTGTGGTCAATGCCACATCATTTCCATTCCTGAAGCAGCTCCTGCTGCTGGAGCTGGGAACCCAGTTTACACCCATGACCATTGGCCGGGAGGCCTTCAGAAACCTGCCCAATCTTAGGATCTTGGACCTGGGCCAAAATAAGATTGAAGTCTTGAATCTAGATGCGTTTCAGGGACTGCCCCATCTCTTTGAACTTCGACTTTTTGCCTGTGGCCTCTCCAGTGTTGTCCTAAGAGATGGCTACTTCAGGAATCTGAATTCACTAGCTCGCTTAGACCTATCTGGCAACCAGATTTATAGCCTTCATCTCCATTCTTCATTTCAGGAATTGAATTCCTTAAAGGCCATAGATTTTTCTCTCAATGAAATCCTCACTCTATGTGAGGATGAACTCAAGCCCCTGCAGGGCAAAGCACTCTCCTTCTTTGGCCTCAAATCAGCTAGCCTGTTCAGCAGAGTCTCTGTGGACTGGGAGACATGCAGGAACCCATTCAGAGACATGTGGCTGGAAACTCTAGATCTTTCTAGCAATGGCTGGACAGTGGACATCACAGGGAACTTCAGCAACATCATCTGGGGGAGCCGGGTTTCCTCTTTGATGCTTACGTACCATATAATGGGGTCTGGCTTTGGCTTCCAGAACATGAAGGACCCTGACCAGGACACATTTGCTGGCCTGGCTAGAAGTTCGGTGATATTCCTGGACATCTCCCATGGTTATATCTTCTCCTTGAATTCCCGGGTGTTTGAAACGCTGAAAGATTTGAAGATTCTGGACCTTGCCTTTAATAAGATAAACAAGATCGCAGACAACGCATTTCATGGACTTGACAATCTCCAGGTTCTCAATATATCATATAATCTTTTGGGAGAACTTTATAATTCTAACTTCTATGGGCTACCTAGAGTGGCCTACATTGACCTTCAAAAGAACCACATTGGGATCATTCAATCCCAAACATTCAGATTCCTGGAAAAATTACATACCTTGGATCTCCGTGATAATGCTCTTAAAACCATTAATTTCATTCCAAGCATACTGACCGTCTTCCTGGGCGGCAATAAGCTGGCCAGTTTGCCACACGTTCGCTTCACAGCCAACTTCATCCAGTTATCTGAGAACAGGCTAGAAAATCTGTCTGACCTCTACTTCCTCCTGCAAATTCCCCAGCTCCAGTCTCTCATCCTGAATCAGAATCGCCTTTCTTCCTGCAAGGCAGCCGACACCCCTTCAGAGAACCTGAACTTGGAACAGCTTTTCCTTGCAGAAAACATGCTGCAGCTTGCCTGGGAGACTGGCCTCTGTTGGGATGTTTTTAGAGGCCTTTTCCGCCTCCAGATCCTGTATCTGAATAGTAACTATCTTAACTTCCTTCCACCTGGAATATTTAACGATCTGGTTTCCCTGCGTTGGCTCAATCTTGGCGCTAACAGGCTGACCTCTCTCTCTCCTGGCAGTTTACCTGCTAATTTAGAGATTCTTGATATATCTAGAAATCAGCTTTTCTCTCCTGATCCTGGGTTGTTTGCTTCACTTAGCATCTTGGACATAACTCATAACGAGTTTGTCTGCCAATGTGAACTTAGCCCTTTTATCATCTGGCTCAACCTAACCAATGTCACCCTGCTTGGCTCTCCTGCAGATGTATACTGCATGTACCCTGACTTGCTGCTAGGGACCTCCCTTTATGAAATCTCCACCAAGGACTGTGATGAAGAGGAAACCTTGCGGTCCCTAAAGTTTTCCCTTTTCATCCTGTGCACCGTCACTTTGACTCTGCTCCTCGTCACCACCCTCATAGTCATAAAGTTCCGGGGGGCTTGTTTCCTGTGTTATAAGACCATCCAGAAGTTGGTGTTCAAGGACAAGGTCCAGAGTTCGGAACCTAGTGGATACAGATATGATGCCTATTTTTGCTTCAGTGGCAAAGACTTTGAATGGGCACAGAACGCTTTGCTCAAACACCTGGATGCTCAGTATAGTTCCTGCAACAGACTCAGGCTGTGCTTTGAAGAAAGAGACTTCATCCCGGGGGAAAACCACATCTCCAACATCCACGCAGCTGTCTGGGGCAGCAGAAAGACTGTGTGTCTAGTGAGCAGGCAATTCCTCAAGGATGGCTGGTGCCTGGAAGCCTTCAGGTATGCCCAGAGTCGGTGCCTGTCTGACCTCAAGAATGTTCTCATCGTGGTGGTGGTGGGGTCCCTGTCTCAGTATCAGCTGATGAAACATGAGACTATCAGAGGGTTTCTGCAAAAACAGCAGTACTTGAGGTGGCCCGAGGACCTCCAGGATGTTGGCTGGTTTCTCAGTAAACTCTCTGGGCACATACTCAAGGAAGAAAAGGGAGAGAAGAGAAGCAATACCCTTCCGTTGCAAACTGTAACAACCATTTCCTAGTGGAAGGAACCCTTTACAAGCACACAACTTTGTATGCACACAACTATTTGGGGATCCTTCCCAGGGGTTGTTTTCTGACTATGAGAGCATCAGCAATCTCTTAATTTCCATGTCAACAGGTGTTTTGTGTCACTGACTTCCAAATGGAAATTAACAGGTCCAGAAAACTGCAGTTGCTTCTGAAGGGGCCCACTCACCATCAATTTCCTTTCAGGCCGGATAATACTGTTTCCTCCCATTCTAGTGCGTCCTGGATGCAATCGCAGCTTCCTAGATGGTGAGGACACCTTGGAGCAGTGACAGGTGGCTTCACGCTCTCTGTGCTGTTCAGTTCAAGAGCAGGCTGCTGGATAATCCTGAGTTCTTGACCCTGCAGAGCATGGACAGAGGAGACGGGGCCTTGTCTGGCCATAGAAACGAGGCCAGTGCTGAGGACTGCTGTCGCTCTCCCTCAGTGAGAAGAAGTTGGAGGGCAGCGGTCCCATCGCTGTGGCCACAGCGCACTTCCTTCCTGTTGTGACCCCGCAGGTCCAGCGTTTGTGGGTCATGGCCATCTTCCGACCTGGACCTCTCGCCTGATGCTCACACCCTTCCACGACTTAGCACCAGCCTGACCTTTGCGTTTTCTTCCCTACAACTATACACCAGCTGTTGTGTCTGCCGCACAAGTGTGAGAAGGATGTGGACGTCACACACTGATCTCTTACTGCTTCTGCGCTTCCTTAGCTGTGTAACTCGAGCATTCTATGTCATGCCTGGGCCTCGGCGTTCTCTCCTGTAGGCCTAACGGTATCTACCTCATAAATATGCGGCAACCGCTCACTGGCCAAGAATGTCATGGCTTCTCTGATAGTTTTCTTAATTGCCCTAGTGACCAGAGGAGAAGACTCACATTCAAAGGCCCCTGGAGGCTGCAGTGATTTTTTTTTTTGAGTTTGCATTTTTTTTTTAATCCTAAAAAGGAATTTTTGTGTACTCTGCCTTCTAATCATCTTTGTGCATTTATTAATGGAGCAGTTTTTCTGCAGAAATGTTAAGGAACTTTAGACCAAAGAACTTGCGTCCCAAGTACTCTTGCCTGTCATTCAAACTCCTTCACACTCAGTGTCCTGCGAGGCCAGCTGTGGCAGCGTGAACGCACAGGGGGACTCGCCACCAAATGTCACTCTTGGAGCCTCACGGGGGCAGACACATGCACCTCAGACTCTTTGCACTTCTTAGGCATGTGTCTGAGCATACCCTGCAGTCGGCATTATACTTGTCATTATACAAACAACATACATCCCACTCCACCTCTTCTTTCTGGAATGTTCTCCCATATCTTCCCATCCATTCTACACATTCTTTGAAATCCAGTCCATAAAGACCCCGTGAATCCTTCCAACCCCAAGTCCTCCACCCTTTCTTCTCTGGACACTCTCGGTACGACATCTATTCTTTCTCGCCTAGGACTTACCCCTCGCTGCCCCTCTGGACCACAGACTCCATGAGGAAAGTTTGCCCCGTGCTCCCAGCCCCACCCTCACTAGTCACAGCATCGCATACGGCTTAGGGACCACGTGGGAGTCTTCCGCCTGCGCCTCCTGCCCCGGCTTCTTCCTCCACTAACTCCCACCAGGGTTGTTTCCCTACAGTAGCATGACTGCTTCTTTGTGGTGGCCTCGGATTTCTGTCACTGAAATGTATGCCTGTGATGTGTTTGGCGTGTGTGTGTGTGTGAGGATACCCCAACTGGGAGCCCTGGTGGCCAGCCCTTTTCTGTTTACCTGTGTGTGCTGGGCCAAGGGTGGGACCTGGTCCACAGTAAGTTCTTAATAAATACCCAAGTGTCTGATGACGCCCACTTTCTTATGTGTCCATATAGTTGTCTTGTGCTCTTAGACCTCCAGGGAGGGGTAAGGGCAGGGCTAGGCTGTGACAGTGACATCAGAGAGAAACAGAAGGCAGGTGAAGGTCGAAGATGCCACAGGCTCCGGGAGGCACTGGGCTTCATCTTGTGGTGTGGGCACATCTGGAACAGCCAAGAGTAGTGCTGGCATTGAGGAACGGGTGTGTGGGGGCAGGAACACAGCCCTGGGCTAATCACAGAGAATCCACTCTTTTGATCCCTGTTCTAAGGGGCACAGCAAAACCAGACCCCAGCCTTCCAGACAGTTACAGCCACAGCTCCTAAAGACGGAGGCAGATGAGGCTGGGCTGGTTCAGTCTCACCACTCTGCTGTCCTTCAACCTTGGCTGCAGGGACACACTACAGGGACAGCCATGATACTCAGCAGGTCTCGGCAGAGCCTCTCCCTGGAACGAGGCGGCGCCGAGCAGCTAAAGAGGAGGAGATGAGGAAAAGTATAGACACACGCAGCTCCACAACTCTGCCTGCTTCTGAATTACTCAGAAAAGTGTGGCTTTCCTCTTTTTCTTTCTACCTCTCTTCTAAGCATGCTTTCCCTGGCACTTTGGTCTTCCTTTTTTTTTTTTTTTTTTTTTTTTTTTTTTCTGGAGCCCCCCTCTAGGCCACATGGTCTGTCTGCCTGACTTCCCTGCCGGCTTCACTCACGTGACATGGCTTTCCCCTTTTTCTTCTCCAGTCTACTCACCCCAGCATCTGCTGAGGTACACACCCTGCCCGCCCTGGGGTTTTTATTTGTTTGTTTGGTTTGGTTTGAAGTTAAACTCTAACAAAATTGTTTTCAAGCTTTAAAAAAAAAAAAAAGGACTCTACTGCTCAGCAAGAAAATTGAAGGGCGTTGGTTCTCTTTAGTCACTAGAGAAATATAAATCAAAACCACGTTGGTGTGACACTACCCACCCACCAACATGACGAAAATCAAGATGCCTGGCAGTACCAAATTGTGAAAAAGACATGGAACAATGGAAACGCCTTGGTTGATGTTGAATATGTAAATTAGCATCTTTTCAGAAATCCAGTTGTCATTTCCTGGTAGTGTTGAATCCACACATGTCCCCCGCATATTAGAAACATGTACATAGTCCACCAGATGCTTTGTCAGCATTATTTACAATAGCCAATACAGGAAGCAACTTTCTTGTCCATTAACCATAAAAGAACAGACTGTGGCCATTAAGAAACATGGACACTTCAATGATTGCAGCAATTCATAACCACAGGCGCCAATCTCACAGAAATGCTGGCAGTGGAGCATAATGATTATGTATGAAAAGACAGCACCCAGCTGATCGTGTTGACAGCAGTCACCTTTGAGGCATACGGAAGGGACTTCTGAGATACTGGGTAGGCTCCATGTCTTGACCTGGGCAGTGATGACCAAGGGTGTACAGTTTGTGGCAATGTAGTTTCTGTGCACCCCTGGATCTGTTCACTTTTGTCCAAGGTTGTATTCTGCAGTTTAAAGTCAAAGAAGCTTAGGAAACAGGGACATTTTTTATCATGTCTGTAGAATAGATGAGCAAATGCTTCATCCCCAAAACACTTCAGTTTTGTTGGGAAGGTTATTGAGTATCATTGTGTTTCCCTGCACTGCCCTCACCAAAACGGTGATTTCTCTGGGGATTTGGGGAGATCATTAGGGTACAAGAGGACACACGTTTTCATTATGCATCTTTGCTATTAATTTATTTTTTATTTCTATACAGCATATATGATCAGAGACAGAAGACAAGTTGTGGGAATTCATTCTCTTCTTCCACCATGTGGGCTACAGGGATTGAACTCAGGCCGTCGTCAGGTGTGGTGGCAAACCCGTTTACTCACTGAGACGGCATTGCACACTCTCACCGGAGCCTTTGATACTACTTAATGTTTAACAATGTATGTGTGAGCCGGGCGTGGTGGCGCACGCCTTTAATCCCAGCACTCGGGAGGCAGAGGCAGGCGGATCTCTGTGAGTTCGAGGCCAGCCTGGGCTACCAAGTGAGCTCCAGGAAAGGCGCAAAGCTACACAGAGAAACCCTGTCTCGAAAAAAACCAAAAAAAAAAAAACAAAAAACAAAAAACAATGTATGTGTGTGTGTCTGTGTCTGTGTGTGTCTGTGCGTGTGTGTGTGTGTGTGTGTGTGTGTGCGCGTGCGTGCGCGCGCGCGTGTGCATGTGTGTGTGTCTGTGTGTGTATGTGTGTGTTGTTAATAAGTCTTTAAATAGGCAAAATAAATATGCCCTCACTCAAAATCAAGAGGATAACGTCTGTCTGTGTAAAAGACAGAGAATATAACAATTGTCACCCAGAATTTATTTTATCTACTTACTTTTTTCTTTCAAGGCAGAGCCTTACCTTGTTGCCCAGGTTGGGACTGCAAGCATATGCCACCATACTAGCTCACAATTTTTAAATTAAACAGGCAAGGTAGAGAAGTTATTTCAGCCGATGACTATGTATGGACAAATCATGTCGAGCTGGCAAGGTGGCTCAGCCGATGGGGGCCTGCTCTGCAAGCCTGGCGGTGTAAGTTCGATCCCGGGAAACACACACAAAGGAGGAGCCAACTGACTCCACAATTGTCCTCTGACCTCTACACGTGCTGCGGCACAAATGCACACCAACACACATATACACCGTGTGAGTTCACACTACACAGCAATAGTAAATATTTTTAAGAGTTTATATATGTAGGTAATATTTTGCTGTTTTCCTTGTGAGTAAAGGAATTTTTAATCTGTTTTACTTAGCAGTTAAGTATTTTATTTCTCATCAGCCACAAGAGCCCTCATTTAGATGGAGTCTTAAAGAAGTTCAGCATTTTTATTTTACAGAAAATTCCATGGAAAGAACTCGCTCAGGCTGCTGTGGTCCTCTCTGGCGGCAGCATGGCCCCAGCCATTCAGACAGGGTGGCTTTATTTCTGAAACATGGGCATCTGACCCAAATGGCTGGAGATCCTGTTTCTTTTCCCAATTAAGGCTTCAGGGCTCCATTTTCCCATCTCCTCCCCAGGAAGGCTGCCTCACAGAGCTGTGATAAAAAGCCAATGACATCATGTCTCACTGAGGCTCAGCCTCACTTCAGGAAGCAGGTGCTTTGGCGGAGAGGAGCTGGGTCTTTTTCTCTGCTGTGATGACGTAAGTTCGCTGCTCGAGAAGTCCTCAGGGCCCAACACTCAGGGCTGTCTACGTGGTTTTTCCAGTGACCTGGGCTGTTAATGGCCCCACTCCTGGTACCTTCCCAGCTGCAGGTGTGGTATATGGCAGCATCTTCCAAGTCTGTAAGTCATGCCAAGCCTGGAGGGATTTACACAAGTAATTTACCACCGGTATGGCCCCTGCGAAGATAAGGAAAGCTTTCGGGAGAGGGAACTCGAAAGCCCACTTGTTCTTGGAAATAAGATATCTAGCCAAGTGGTCATGCCGAGGTGCAAGAGCGGGTAGGGGGTCTTGACTGGCAAAGGCCTCCCTCTGGCCTTGCTCTAGCTGCAGCTCTGAAACAAGCCTTGAGGTCCTCACAGGCCATCCCTAGAGACATTCCCAGAAAATGTCAGGGATTTTGAACTGGAAGACCCCAGGTGTAACTCTGCCTAGGTCTCCTGTCACCCTTGGCACTTCACAGATTGAGTTGTGGTCATTGTTTTTAACCTAAGCTAGCGAGACGGCTCAGCTGGGCAAAGCACTTGTCCCCAAGCCTAATGACCAGAGTTCCACCCCAGGATCCACATGATGGAAGGAGAGAAACAGTTCCCACAAGTTGTCCTCCGGCATCTATGTGCATAATGTAGCACATGAGTGGGTGCACATATACACACACGTATACACACACACATGAACACACACACACACACACACACACACACACACACACGAACACACACAATAAATATGCATCAACACATGCTGCAGAGAGGCACAACTCTGCTGTGTAAGTTGGCCATGTGGGTCTCTCTGGGCTCCTGGGTCTGCCTCCAGCTTTCCTGGTCTGGACACTCATGCTTAGTCCCTGAGGTGAAGTCACCCCTTTAAAGATCTGGGAAATACCCCTGGAAATCTGAGAAGGAAGTCAGTCACTAAGCTGTTTTTAAAAACACAGTAAAACAGACAAATCCTAAATGGACCCCTTAATTCCTGCAGCAATGTACCTCAGTCAAGATATAGAATAGTTCCCCACTCCCCAAATTCTCTTTCCTTTTCTGCACACTCCACCCTTACCTCAATTCAACATCATGAACGTAGAAGGAATTTCCCTATTTTGAAACTTCACGTAAAAGGAACCATAGCCCAATTTTTGCATCTGTTTTCTTTTGCTGAACATAATTTAAGATGCTTCTTGTTATAACCTGGTGGTTTTTAGTTTTCATTTTCCTACGGGGGTTGTTTCTAGGTTTGAGCTGTGAGAAATAAGACTACAATATACATCACTTTGCAGATCTTTTTGTAGCTCCATCTTCACCTCTCCTGGGTAAGTAACTAGAAGTGAAATCGTTGAGTTGTGAGAGTGATGTACATTTTCTTGAAAGAAACTGCCAGTGTTTCCAAGATTGTTGTAACCGTTTGCACTGGTACCTCCTGTGTGTGTGTGTGGGGGGGGTGTCGGGCTGCCCCATGGCCTTGCCAACATTTGCTATAGTTAGTCATCCGGTGGGAATGTAGCCTCAGCATGTATGGTCTTCATGAGTACTCCCCAAGTTACCTCCAGTGCTTAGTAAGCATGTCTGATCACTGTAGATGAAGAATTGTTCAAGTTGTTCCCATTTTAATTGGTGCCCTGTGACTTTGCCTAGGGAGACATAAAGAAATGTCTACTCACTCATCTCAGATACAAAGAATGATAGATTCTGAGCCCGCCCCCTGAAGGTACTAGGCACTCTAAGTTGGCCAAATCCCACAGCCTAAAGAAATCTCTCTCTCTCTCTCTCTCTCTCTCTCTCTCTCTCTCTCTCTCTCTCTCTCTCTCTCTCACACACACACACACACACACACACACACACACACACACACACACTGCCCCCCCCACTGCAGTGTTCTCTGAGACAGAGATTAAGAAGTCCTGTGTAGCGCCGCAACCCATATTCTACAGGCCTACCCAATACCTGGCTCCTCCATGCTCTTTGTATGTAGGCTATCCCAGAAATCACATGGTGTGAACTTCCCAACACCCCGATATAAAAGCCAGATATTTTCCTTTACTCTAGGGATTTCTCTGAAAGCTTTTCTCTGGGTCCCCTCTGCCATGTTGTCCATGGTAGCTCACTTGTGCTCTCTCTCTCTCTCCCTCCCTCCCTCCCTCCCCCCCCCAAGCCATCTCTCTTACTAAAGCCCCTCTTCACTTTTAAAGCCCTTCAAGGCCCCATGATTTTGTCTCTAATATGAAGGACTATCCCACTTCAAGGTTTGATCACAGCTCCTGTGTGAAGATCTCTCCCTTAATAAAGTTCATTCCTGAAGGTAATTTTGTGTCAGCTCCTTTCCCGACCCAACCCAGCTGCTGTCTTTTCTAATGAAGAGAGCACCAACAGACCAAAGGAAGGATCTACCCAGGTCTAAATGGGTGAGCCAATCAGTTGATCCAGCTTACTTAAAGAGCATGGATGACTCAAAGACAGACCCAGCTCCAGGAAGTGTCTAGAGCATACCATACCAACATACCAACATCCTGAGTACCTCTCAGCAGGTTTATTATAAGCAAGAGTCTTCCACCTCCAGTCAGCCCTCATATAACCAGGAGAGGGCAGGGCCATGTGAGCATTTCCCCTCTCTTCGGGAAGGGATGCTTTGAGGCATCATCTCTTGTGAGAGTTCTTGCTGGTGATCACACTTGTTCAAGTTCAAGATGGCACTGGTTGTGTCCAACCCAGAAAAAACAGCGACACAACAGTTGGGTTGCCTTTCTACTTTTCATTTGTAGGCCAGGCATATTGTATATGTTCAGATGCAAGCCTTTGCCCGATAGATGGATTACTATTATTTTCTCACAGGATATAATTTGACTTCTCATCTTCCTAACAATGTCTTTAATGCACAAGAATCCTTATTTTTGAGGAAGTCCAATTGGATGCACTTATGATTAGTATTGTGACCTGCCTGGAAATGTTTGCCTGCCCCAAGGTCATGAGGATATTCCTCAGTTGCCTTCTGGGGCCTTTCTAGTGTTTAGTGTTTGTATTTTAAATGTGTGGTCCCAAGGCTGGCTGGGGATTGAGGTTCATTGTGGGAAGGAGCCACTACAGTGTAAGACCACACCCAGGGAAGGAAGCCCTCCATGGTGATCACCCTTCTCCTCTCTTGTTTTCCTCTTTCTGAACGGGAAGAAACTCGAAAGAACTGTTTCCTGGGGCTGTCAGTGATGGAGGACCATGGTCCTCCAAGTTAGCCCATGACAGCATCTTGCTGAAGTCCTGGGGCTCCCTGCTAAGGAGGGAAGGAACCAGACTGGACTGGGCTTCTTTGTGCCAGGCTCTACACTGGCCAGTTCACACACATAACCTCATTAAAGTCACATGACTGGATCGGGCAGTGTGGACACAACCCATCTCATAGAGAAAGAAACTGAGATGCAGACGCTTGGGCAACTTGCCTAGCTAGTGAACGGTACAAACCTGGATTCTCCGACACTTTGCTGTCCTTCCTCAGCCCCCAGGGGCCCGTTTGCTTTCTGTCTCTTTGCTGGGATGTGGGTCCTGGCACGTGGTGGCTTTGTCCCAGGAAAATGCCAGCCCACCCCAGATCTCAGTGGTCTAAAGACACTCCCTGGTACTCTAGCCTTCTCTCCTTCCCACCATCCGTTTGGGATCCTCTCCAGAAGAACTAAGCCACTCTGTGACCTCCAGCTAGTCAACGTCTTAATTAAGAGAATGCGGGATCTTACAACTGACCTGTTCTGAGGCATGGGGGGCAGGGCCAGGGTAGCCACACCCCCTGGAGGCCTTGACCCCGGATTCCCATGAAGCTTGCCCAAATAGCAGGTGCCCCTGGGTTTTGCATGGACAGTTGGAATCCTACTTATGTATTCTAGTTACTGTTCCATACAGAAGCCAAAGAGATACTTCCAACAATGAATCCAGTCACCTTGACCTCTAGCTTAAAAATGGACAGGCTCACATAGCCCAGGCTAGCTAAGGTTGACCTTGAACTTCTGATCCTTCTGCCTCCATCTCTCGAACGCTGGGATTGCAAGCGTGTGCCACCATAACTGTTGTGTGCAGGGCTGAGGCTTAGGCAGCGGAGCCACATTTGCAATCTCGGACCTCACTGCTTTTTGAGGAAGAAAACGTCCAATCCACCCACCCCTTGGCTTCCAAGGCCATTCCTGAGTGTGTGAAGCATCCAGCAGGGTGCGCTGTAGAGACATCCTGGAGCGGGAGCCATTAATTCCGCGCTCTTTCCCCGTTCCCTGGCACCGCTGCTCACCACCGCCCTTGTTATGAAGGCTGGGGGGGCGGGGGGGGGGGAAAGACACTGACTCATTAGAGCCGTGTGTCCGAGGGATCCAGAGCCTGCTGGAGGGATGCCCCGCTGGAGCATCTGCAAAGAGCCTGCTCTTTGCTGTTCTGTTTCATCTCTGCCTGCGGTGGTCAACACAGCGCTGTCTGGCACCCCGTGAGCTCTGCCTGGGAAGGGATTGAGGGAGAGCTGGGCTGCCCAGAGGCCTGGAGCTGTGGCGGGAAGGAGGGCGGAGGTCAGAGCGATCACCATAATCGGTTCTGAGCTAATCCTTTGGACTCAGTCTTAAGAGCAAGGAGATGTCATTGAAGGGTGGTAAGCTGGGAAGACACTACCCGATTAGTGTTTTGAGGACATAATCCTCTGTAGTTAAGGAAAAGCTTTGATGGTACTGCGCAGGATAGACGGCTCTACTTCATAGCATTTTGTTGCGCCTTAGGAACGTGGGCAGCTAGAGATGAGGACAGAGAAAACAGTGCCCCAGCGAGTGGGAGCCTGTGCTCTAACCTGGCCTGGGGTTGGAGAACCCTGGCTGAGCACAGGAACGGCATGAAAGGGACTCTGGGCTTTTGCAGAGCGAAGCCAGAAATTATAGAGGGGCCCGAAGTTAAAAAGGGGCCACAGTAGGTGGAGCACATAGGAGGCCATCCATGTGAAGGATGTAGAGTCTGCCCTGGATTCTGTTTCCTGTCTGTGACACTGGCATCCCGTGAGAACTGAGCCCATGGGGCTCACTCATAAGGGTCAATGGGAGGGCTCACAGGATCGTCTCTGCAGCGCCTGCACACAGGAGGCGCGTGTACTGTTACTGCAGCTGCTATTGGCAAATCAAGGGCGACCTCGTAGTCAGCAAAGGAAGGCAGGTGGAGCAAGGTGTGGGAGGTGGAGCTGGGGGAGCGCCAGCTTCCTGGGAGGAGCACTGGACCCCTTACCTGAGGGCGGGGAGGAGCCACTGAGGAGTTAAGCCATTTTGACCAAAGTGAGGAGATTGAAAGCTAGGCGAAAGGAGAAGGGTGAATCTCGGGACGCTGGAGCTGGGGACTGAGCACAGAGTGTACTGTGGATAAAGAAACAACTTGACATCAGAGGCCTTGACCCAGGAGAAGCTGTGGCCTTCTGCCCCTGAGGACTGAGACTCGTGCTTAGAGAAAGCTTGAGGAGTCCCCATGATCGAGGGAGAGGCAGGAGTAGAGCAGAGGAGGCTTACAGAAAAAGGAGCCTGGGGGGTAGCGGGGGAGGACAGTTCTGGGAACACTGTTGGTTAAGGAGAGCAGAAGAGAAGCTGATGGACGACGGAGATGTCTGGAGAGGTGGGTGGACCACGACAGACCAGTCACACAGAACCCAGGAGACACACTCTGAAACTAAGACACTGAAAACAGCTAGGAGCTGGGGTCATGGATGGAGGGAGGGAGGGGAGGTGGATGGGTGGATGATCATTGCCAAGTACAGCATGATCATCCCATAGGGAAGGCCTGGGAAATGTCCTATTGGCCTGGGCTATGGGGAGGTCACCGGTGAACTCAGAACAATGAGAAAACTGTGTGCGGTGTGAGCAGTGAGAAGCAGATGAGAGATGGAGCCAGTGAGAGGACCAGGCAGACACCATAACAGGCTGCTCAGTCTTCTCTCGGAGATCAGGCCTCAATTTCAGTTTCCTGAGACTGGAGCAAGCAGTTTCTGGGAGGGCCATGAACAAAGACATAGTCCTTGCAGTAGCTCCCTTTCTGCACGTACTCTGACTGCTCAAGGTTCAGCCAGTTGTTTACTGTCTGGGACCCCTCACCAACTTAGAGCTACATGCCTGGGTCAATGTGAACGTGTGAGGCCAGCCAGCCTCCATGGCAGCTCAAGGACAAAGCCTGGCACTTGTCAGGCCTGCCCCAAAATGGATAACTGTAACCCCCGAATAACCCCAACCAATTAAAAGTTAATAACATGGTGGCCACTCACATAAACCAATCCTGAGTCTGTTCCTATGTAGTCTGTAGACTCCAAGCCCCCTTGCTTTAAAAACCTTGCCCCATTGCTACTCGGGGTCTCTCCTGCTCTGCTGCTGCGTCAGACGGACGGAGAGTCCCGAGTTAACTCGTAGTAAAAATCCTCCTTGCTTTGGCATCGGAATTGGCCTATTGGTGGTCTTTGGGGGACTCTGGGTCCAACAGCTAGGATAGAATGTCTCCCCACAAGCAGGCAGCTCGGCCAGTGGAGCAAATGATAGAGGGAGTTTATAAGGGAGATATGGGTGAAGAGGTGATTTTTGTTGAGATAAAAAAGGTCCTAAGATGTTGAAGTAGGGTGGAGAGGGCTGAGGACTCGGGAGTCAGAGGCAGTCCTCGGTTGGGGGTGGAAGGAGCCCCCACCCTAACCCAGTCACAGCTGACGGGAGAACAGAGTGTGGGAGAGAGGTGAGGCCCACCCTTGAACCTCACACAAATGCTCAGGCCCATGTTCATAGGCAAGGTCAAGAGGATTTTTTTTTTTAATTTGGAAGAAATAAATGCAAAGACAAACATTATAACGCTTCCAGCCTTCACAAAGCTGGCTACCACTTCATTGCAGCGAGACACATTTAAGGTGCTTGTACTGGAGTTCCAGCCCATGTTTCTTTCTGCACACGACAATGTGTCTACGCCTGAGCTAACTCAGTATTTTACGTATTCTATTATTTTTTTACGATGCAGGGGATTGAATGCAGGGTTCGTTCATGGGAGGCAAGCTCTCTACCATAGGGCTGCATCCCCAGCCTGTCCTTTTAAAAAACCTTTTGAGCTAGGGTCTCACTAAGTTGCCCAGGTAGGCCTTGAACTTGCAATCCTCCTGCCTCAGCTTCCCGAGTAGGTGGGATTACAGACCAGCAGCACCAGGCCTGACTTTCATTTGTTTTAAATAAACTTTCTCCATTAGGTGTGTGTGTGTGTGTGTGTGTGTCTGTATGTGTGTGTGTGTCTGTGTGTGTGTGTGTGTGTGTGTGTGTGTGTGTGTGTGTAAGAGGGAGAGAGAGAAGTATAAAAGTCCATCTTGTTTACAGTTTCAGTTGAGAAAATTAAATCCTCCAGGTCTGTAATGGAAAGAAATGGTAACTTCTTGTAAGAACGTGGTGTGGTGGAGGGGAACAGCCCGTGGATCACACATTTATGTGTTTATCAGGCAGTGATATAATTGACATTACAGCGGACACTCTGGAATTCCGTCCTCCCTCAGCTCCCTCCTCATTAATTGCACTTGACTTCTTTGGAAAGAAAAGTTTCCTTGAAGTGTTCCATCATCTGAGTCAGGCTTGGAGCAAATCTTTTGGGGGAAAAAAAACAGAGCTAAAATTGCTTCAACAGTTTCTGACTGATGGGATGTTGGAAAGCACACACGCATGCTCCCCCCTCCCCACTTTTTTTAAAGAGAAGGAAGAAGAAACGCTGATCTATTTTTACACCGACGTTAAGGCTCCATCCATAGAACCTATAAAACCCGAACTTGGCAAGACCGGAGCTGACATCTTTGAAGAGGTAAAGCCCAGCTGGCTGGAAAGAAAAAGGCCACAGCCATCACAAAAGTTGAAAACCCCGCATCCTGAGCCTACTGAGGGAAACCTCTCCTGCCCTGAATTTCAGCAAAGCTCATTAGAGAGACCAGGCTAGCAGCTTCAAGGGTGTCGCTGGGTGCTGGTTCCGTTCATTAAAAGCAACCCCGAATAAAAAGAAGAAATAGAAGCAGGAAGAGACAACTCTTCAGCAATGGCAGCCTGATGGGAAAAGAACATACACCCACACCTGCATTTTAAAGACCCAGGTTCCTGCAGGAGCCTTCCTGGGCCCTGGAGACAAGGACAGATAAGGTTTCTGGGCCAAATGACATTTGAAATCTGCATTTGAAGGCATGACGAGGCCAGTGGATTAAATTCCCAAGTGTACCCACAAGTTCTAACTCCACAGCTCCTGACTTCTCCTCCATTGTTGTTGTTGTTTAAAACAGGGTTTCTCTGTGTGACTGTCCTGAAACTTGCTCTGTAGCCCAGGCTGGCCTTGAACTCACAGAGATCCTCCTGCCTCTGCTTCCTAGTGCTGGGATTAAAGGCGTGCACCACCACCATCAGGTCCACAGCTCTCCCTTTTAAAACACCTCAGAATACATCCAAGGACAGTCTCTGACACCAAACCCATGACAAAGAGATGGGTTTCACCTGGTTTATCCGACTCCTTAATTGAGACGAGAGATGTCTCACGTGAGCCAGGAAACTCACTTATGTGAGGTATCCCCTGGGGAAAGAAAACACCGGAAAGTCAGTAGAACATAGGGCCTGGGACCAGAGCGCTCAAAGAATCACTGTCGGAGCTGGTCGCCTCCCGAAGGCTCAGTTTCTTCTTGCCAGAGCAGGCCTAGGTTTGCTCCCCCGGCACTGTACACACCATGCTTGATGGCCCACACTTGTAATTCCAGCCCACCGGTAATGGAGGCAGCAGGCAGATCAGGAGTTCCAGGTCATTCTTGACTCCATAATAAGTTCAAAGCCAGCCTGGGCTGTGTAAGACTCTGTCTTGACGTAGATACATAGATACGTAGACAGACAGACAGACAGATAGACGGATAGACAGATGGATGGATGGATGGATGGATGGATGGTCAGACAGATGGACGGACAGATAGATAGAAATGAGTGTAATTTTTGATATGGTTTTATGTAGTTTATTTAAAGCACAGCCAGGCTCCCAGGTATCCCCTGCTGGCTCAGGACACTCCTTTCCCAGCATGAGCTAATAAACACACAATAGTTTATAAACCGTGAAGTGCCACAAAAAATGTTGGTTTGCTTCATGAATATGTAGAACATAAAGCCCCCCACTGCGCAAGTATTGTATTCCTTCATGATGGCGCATGTGCATTGGGAGCAGGCCCTCTCTCTTCAGGAAGGTCGCAGTGGGGCTCTCAGCCTGTAGGGTCCCCATGAGCATTGACAAAGACTCGGGCTTCTCCTCCTGCCTCTGAGTCCTGTGCTCTGGGGGCTGAAAGGACCAGGCAGACGCCACAACAGGCTGCTCAGTCTTCTCTCAGAGATCAGGCCTCAATTTCAGTTTCCTGAGCAAGAAGTTTCTGGGAGGGCCATGAACAAAGACATAGTCCTTGCAGTAGCTCCCTTTCTGCACGTACTCTGGCCACTCAAGGTTCAGTCAATTGTTTACTGTCTGGGACCCCTCACCAACTTAGAGCTATGTGCATGGGTCAATGTGAATGTGCTAGGCTAGCCAGCCTCCATGGCAGCTCAAGGACAAAGCCCGGGACTTGTCCAGGCCTGCCCAAAAATGATAACTGTAAGCCCCAACCAGTAAATTCAAAGGTTACATACCTTCACCCAGTTATATGACGCAAAGGCTTGTACCACCCTGCTAGGGGTTTTCCCTTTAAAAACCCCCTTACCATGAGAGCTTAGGGCCATCCTCCTCCACCCGCTGTATCCAGTGTTGGACACGGACCAAGCCCGGGCTTGCTTGTTATCAATAAACCCCTGGGTGTTTCTCATCGGATATCGGCTTTGTGGTGGTCTTGCTGGGGGTCTTGCCACACAGGCACAACAGGGCCAAGCTCTGGTTTCCCTCTGTCTTGGAGGATCCAGTCTGAGCAAATTCCTGTTGTTACATCAGCTCAGAGAAGATCGCCCCTAGTCCCTGCTTGGGACCCCATTGACAGTCTTCATATTCAGTCTTTAGCAAGAATCCTACCAGTCGTTCTGACAAAGTCCCCCCAAGTTGGTGAGCCCTGCTAGTGACATTCCACGCGCCGACACCCATCCTGTTTCTTGGCTGTGACCCCACTCGTCCTTTGTTGGAGTCACCGGAGCTCCGTGCCTTTCCCTCCCCCCCCCCCCCCCCCCCGCAGGGGTCCTTCTACCTGCCGTGACGGTCCCCTAGAAACACAGACTGTCTCCTCCTGAACAAGGACCACAAGTCACTCTTTTCTTCACCAGAGCACCAAGAGTCACAGAGCCCTCTCAGGGCACTGCTATCGGCAGCAACAAATCCTCTGTGACAAGGACAGCAAATGTCATTACTGGGTTTTAGACCCGCTGCTGACTCCACTTTCTTGGTATCCAGGAACTCAGACAACTTGGTTCCCGGGACAGGCTCAGACAGGGTTCCTCCCCATCTTATCCCCAGCTGCCTTTTCCTGCCTGGTAAGTTTCCCAGGCCCCAGCTCTTCCCCACATGCCTCCACGCCCCACGTGACCCTCCCCAGGTTCGCCCTCTTCTGAAGGGACCATTTATTTGTCTCCCAGCGTGGTGATGGCTCCAAGGCTGCGTCATAGGATCTGGATTACGAACTGGCTGTTCTCTAAAAAGTTAAAATCTATCTCCGGCACCTGGCTGTCAGACAACCGTTATCTTCTGCTTCACGCAGGATTTATTGAGTGGGAAAGAGATTCTCCAGCATAGTCCATCTTTGGTGTCTAAACAGCCCCTCCGAAACAGCCTGGCTGAGATCAGACCATGGGGCCCAGTGTCTTAATCCTTCCCAAGGGTCTTGGTCAAAAAGGACCTTTCAGAATCTTCTAGCAACTTCCAGATCCTCAGGGGTGTGGCCAGTGTTTGGGGGAAGGGGGGTAAATCTGAGGGACCCTAGGGGGAGCCTCTCCAAAGCTGAAAATAAAATGCCCATGAGTTCTATCCACTCCTTAATGCTCTAGCCGCTCAGCTCGTGTGGGGGCTGAGGAGGATGAGTTTGGAAAGTTACAGTTCAGTTCTGAAGTGCCCTCCACCTCCAAAGCCCATATATGGCTGGACATGGTAACACACACTTTTAATACCTGGGAGACATACTACCTGGGAGGCAGAGACATCTTGGTCTACAAGGCAAGTTCTAGGCCAGCCAGGGCTACCTAGTGAGGCCCCTGTCTCAAAACAAATCAAAGCCAATGTGTGGCACAGTCAGCAGCCCATGGTGACACCAAGAGCTGATGGGACCTCTAGGAGGTAGGGTTAGCAAGAGGAAGCCAGGCCTGTGGGGAACACTCTTGGAACACCCTTGGGACCCTAACTCTTCACCCCTTCTCCCTCCCCCTCTCTCTGCCACATGTTTCCACCATATTGTACTTTGTAGCCAGAGGCCTAAAGCAATGGGCAAAAGTGAGCATGGACTGAGACCTCTGAAACAGTGAGAGCAAATCTTTCCTCCTTAGAACCTGATGTTTTGTCAGTGACAGGAATCTGACACAGTGTCCAACACTTTGCTCTTATCAAGGAAAACAAGGCAGGCACCACCTTACAGCAGTCTTAGCTTAGAGGTATGGCTTCAGTACGCTGGGCAATGGTGGGGTGGGGGTGGGGAGAAACAAACGAAGACTCAAGTCTGTCCATCATTTTGGGCACACTTACAAGGCGTCTTATGAATCAGTGATGGTAGAAATGATTTACTTCATGTTTGCCTGAAGAGTGCAAAGAAGAGGAACATGAGTTAGCCCTTGGGTGAGTAGAAGTTAGATCGGCGGCCCCCCTGGGGCCCCTCGGTAGGACCCACTCTTGCCCCTGAACCAGTCTGTTTTCACACGGTTTTGGTAACACACCTCTGATTGTAGTCAGGGATAAAGAAGGGAATGCACGCTGGAGTCTTCCCAAGGAGACAAAAGACATTTCCTTGCATTCCACACCACAAGTCCCCAGGCTTCCTCTCTGCAGAACCAGGGGTGTCAGCAGGGCGCTCTCTGGGGCACCCTGCAAAGACAAGGACAGGGTCAAGGGGTCAGAGGGCACGTCCGGGGTCCCTGCTAGCATGGGCCTGGCCAGTGTTAGTCCAAGCTCACCATCACCAGACACCCCCCCCCCCCCCCCCCCGCCCCGGGATGCTTCCTGGCTTTGTTGTGATTTGGCTTTTCCTTCAGATTGGAAGTTCCTCTGCTGCCCAATGTCCCGCAGAAGCACCCAATCAGGCGCCCTACTCCAGGTGGACATGGTCTGGAACAGCTGCGAGAAGAGCCTCACTTTTTCACTTGCAAAACGGGTCAGGTGAACTCCACCCTCCAAAAAACCACACACAGACACCCTCAAGCTGAATATTTAAGAATCTTTTGATGTTGTTGTCTTTTAATAAGATGAGGCAGGGATGTCAGAAACGAGTCTTCGGGTCCCCCAACAGAAACCTTCACTTCCAGAGTCCCCAGCATGTCACCTGAAGTCAGTACTGGAGAAGGGAGGAAGCCCATGAGCACCCACCTCAGGGTGAAGACTTCTGAATGGGTTCATCCTCTGGGGGCCTCTGCGGCCATTCTCTTCATCGCCCCCAGGTGGCGCTGCAGGACCACAACCCCGAGTCCCATCCCCAGCCCCAAGCTCAGGTGTCCTTCCTGCCTGGGACTCTCAGGGAGGAGAAACCAAGAGACCCACGCTTAAATTCCAGGCTTGGCTGTCTCCCAGCACCCCAAAACCTTCTGGAGCGTTCCACATCCAGTCGACTCAAAGGCATGTAGCATGTCTCCGCCATCCGACGTCCAAAGTGGCCCAGGGCTTGGAGCCTGGCTGTTAGAATTCACACTCACCGACACCCAGCTGGTCTAAACCCAGGAGCCTGCTTCTCTCCAGGACTCTAGCAAGCCAGCAAAGGCACAGACCTCAAGGAGAAAGATCCCTGTGGGCTCAAGTCACTCAAACAAACACCACACTAAAACAAACAAAAACAGACACTGGCTTCCACAGACGGAACCATCTGGCTGGAATCACAGCACACAACCTCCACCCATGTTCCTTCTGTGAGTCCTCCAGATGACTGCAGGGGACACACACACACACACACACACTACACACAGAGATACACACACACACTACACAACACACAAAGATAGACACACACACATACATACAGATGCATACACATACACACACATGTACATACACATACACACTATATACAGAGACACACACAGCTTGGTCTACATAGCAAGTTCTAGGCCAGCCAGGGCTACATAATGAGACCCTGTCTCAAAAAAAACAAAAGCCTATATACACACACATGCATCTCTCTCACACATACACATACACACACAGACAGACCCGCATGCCACAATCACACACATACAATAACACACCTCTTCATATATCACACATACTACATATATACAGTGTTTATTCCATTACATCACACACTTTTGCATACACACAACACACATACATAAACATCACATATATAACACATAACACACACTTTTGTGTATACACAACACACATGCTACATATGCTCACATATCCATGATATACCAACATACACACATTTCTCCACTCATACGTAACAGTATATACCATGTTACCACTCATACAACATACATATATACCTACACAGCTACACACACACAGCACATACCATATACAGACATACACAACACATATATGCCACACATGCAGTACACATACCATACACAGCACACAGCACATGCCACATATGTACCACACACAGCACACCCTGCAGATCACCTCAGGATAGTCCTCCCTGCCTCGACTCTCCACTGGTGTGGTTTCAGCTCAGTGCCCACCCTCCCTGTGAAACGCTGGGCACAGGAAGGACAATGGCCCATGCCCCAGCCTGGCCACCGAGGACTCAGGATGTGCTAGAAAGCCTGTTGAGTCCTTTGCTATTTTTGTAGAGTCCTGTAGTAACCAAAGGTAAAGACAGACAATGCAGGGTGATGGAAAGAAAAGGGTTAAACCTGGTTCGCCTTGCACTATAATACTCACAAGCTGAATGCCTCATTTGACCTCAACCCTGGTTGATATTGGGACGTTTCTTTCCATATTCTTGGGGCCCATGCAGGAGCAGCACTTGCCTGAACTCCCGTTCCATCCCTCCTGGCTGGACGGACAGACGGACGGGACTGATAACTGACAGCAAGCCAGAAGTAGAGGCCAGCACAGCCCTGAGAACCCAGGCGGCCTGAACTCCTGTTCCATCCTTCCTGGCTGTACGGACGGACGGACGGACGGACGGGACTGATAACTGACAGCAAGCCAGAAGCAGAGGCTGGCACAGCCCTGGGAACCCAGGCGGCCAGAGACACCCAAGATTCGACCGGACTACCAGTTGGGAAATCACAGCACTCCAGCCTCAGGAGAGCCTGAGCCCAGCCTTGTGGCTGGGGTCAGTGCCGAATGCCAGCAGCGAGGGCAGCGGAGACCGCGTCCCCTGGTGGCGCGTGGCGCGCTCTGACCCAGGTCCTTCCCACACCCATCCCCACTGAAGTTGAACACAGAAAGCTCGGTGGATCTGCACAGGTGCCCAGCACACACCTGGAGGTCAGAAGACAACTCGTGGGAGTCAGTTCTCTCCTGCGACTGCCTCCCAGGGCCTGGACTCGGGTTGTCCGGCTTGGCGACCAGCGCCTCTACCTGCTTGGAGCCGTCTTGCTGACCCCATTCCTCATTCTTCAATGGAGGTAAGTTTGCAGAACCGCACTGACGGGTTTGATGTCTGCCTCTGAAGCTGCACGGCGAGGCCTTCCCCTCCTCGGCAGCAGGATGGCCGGAGTCTTCATCACTGACTGATGTCTGCAAGGGGCTCTGTTTGAGGGAGTGGGTGGGACTCAGGCAACCTCCTCCACTCTGGACCTGTGCCATAGTTTCCATCCTGAAGGGACTCCATCCCCAAAGCCCACCTGCTAAATAGGCTTGGGGATGCAAGCCTATTTAACAGGTGGGCTTTGGAGATCCCCCATTCCGTGGGGAGGGGGAGCCTGGAGGAAGTTGGATCATTGTCGGGGCGGGATGGCATGAGGGGATTTGGGGGTGCTAGTTTCTCGCCCTCTTGGGCGTCTTTGCTTCCAGGAGGTTAGCAGCCTCCCCCATGTCCCCCGCCATGACGTCCTCTGCCACCACAGGCCTAAAGCTACCGAGCCAAATGACTGTAGACAGAACTTCTGGAAGCATGAACCGAAATAAATGCGTCCTGCCTCTAAATGAGTTCTCCCCGATGGATAGTCTGTGACAGCAGCAGACAGCTTAGCAAACAGGGATGCATCCAGAGCATATGGCCAGGGAAGGAAGTTAGAATGTCTTCAGGTTCCACGGTCATGACCCCAGCTCTCCAGCTGAAGACTTCAGTGAAGAAGAATGGACACAGACAGCCTCGAAGGCTCTGGTAGCACCAGCTGACCCCACCTCCCGGCCACACACGTCCCTCTACTTGCCAGACCACTCTCTCTCCTCCCCTCCAGACAGGTGTGGATATCTGCTTCCACCAACCAAGAAACGAGACCTGTAGACCCTGACAGTTTTCTCTTTCTGGAGGGCAGCGGGTCTTTGTCTGAAGGATGAGGGCCCCCGGGGCAGACGCTGCCCTTCCCTCCCCCTGGCCATGGGCAGCCGCTGTCCACGTTCAGCTAGTTGAGACCCACCACTTGTCCTTGACCTCCTCAGGCCTCCTCTGCCAACAGCATTGCCTAGGCCCAGGAGGCATCCTCCCCTCCGGCCTCTCCTCCTCCCCTCCGGCCTCTCCTCCTCGGCTCTCCTCCGCCCAGGCCCTGGTAGAAACACGGGCAGCCTCCGGAGCTGAGATGTGTAGAGGTGAGGTCACGGATGGATTTTTCAGAGTTGAAGATCAGGGTTCCCTCAAGACCTTAGAAATGTTGAGGTCCAGGGTCCCTCCCAGCACCGGAAGAAAGGGCCTGCAGCCCCGGGCCCCTGCCTGTGTCTGTCACATCAGCAGTTACAGACATGACCTCATTTGCTCAACCTGCCCAAAAGCAGCTTTCCTCCCTCTCCCCCTCTCTTTCTCCTTCCCCCTTTTCTTCTCCCCCTCCCCCCCATCCCCTCTGGTTCCAGTATGGAGCTGGGAGGACACGGATCTCTTTGGAAGGGTCTGGTGTATGGCTTGAGGGTTGCTGGCAGTAGAGAGGAGAAAAGCATCCCTGGACTGGAGCCAGATCCTGCCTGCCTCCCGGAAATGCAAGTGACTCACTGCTGCAAGCTCCCCCCGCTCCCCTGCACACCAAGGGTGCGGGTCCAAGACCCAGAAACGCGTTGGCCTCTCTCATTCTTGCCATGACCTGGCTTCCTTAGCCACAATCACACACAGGCAAACCTGGACATAGCCCCACCGTCCTGTCCACCTGAGTGCTCAAGGTCAGGCCAAGGCCAATTGTGTGCTTCTAAAGAGAAAGGGCAGCCCTGGGCAGGAAGCAGGCTGGGTTTCTGGAGCAGGGCCCATCTCTTGGTGACAGCAGCATCCACGTACTGGGGCATTGCATCTTTCCTTCCTTCCACAGGGGCTATTATTGGCATTCCCCAGTCATCTTTAAGACCAAAAGGGAATCTTTACAAACCACAAGAAGAGGAGGGGATCTGGGAGGAGCCCCAGAAGCCAAGTCTGGCGCGTCACTCGTGTACACACAGGAAGGCTGGCTTTCCTGTTTAGACATCATGTCTGGCAAGAGGAAATCAAGATTGAAGTAACAATAATAATTATATTAACCTATGATCTGTTAACATTGCCAGCATCAAAAATGACTGTTTGTGCAGGCCTGCCTGCCAAGCACGTCAGGGCCAGGCCGAGCTGCGGGCTGCTGTGCTCGGAGGCTGAGGGCTGGCTGTTATGGGGAAGGTTTCTCAAGGGAAGGAGATACTTTATCACCCTGATGACTAGGTGACCTTCAGGGTTGGAAGGAAAGGGCCTACGAGTGAGGCGAACATGCTCTGGAGCTGTGAGAAGCATGTGGGCCCAGCTCCCAGCCTAGGTCCAAATGCTAGCCAGTCTCCTGCCAGCTGCTCCGCTTGGACCAGCTACTCTGTGTCTCTCAGGTTCAGCCTTCTGGGCACTGAGGTGGAAATAACGGCATTTCTATTCTTACTATGGGGATAAGAAATGGCGGCATGCCTGATGCATGCTCCCTGACCCTCACACATTTACAAGCAATGCTGAGCCAACCTGAAGAGATGCATAGGCCTGAGGTATGGTGGGGGGGTGGAGGATGAGAATGGAAAACTACATGGGTCACCATGGGAGAAGACAATTTTTAAAGGACTTTATTTTAGTTTTAATTGTGTGTGTGTGTGTGTGTGTCTGTGTACCAATGTTCAAGTGTATGCGCACATGAGTGCAGGTGCCTGCAAAGTCCAGAAGATGGCAGCAGAGGCCCTGGAACTGGAGCTACAGACATTAATGAGCTGCCCAGGTGACTCTAACTGCTGAGTCACCGGTGTCTCCACCCTGGAAGAAGAGAGTTGAAATGGGATCCCAATTCAGTCTTTGGCCTGATCTGTGGTTCCCTCAGTTCCCTGTCCACATCAGTGGAGGTGGCATCCCCGGTGCCCTGTGTCCTGACTACCCTCACGGAACCCACATGTGTGTACCCACTTCCATTCACTGAAGACATGTCTGCTGAGAGTCACCACCACCGTGCAAGGCAGAGTGCAGGCCATGGATCTTTGTGTGCATGGGAAAAGAAGATGTGATGGCCCGGTGGCCTCCAAGCCCCCACCCCCACACCCCCACCCCCACACCCCCGAAGAGAAGTGTACGTCGGTGTGCCTTGGCACTGAGACCGGGATGAAATTGTCAACACTACAACCAGACACTTCCTAAGCGTGAGGGTGGTGCTGAGATTTTGTCTGCGTGGTTGAACCACCCCCCACTCCCACTCCACCCCACCCCCACTCCATCCCCACCCCCGGCTTTTGAAATGGTCTCATGCAGCCCCAAGTCTGCTGTGAGACTGAGGATAACTGCGAATGCCTGGTTTTCCTGCCTCTGCCTCCTGAGTGCTGGGATTACAGACTGGACCCCCCTCCTCGCCCATGTTCTGCGGTGCTGAGGATCGAACCCTGCACCTCATGCATGCTAGACAAGCACTCTACCAACCGCCCCATCTCTGCTTGCTACTGTCCCAGTTCTCTTCGCATGTCTTCACTGGAACTATGTTTGTAGGAAGAACTAATGAAGGGGGAAACTGAGGCCCAGCAAGAGGAAGACTGTCTGTAGTTCACATTTGCAACCTTTGAGCATGGCAGGCAACAGGAAAAAGCTTGTCAACGCCATGCTGTAGTGGTTAGCTTCGCCCGTCCACTTCCACTGAACTCATTCACTCCTGGAGGCGAGTTTTCACTCAAATGCTTCTTTTTGCTTCAGTGTCTCTGATATCTCCATACTAGATCAAGAGAAAACACCATGTTTATGGAACCTAAGAAATCATGAAAAGTACCTCCCGTCTACAGAATGGGCTGATTGTTGGTCTCTATGCTTTAACACACTGCCAATGAACTGAGGGCCCTTCTGTGGAGGGCAGATGAATAAGAACGCCATTGTGTCTGGAACAGAGCCGCTCACTCAGGCGCCTGCCTGCCATTTGCCAGCCGCCGGCCGACACCATGCTCCCACACCCTTGTCCACAAATACCCGCTGCCCACGTCACACAAGCCCTGCACAGACCGTGACCGACTTGTCACTCGCTGTCCTGTCAGTCCCACAAAAAGCAAAGCATCTCTTTCTAAAGAAAGAACTGACCATGGAGGACGGGGCGTAGGCTGTTTGCAATGCATGCATGTGGCTGTGGTCACCACTCTGGGGACATCCTTCTCCAGGGTCCCAGTCATCGCTGGTCATCTCCGCCGCCACCACCCGCCTGGACACACACACACCCTCCAGCCCACCAAACCAAGAGCGTCATTCAATACACTAGGGACCGCCCTGAAGCCAGGAAGTCAGCTCTCTGTCCGCTGCTATTCTGGGATCTTGAACTCAGCCCTGGAATTTTACCGGCCAGGCCTCTGAGCTTCTCTTTTATACTTTCCTCCACTCTCCAGAGGCCCGCCCCCATCCCTAGACAGAATGTCTGCAGCCATGGAAAGGAAGGACCTAAGCACGCAGTGGGGAGGGCCAGGAGGAACTGAAGGGAAGGGTGCCAGGCAGCCCCTGGCTGTTCAGGGCCCCTCAGGCTTTTCAACAGCTAAAGTGCAGGGTGGGAAAACTCCCCACTGAAATAGGAGTGTGTGTTGGGGGGGGGTCTCTCAGCTGGTATTAGAGCAAAGAAGACTGACCTCTGGGGGTAGGGGCTCCTGGCTGTAGAAAGAAGCCATTTCACAATCGTTCATCATCCGGGTTCCTGGCTATTGTACAACATCAGATTACATCAGGATTTTGTCTTAGTGATTGTTTTTGGAACAGAACACCTAGCTTTGAGCGGGTTTTCAATAAATGCTGGATGGATGGATGGATGGATGGATGGATGGATGGATGGATGAGTGGGTGGATGAGTGGGTGGGTGGATGGATGGGTGGGTGGATGAGTGGATGGATGAGTAGGTGGGTGGGTGAGTGGATGGATGGATGGGTGGGTGGGTGAGTGGGTGGGTGGACGGATGGATGGGTGGGTAGGTGGGTGGATGGGTGGATGGGTGGGTAGGTAGGTGGGTGGGTGGATGGATGGATGGGTGGGTGTGTGAGTGGGTGGGTGGATGGATGGGTGAGTGGGTGAGTGGATGGATGGGTGGGTGTGTGAGTGAATGGATGGATGGGTGGGTGGGTGAGTGGGTGAGTGGATGGATGGGTGGGTGTGTGAGTGGGTGGGTAGTTGGATGGATGGGTGGGTGGGTGAGTGGATGGATGGGTGGGTGTGTGAGTGGGTGGGTGGATGGATGGGTGGATGAATGGATGATATGCTCCCTTGACTCTATCTCATAACTATATGCCCTTAGTCACTGTGGGAATGAGGAAAACAATGAGTATGGGTCTAGACAAACCACCCCCTCTACCAGGATTATAAGGTCAAGGCCCAGCTCCTACTGACCAAAAGCCCCAGGTTCATCAGCTTCCCATTCTCCCTTCATTTCCCTGAATCGTGTGAGAGTGGAGCACTGCTCTAGAGGGGACTTAAACCTGACAATAAGGGACCCTGAGCCAGCTCCATGGGTGACACATACATGTCTGCTAAGGCCCTGGGAATCAAGGTGCATTGGTTACAACTCTAACAGGGACTCCAAGGCCCCAGGTGGTTTCCAGATGGGGGGGGGGTGACTGTCCACCTGACACTGAGCATCAGCAGCTCCCAGAGAGGAGGACAATCCAGCTCTTGAGGCAGTCTCTCTGCCCTCCAAATTTAAACAGTTCATTCCTGAAGGAAGCTTGTTGAGACTCAGGAAGTAAACAAGTCAGAAATCTCAGGAAGTCCCTGAAACAGACCCGATTCATAAGGCCCCTCCCTCTCAAGGTTATAGAAGGCATAAGGCCTGCTTGGGTGAGGACTCTCCGATGCGTAGAGCTGCCGACAAGACATGCAGAGTTCCAGGGCTCTGGCTTTTGTGAGTTGTCGCCCATGAGAGTTGGGCTTTTCAGCAATTCAGTTGCTCCCGTAACCTCTACCCCTAAGTAAGCCCAGTAATCTCATCAGTTTACCAAGGTGGACTTGGGTGCTGTTGTTACTTTGGTCTGCAATTTTTTTCCCCTATCTGGGGTGAGTAGACATTTGTTCATGGCTCCCCAGAAATAATATTACGTTGTCACACAACAGTTTATAACACCCAGCAAGACATCTCCTGAGCTGTGCAGTGACATGTCCTTGACCTTACGAAAGGAAGTCCAGTCCTGGCTTAGAGTCCCTTTGCAATTTTCCCTCTTCTATGCCAGAGGTTCTCAGAACCAAAAAAATCAAAACACCATCAGCCTTTTACATCATTAAGCAGGTGAATACCAACAGTCATGTGGTGCTTGGCTCAGTTTTACCAGTGTTTGCCACACAAGGAATGAACACACACCCGATACACACGAAGAGAGTCACCTCCCTAGAAAGGCATGCTTGGCCACAGAGGTAGCATCTGCTACATTCTCATGTTAGGGAAGGGAAACTTGAGTGACTTTAAAATACATATTTTATCTTGGGGGGTCATTGCCACAGGGCATGTTTGGAGGTCAGAGAAGAACCTGCAGGAGTTGGTTCTCTCCCTCTGCTATGTAGGCCCCAGGAATCAAACTCAGGCCACCAAGCTTGGTAGGAAGTGTATTGACCACTGAGCCACCTCTCTGACCCTTGGGTGACTTTTAGAACAAGTTTTCTCTTTCATTTCAAAGGCCCAGAGATATTGAGGCACAATCAGCCTCATGTCCAGTTACTTGATAAGTATTTTGTGGATCAATAAAAATTTATCAAGCTTTGGGAACAAAAAACTTGAGTATTAACTTGTATTTACAAAAACTGGACTTATGGTGTGTTGAGCTGGGTCTTCTGGGGCCAGCAGCCCTGGTCTCCAATCTGTATCAAGCCACAATTTTCTCCAACAGAGACAGACCAATGGCTTCTAAAGTTTTGGGCTCCCAGGGCGGGGACTGGCCTCTGAACCTAAGTGCTCCCTGGCCCTCCATGCATGTCTCCTAATTCAGGATTTGTCACTCAGAACTGAGATAGTGCCCTCATCCCCAATCCATACCACTGCATTTCAAACCAGTGACCATAAGCACTGTACACAGCCATCCGTTTCTTAGCAACAGGGATCTGGATCACCATTCGTGGGATATACTCATGGACCTAACACTTTTTATTGACCACCTACTATGTACTAAGCAGTGGTGATGAAGACTGGTAAGCCAAATGGGCCTTCTTTGGGGGGAGGTGCCAAGAACTATCAGTAAGGAGCGCTTTTGCTGTGGATTAGTTCTGGTCCTGGTGCCATTCGAGTTTACACTTTCACACACAATCCTCTTGACTCTTCATCCAAACTTAAAGATTGCCTTCTTAGAACATTCAACTTCCTAAGCATCTAGCTGTGGGAACAGGATTCTAGAGACCCTGAGTCTTTACTGACTCCATTCTGGTCTGTACATGAGTCTCTGGGAGCTTAATTAATGTGATTCAGCCTAAAGAGAAAGTCTCTGAGAATTAAAACAAGGGAGTGTCTTTTTTTTTTTTTTTTTTTTTTTTTTTTTTTTGCAAAGTCTCTTGCTGTAGCTCTGGCTGTTCTGGAACTCGCTCTTGTAGACCAGGCTGGCCTCAAAGATCCCCCTGCCTCTGCCTTTCAAGCACTGAAATTAAACATGTGTACCACCAGGCCCAGCAAAAGATTGTCAAAATCTTAAAGACCTGATGGGCCTCCTGCTTGGTTCTTGGTACCCCCACAAACTGACTACACCAGGTGCATGAGTGTGAAGAAAGGTCCCACGCAGGTCACTGTGGGGTAAACTCAGTGTTTGGACACAGAACTCAGGGCTTCCTGCTCTGATGGATTGGACCTTCATAGGTATTGTCTGGCCTCAGCCTTGCAGATACTCAGCACATGTTTGTCTATGAGCAAAGCACTGATAAATGGCTGATTTAGAGCTTTTAATACGACAAACCCAGAAGGTTGATTAAAGGAGAGAGCATGCTTTCAATGACTTGAAAACACTGAGCGAAGACGATTACGTTAATCAGTCTCGCTGTTTTTGAACTCAATAAAAGTGGCTTTAATCCAATTACTTCTAATTCGATGTCTATTAACTCAGCAGAGAGTTTTACAATAATTAGCTAGCCCTAAAAAGTAAGATTCCAGACAAAAACCTGAGCAGAGCAGAGATCAGGTGACTCTGAGGGGGAAACGTGATTTCCATGGGGAGAAACTGGAGTGGCCTGTCTGCCCTCTGAACCCAAGGAAGCCGCCTCAGTGAGAGCCACAGCACCCTTTCTGGCTCTCCCACGCCTGCTCGTCAATTGGCTGAAGTTTATTTTAGCCAATGTTTGTACCTTAGCCTGACTCCAAGCTTAAAGCGTTTCTAAAAGCCATCCCTTTGTACAAATTCCATTTCTCATGCCAAATCTTCAGGGCCTGTTCTAACATCTTTCTGCTTTCCTTAGAACTTGTTCTGGAGTACTCACTGTCCTCAGGGCTTGAGTCTCAACCCATCCCCATCCCTGTGGCCATGATGCCCACGAGGAGGCAGGGCTGCACCCAGGATCTCCTGGCTTCTTAAGGGCATGATATATAATCTTATGTTTGTCTAAATGACTGGCAATTCTTCCAGTCACATCTCACAGAGATCCACACGCTTTCCAGGTGACGTGACATCTCAGAAGACAGATTCTGTCCCAGGACAGTGCCTAGGATCTAGCAGTTCCTTTTGGAGGACCCCCTTCTCAGTCAGTAAGAATTCTGCTCCTGTGTAACCTGAGCCTCAGGTGAGGCAGGAAGAACCTTCTGTGATGATATCTGCAGCTGGAGGTCAGAGACTATGGCAGAGCTCTGCTAGCAATTCTAGTCCATCTTGAGGGGTCTAGCCTGGGGCAAGGATCACATCCTGTGGGCCAGCACTGGAGAATTAGCTAGAGGTGGCCTCAGTTAGACAGTGTGAGACCAGGGGATCTCCAAGAGTGGAAGGTAAGGGAGCTGGAGGCTGCCTTGCTCTTGCTGTTTAATGACCCCAGTCAGAAGCTGACTGCGGCTGAGCCTATCGTGACCTAAGCCACCAGTGCAGTCTACAGCCAAAGCTGCCAGATGAGGTTCCCCCCAGCTACCCCCCTCAAATGCTCCGCATTCAAGGCCACTGTCAGTGCCTCCCTTCCCCCACCAACAGGCTAAGCCTCTCAGCACCGGGGGCTGTGTTTTAAACGTCTTCACATCAATTATTATTGTTGTGCAATAATAACTGCATTAGTCATAAGAAGAAGACAACCCCCCAAGTGCCGGGCTCTTTGCAAGTGTTTATGTTAATGATCGTGTGTTTATGGTAGCAATTGCTTTGACTCTTCAGAACTCTGGGCCGTAGGAACTGACAGTTCCATTTCAAAGAAGAGAGCAGGAAGGGCCAAAGAGGCTCGGCGTCCTGCCCAGTCTCCCAGCCGCTGATGGGCAGACTTGGCTACTTAGACCTAACACATTTGATATTAAAGTCGGGCCTTTCTGATAAAGGGATGCTCTGTCTGACTCTGGGCAGGAAAGATGTGAGTTAGGGAAGGAAAGTCACAGAGTTTAGGAGCACAGCCATTGCCTGCTCTGAGAACTATCTAGATGTGGCATGGAGACCATGGTGTGACCTGCAGACCTCTCCTTGTCTCTGAACCACCCTCCCCCAGAACTGTCCAGTGTGGATCATTCCTGAACTATTGGAAGTCACAAGATTGCCATTTGCCTTTGTACTTGGGACAGGCAGGAAGCCTGGAGATGCCCAGGTCCCACACTGCGGTCAGCCCCACCTTAGTAAAGGACTCGCCCCACCACTGATGGAAGCTGGGGGTCCTCCTGCAAAAGGGCTGGAGGGCACTTTAGTTCCAGGAAACCTCTTGGAAAAGCCTCCAGTTTATAGGAATTCTATGTGGAGACACAGCCAGGTTCTTGGCACGTGAGCCAGGCCTAGAGCCAGACCTTTATGATGTCCCACACACCTCACAAGAGCCACACACTGCCTGTGACCTTATCTTATCTATGGATGAGGAAAGTCAGAGCAAAGGGCCTTCTGAAGGCCATCAGGAAATATGAATACGTGAATCCTTATCTGTTGGTCCCTGGGCACTCTCCTGGGACAAAGCAGAAGGACAAGGACTTGGTAATGGAGCTAGAAATGTCCTCAGGGGTCATCTGAACTACCCTCATTCATGTATCACGGGAAACTTCTGGCCCCCGGCTGAGAGGCATCACCCAAAGATCCTTGTGTAAGCCTCTCAGACATGCCTCGGACATCCAACAGAGCAGCACCTGCTTTGGGACGGCACTGGTCCAATGGCAATCATAAGGACAATGCTGCCGGGGTCACTGAAGAGCAGAAGCCTCACCACAGAGCTCCAGAAGAACAGGAAGATGGGATATTCAAGACCCTTTGCTGAAAAGGTCACATTGGCTCCCATGAAAGATGGAGCAGTCCTGGGAGGGGCTTGCAGGGTTACCTGCAGGTCAATAATGCCCTGCATGATGGCAGTGTGGACGAACCAAGCAGATCATGACTCTCTACTGTGGGGGCAGGAGATGGCTCTGCCATGGGTAACAGGATCACAAATATCTGTAGACAGAAGTGCTCCAGGTAATCAAGAAGAGCTTTCTAACACCTCGGAATGCAAAGAAGGGGATAGGAGTAATGAAATCACAAGAGAGGAAATGCACATGGCTAATAAATATACAAATGCTTGCTCAATTTCACCAGTATGCACAAAAGTAACAGAATAATTCAATGTCATTAGGCATCCACTTTGGCAAGAACATGGAAAAAGTAGGTACTATCTGAGAGTGCATTTTCATGTAGACCACTTGCTGCTCATCGTAGCTGGATGTGGTAAAATGCAGAGTACCTGGTGTAGACCTGTGCTGTTAGTGCAACGGCTGCTATCCACGTGTGATGAGAAACAAAACAAACCTAAAACTGCATCTCAGTTGTTTCCTTTTAAATGATCAAAATTTTGTTCCACGTGGCTTGCAACTATCCCATGGAATCACGCAGGGTGGAATATGACATCACTGTAGGAAACTGGTGAACAGCTTCATTTTGTATGCACAAGTGTGTTGTTCGAATCTTCGATGGTCTTATAATAAAAAACCCAGAGCCAGATATCAGGGTCAAAGATGAAAGATCAGAGAAGCAGAACAGCCACAGCCAGCCTCACCTCGCCAGCTCCTCAGCTGATCTTGTTTCCCTGGACTGAAAGCCTCTGAGTCCTCACCGGAAAGAATCTCAGCTGAACTGCTTTAGTTCCTGTTTCCTCACGCCGTATATACCTTCCTCTGGCCAGCCATGTCACTTCCTGGGACTAAAGGTGTGTGTGTGTGCTTCCTAGTCCTGGGATTAAAGGGGTGTGCCACCACTGCCTGGCTCTATTCCCAGTGTGGCCTTGAACTCACAGAGATACAGATGGATCTCTGCCTCCCAAGTGATAGGATTAAAGGTGTGTGCGCCACCACTGTCTGGCCTCTATGTCTAATCTAGTGGCTGGCTCTGTCCTTTAGGGAACACAACATATCACTACACAAGTGTTGCTTGAAGGTGCCAAGTCTGAACAAAATAACAGCAAGCTTCTCCAAAGTGTCGTGAAGTGTTTCCTGAAGCACCATTTGCAGCAGAAATGATAGAAAAATAAGAAGCATGGTGTGTGTGTGTGTGTGTGTGTGTGTGTGTGTGTGTGCGTGCGCGCGCACACCATGGAGCATGTGTGGAAATCAGATCAGAGCACAACATGTGAGTGTTGGTTCTCTCCTTCCACCATGTGGGTTCCAGGGATTGAACTCAGGCGGTCTTCTTGGAGGCATAAGCACATGTATCCACTGAGCCGTCGCTCTAGTCACAGGACTTTCAATTTATGTCATGTGTGGATATTTTCAAACAGGAACATGATTGAAAATAGCTACATAGGAATATCATTTTCCCAAATTTGGAGAAAATAGTTGGGTCTGCCATCGTCAGCACAGTGTATGACACTCTATGTTCTCTCTCCCAGTCCCACTGACTCATAAACACTGAGTGCCCCAGACACTGGACAATGTAAGTACAAAGGCAGCATGTATGCACCATGATGGCCACCAGCCTCAATGATCCCCAGCAGCAGGCTCACAGCCACCAGCAGGTGCAGGTAGGGATGGTGGCAGCAGCCAGGGTTTCTAGAGGGACCTCAAGGACCCTGTGCCCTGAATTGGGTACCAACAGCCCACAGCCAGTCCCTAAAGATGACTGCACCAACCCAAGCAGCCAGTCCTCACGACTTTAGCATCGGCTTCAGAGGGAGATGTCACTACACCCTGAGATGGGAGTGGCAGCATCAGCATCCAGGATTCAATGGGCAAACAGCCTCTTCAGACCCTCAGGAGAGTCTGGAAAAGTGGAGAACAGCTGGGATGGATGGAGTTGGAGAAACAGTGGCTTTATGATCATGAACTGTTTTAGTGTTAGTCTGGCATCTGAGTTTAATTGGAGGCTATTACAGGCTACTGCAGACTGGGTGTTTGCACATACATGTATTTTCTCACAGTGCAGGAAGCTAGATTATCAAGATCAAGGTGTCATCAGGGTTGGCTTCTTCTGAGCTCTCTGTTCTTGACAGTAGATGGCTTTATCTTTTCTCTGGATTGTCACATGGCCATTTCTCTATAGAGAAAGCCCTTCTTTTTAAAGATTTATTTGTAAAATTTTAATTACATGTATACACATGTGTCTCTGTGTGTATGTATACACACAAGTGCAGATACCAATGAGAGGATGTAGAATCCCCTGAAGCTGGAGTTATAGGTGATTGGGAGGTTTGTGTGCCGTAAACCAAACTTGGGTCCTCTGCAAGAGCAACAAGCTCTCTTTACCACTAATCTGTCTCTCCATCCCCTAGACATCCCTTTCTAATTAAAGGGTTGAACATCCATCGATTCAATCAACTGTGGACCAAAATATTTGCTAAAAACTCAACGCTATTACACAATAAACACGTGTCAATAAACTCGCACAACCTTCTTTTCCTATCATTATTCCCTAATGATGCAAAACAAATATCTGCATGACATTCCATTGTGTTGGGTGCTGTAAATAATCTAGACACCATGTAAAGTAGAAAGTTAGGATGTGTGATGGTTATCTGCAAGTCCTCCATCCTTTTAAAGAAGAGACTTGAGCACTATTTAGCTATTTTTCTATTTCTGTGACAAAACATCATGACCAAGGCAACTTATAAAAGAAAGACTTTAATTTGGAGTTCATGATTCCAGAGGGTTAGAGACCATGACCATCATGATGGGGAGCATGGCAGCAGGCAGGCAGTCATGGTGCTGGAGCAGTAGCTGAGAGCCCACATCTGGATCCACAAGCACCAGGCAAAGGGAACTAAATGGGCTTGGTGTGTGCTTCTGAAACCTCAAAGCCCACCCCCGAGTGACACAACTCCCCCAACAGGACCATATCTCCTAATATTCTCAAACGGTTCTACCAGTTGGGGACATCAAGAATTCAAATGTATGAGCCTATGGGAGTCATTCTTATTCAGACCACATGGGTGCCATCATGATCTCTACAGGGGGTCTTGGAGCCAGCATTCTTTGGACTCTGTTTCTTTTCTCATCACCTGACAGAAGCAAATCAAGGGATGGAGGAGGATTTGGTTTGGCTCATGTTATCAGTCCGCCATGATAGGGACAGGTCATTTTGGAGCTCATGGTGGCAGAAGCATGTGGCAGAGTCTGCTCAAACCTTAGTGGATCTGGAAGTGAAGGACGGGGAGAGAAATGTTGAGGGAATCTTTGTGGAATAAGCACTCCAACCATGGGAGTGGAAGAGAGGTCACCGGTGGACCAAAGCCAGGACAGCTCCTGAGAGGCTGGGTCTAGTTTGTATCTTTGTTTTATATTCTAAACCATGGCAGGCAAGCAAGAAAGATTTTACAGAAGCACATATGGCAGGCAGCTGGTCATTAAGGACAAGGACCTACTGTTTTAGCTATTTCTCCAGGTCATCCTGTTCCAGGTAGCAAGTGAAGTCATGGTTGGCAACTAGGCAGAGCGAGCCGTGCTTGAAGTGAACCATTAAATAAATCAACAAATCGGTATCTAATTGGTCCTTTCTACCTAATTCTCCTTCAGAAGCACAGGTATAAACCTCACACTCCTACCTACATCTTCCCAATGCCAACCCTGGCCAGCTAAGCCCCACTTCCTAACGGTTCAAAATCCTCCTCAAACCGTGCAATAAGAAGAGTACTAAGTTTTCAAACATGTGAGCATGCGAGAGAAATTTTACACCCAAACCATAAGAAGCACAGATTCACTGTATGTCTATGCTGCCTCTTTGTAAGGACACAGACCATACTGAAGCCAGGCCCAGTCTAATGACCCCATTTTCAGGAGCCTATCCCTAAATTCAGTCATATTCTGAGGGGGGTGCGGTTAGGACTTCAGGCTATAAATTTTAAGGGAAACACAGTTCAACCCATAAAACTGAGACAGCTTGGGATACACCTACTGTTCACTCAGTTCATCATTCACTTCAGAAATATGTGTGAACATGGTCTGGGTTCAGTGTTCAGGATGCAGAGAGGAATGAGTACGTACCTCAGGAAACCCACAGAAAGAGACAAGCATACAGACACAACAGCCCGACATTACACAGCCTCTGGAGCCCGCTGACTGGCTGCTGCCTGGTCAACAACTGTTCTTCTTTGCTCTGAGCCAGCCTCCACCCTGGAGTCTCCCAGCCTTGGCTCTGATTCCCCACTAGGTCAGTGTCTCCTCCCACTCTCTCCTTTACCTGCCCCTCTGAGATTGCCACTATTTCCAGGTATCGCGTGATTCATCATCTCTTCACCCAACACACACTAGACAAACAAGCTCCGTATGCCCTGCCCTAGATAACGGAAGGCAATCAGCCAGAGGAGCTCCCACTCTAGACCAGGGAGGCATGCCAGAAACAACAAAACAAGCCAACATTATTTCTATGATGAACATAAAGTCGGGCAAGGAGTAGAGAGGAGAGAAACTCAATGACTTTTAATCAAAGGGTTGAAGACGTGAAGCCAGGCAGAGAGCTTAGCAAGTATTGTCATGTACACTAAGATGGGAGACCATCAGGGATTCCTAGTCTGGTTGTTTGGATTAGAAACATCCTCCACAGGCTCTGGCATTTAAACACTAGGTCCCTGTTGGTTGATGCTCTTCCGGGGGAGGCTTGGGTGGTACACCTTGCTAGAGAAAGCATGTCAGTAGGGGTGGGCTTTGAGATTAAATGCCTGACACCACTTGCAATTCTTTGTGCTTGCAGTAAAGGAGGTGAGCTCCCAGATTTCTTCCCACGCCTGCTGCTTGCATCCCTACCTTGATGGACTCTCATCCCTCTGGAACCATAAGCCCAGATAAACTCTTTCTTCTACAAGTTGCCTTGACCACGGTGTGTTATCACAACTATAGAAAAGCAGCTAACACACTGAGTGAGGGCCCTCGCTCTGGCTGGGAGGGGAGGAAAAGCGACAGCAGAAATTAGCAGGTTGTGACTGGAATGCAGGGCAGAGAGGAGGAAGGCAACACTGGGGCCTGGCGGCAGGGGTGGTGAGAACTGCTTCCGTTAGAGAGGTTGGGGGTAACAAGATGAACGGCAGTCAAACTGGCTCTCCACTGAGACCAAAGGGACAGCTGCCATAAAACCCATCTCCTGGCAGCCCTGACTCAGATCAGCTTGCTGGCACCATCTCCCACTCCACACCACTGCGACTGAGGCTGATGGAGATGCAAAGAAAGACAAGGTGGGTGACTTTCATTAAATTTCATAAGTGATCTATTAAATCACCACACAAACAGAAGTGGAGGTATCATTATGTTATAAAATAATCCATTCGTGGAGGTTAGCCAAGGACCAGCTATATCCACCCTCTCCATGAAACTGATAGTTACAAAGGACTCAGGGCAAAGACTGATGGCCCCATCCCACAAGCAGGTCAGAGGGGCCACACGGGACCCCTGTTCCTTTTGGTGTTGAGGAGAAGGCTCTGTGAATAGCACCACAGAAATGACCACCAGCGCCAACAAGCAGATGGGGCCAATGCTGGAGTTCCATTCCCAGCAGAGACCGGAATCCAAGCATAGTCCTATTTGCATGTATTCCCAGGAGGCTGGGCCCAGAGGACTGGCCAAAGTTGTCCCTAGGCAGGATGTTTGGGTTCTGTTTTGATTTAGTGCTGTGACCAGGTTCCCCATCTATAACAGTAGTATCAATAAATACCTTTCCTTCCTCCCTTGCTGGAAGACAGAGGTCCTAACTCTGTCCAAGATGCTCTCATAATGCTTGGCAGGGCCCAGCAATGCTAATGCAACTGCTGCCTCCATTCAGGTTGGTACCGATTGCATGGGGTCAGATGCAATTGCTCTACCTTGCATGAGAGACGTGCCCTCACTATCAAAATGCTTTCTAGCCATTATTACTGAGACTCCAACAAGGCTACCCATCAGCTCCATTTCCAGTTAGCCCTGCAGTAGAGAGCGAGAGAAAGAGCCAAGGGAAAGCCATCTCTGTGGGTAAGTGGTACAGTTATATATTCAGAAAGTCAACGCTATCCAAGAAGGATTAGATTTAGCCATTTAATTGAACAACGTCATTGGGGTAAAGGTCAATACAAAACTAATTATATATTTTTATTAATTGCATTTGTTCTGTTACAATTTCATGTATGTATATAATATGTTCTAATTACTCTCTCCTCCCACTCCCTCTTATCTCCCTCCTACCCTGTGAGCCCCCTTCTGTACAAATCTCTTTCTCACATGCATGCCTTTTTGTTTTGTTTTGTGACCCACTTGAGTTTAACCATGTGGAGCAGAGAATGGGGAGCTGAACTGTATTTTTATATATTAGCAACAGTGGTTGGAAAATGAAGATATTTTAAAGACATTTATAGTAATATCAAAAAAAACATCTATAAGTAAGTCTAGCATAAGATTGCAGGGCCTGTGTAGTAAGAATCTTCAAAACACTGCTAAAAGAAATAAATACAATATATATTGTATTTATAACTTAATGTGCTTAGATTGCTAGTGGCCCTAAATCTGCAGGGTCAGGCTAACCAATGCCAAAATAGCGGGGGGGGGGGGTGTTTGTTTGTTTGTTTGTTTGTTTTTTTACTTTAAGAAGGTGTCTTTAAAATTTACATGGAAGCACAAAGAATGAACCAAGAACATTTGAAGAGAAAATTCAAAAGGGATGACCTGCCTGCCAGTCTTCAAAGTGCAGCAACCAGTGTCAAAGGGACAGGGACCCGAAGGATGGAGTATCTATGCAAAGGCAGACATGTCAGACTCAGGAAAAGAAACATGGCCTCAGATACACGTGGTTGGTTTATGACTGCTCTGTGGGGAGAGGAGACCCTTCCATCAACAGTGCCAGATGACTGGCTGTCTTAGGAGGTGCATGCATGCCTGCAGTTTCAGCACTCAGGAGTTGGAAAGATCAGAATTTCAAGGTTGTCCTGGAATAACAAGTTCCAGGACAGCCTAGGATACAGAAGGGGAAAAAAGAAGAAGGAGGAGGAGAGAGAGAGAGAAAGGGAGAGGGAGAGGGAGAAAGGGAAGGAGAGGGAAAGGGAAGGGGGAAGGAGAGGGAGAGGGGAGGGAGAAGGAGAGGGAGAGAGGAGGGGGAAGGAGAGGAAGAATGAGGGGGAGAGGAAGAAGAAGCAGAAGAAGAGGAAAGAGGAGGAGGAGGAGGAAGAGGAGGAGGAGGAGGAGGAAGAGGAGAAGAAGAAGAAGAAGAAGAAGAAGAAGAAGAAGAAGAAGAAGAAGAAGAAGAAGAAGAAGAAGAAGGCAAGAAAGAATCCCATTTTAAAATAAAAATAAAAATAAGGGTGATAGAAAACTCAGAAAACACAGACTGGGTGTGGTGATACAATTCTACAGTCCTAGCACTCAGAGAGCTGAGGCAGGAGGATTGTAAATTCCAGATCCGCCTGGGTTGTATCATGAGTAGCGAAATCCTGCCACAAACACAAAAGAGAAAGAAAGAAAGAAAGAAAGAAAGAAAGAAAGAAAGAAAGAAAGAAAGAAAGAAAGAAAGAAAGAAAGAAAGAAGGAAAGAGAGAAGGAAAGAAAGAAAGAAAATAGTACTGAAACCCATGAACAATGGACAACACACAGAACACTGGGAATAGTAACTCAACATGCTGATTATAATTACTTCACTCCACAACTAAGGCTGTGAAATGTTCAATTTATTCTGCTAGATGTAGAATAATGGATTATAAATCAAAGAACAGATGATTTTTAAATTTCAATATCAAATTGCCTAATAGTGTACATCCATAAAAATGCCTCTTGCTTATTAGATTTCAAGGATTAAGCCAAGGTAGATATCCAAATGTATTTGGGAAAATGAAATTAATAAATAAAACAGCACAATAAGCTCCAAGTGTCCCTTTGCAGACACAGGTAGTAAGAAAACATGCCTCCACCTGAGAGGCGCAGCTGACTGACACCCCTTGCACCCCCAAGCCCTCACCCCACCCCGACTCCCATCCCCTGACTCACCCCACATTCATAAAGCATTCACCAGGAACCCAGAGCAGTCACAGTCACAGTCACAGCCCTTGCTTCCTCACAGTGGAGGGCTGGGTGGCTGCCTTGGAGACTGTCTGGGCTGGATGTCCTGACCACAAGGAGGGTGTGATCTGTGAGTGGAGCTGGGCACTAAGACCCATGCTGATGCTTCCATGTAGGACTATCTCAAAAAAAAATTAAAAGGAAAAAAAAGAGAATGAAAAATCAGGAAGACATACATGAGCAGGCATGTAAAAGCTCTCTTTAAGGGTGTAGCTGGGGCTGGAGAGACGGCTCAGAGGGTAAGAGCACTTGGTGCTCTTCCAGAGGACCCAGGTTCACTTCCCAGCATCCACAAGAAGGCTTGCAACTGTCTGTAACTCTAGTTCCAGGGGATCCAAACGCCCTCTGCTGACCTCCACAGGCACCAGGCACACATGTGGTACACACACACACACACACACACACACACACACACACACACACACACACACACACACACACAGAGGAGAATCACCCATATACATAAAATAATCTAAAAAAGAAAGAGGGAGAGAAAGAAAGAAGAGTGTGTCTGGAAGAGGAAGCACAGAAGGCAGAGAGTGAGGCCGGGCTGGGATGTGCTCAGAATGCAGCCAGTCAGCATGTTCCTGTGCAGTCAGAGGCACCCGGGGAGTGGGGGAATGGGACGACAAAGGTCACATGATATCATTATCTGGCAAGGTCCAGCACAGATACCTTGGAGATAATTAGGCTTTGGGGTCCACACTATCTCAATAAAAGAAATGCTGTAGCCAGGTGGTAGCACATGCCTGTAATCCCAGCCTGGGAGGCTAGCCTGGGCTGCACACTGAGTCTATCTTAAAAAAATATCAAACAATACAAAGAGTATTGAAGTGAAGCAATCACAGTGTTTTGAGGTTTGCATGTGCATATAAAGCTTTGTGTACTATAATCGGTATTCCTTTCATGTTCTCATGTATTTCCTGCATTAATGTTGAGGCTCACTCTCAATGTCCACTCTAAGCATCTCTACCCCTCTGTGCACCCAGATCCATTATGTTTTAAAGCAGGATCTTGGGTTCCACAAGTAAGACTTTTATACCATGTGTGAGGGAAATGAAGGAATGATTTCCCAGCCAATGCAAATCACATGATCCTTCTCCTCTCCACTCTCTCTTACATCAGACGACTAAAACGTGTGTTACAAAGGGCTTTTTTGGTCAGTGGGGGGAATGCATTGATGAATGCCTAGGTGTGGATGATGACAGCAGGCTGTTCTTGTGTTCAAGCAAGGGTGCCAGAAACAACCCCGAAGTCCTCATCAAAGCTCCCTCGTCATCTCCTGCAAACACTTTAGCACATTCCACTATTTTATTGTTCATGTGTTCACCGGAGAGGCATCCTTGGCTTGTCTGTCTGCTGTTGGAGGCTTAGCTCTTGGCATATCTCAGCATTTGACATCTTCCTAAACGTCATCATTGCTGAGTTAAAATGAGAGACATGCGTGTCTTCCTCCTACCTGAACACTGCGGGCCATTACAGGGTTAACAGCTGGCCTCGTTTAAATAAATGTTGTGCCTCTCAGGGAGGAGAGGAGAGGGAGAGATGGGGTGCTCCCATGAAGCAGCAGTCAGAACACACCCAGCACTTAGGAATGGGGTTCACCATCCATTGTGGGCATCATTCTTGATGCCCCCAAACAATCAAATCGAAACATTAAAGATCACAGGTCACAGATCACCACCGCAGATAGTGAAATGGAAGAGTTTGAAATATTGCTAGCGACACAAACACCAAGTGAGTACGCGCTGTTAGAAGGATGACCCGCCCGACCTCCGTGTGCAGGAGCCACAGAATCTGTGCAGTGTGACAATGGCAAGGGCTAGGATAGGAGGCGTGCTAGCTGAGGAACACGGGGCCTCATTTTCCATAGAAGCTTCTTCCGTAGCAACGGGAAGGAAGGCCGAGAGGCCAGCAGGAGTGAAGGAGGGCTGTGGATGCCGTGGTGAGTGTTCTGGCACCATGCTCTTATGGTTTATCACTCCTCAGTTATCAATAGGCTCAGTAAGTGCTCGGTAGAGAGTCAGCGGGGGAGGGAGGCGTGAAGCAATGAGAGAGGGACTGTGTGATACGACACTCTCGAAGTGGGAAAGCGAACACACTGAGCTGGCCAGGCACCACTGATGCTCCCCCGAGGCCGATGGCCATGAACCTGAGACAGAATGACTCCACATGTGGGTGTCCTTGGCCACATCCAGTTGACACACAAAGAGGTCAGCATTTTGATTTGGCCAGAGCTGAGTTTGCCAGGTGACTCATACAGGGAGCAAGGGATGCAGGAGGTCTGCAATGGCGGCCTTCCAGCAGAGCACACCGTAAGGGTGAGAGCCATGACGGATGTTTAAAGGCATGGGCAGCAACCCCAGCATGGGCAGCGTCAGTGGGAAAGCACAGAGGAGACGCCGCTCCTTGCAGTCAACTGCTGTGGAGGAGGAGCACACTGATTGATGGTGACAAGGCTGTGGTGTGTGACTGGAGTTCAGTGGAAGCCAGCGGGGGAAGGCAGACTGAGGAGAATGCTCCCCTCTCCCACCCTCCCCTCTCCCTCTGTCTTTGTTACCTCCCTACTCCTTGCCTTCCCCCAGCCCCAGTCAGTCAGCGCTAAGACTGACCCAAAGCCACTCACAGAAACAGTGAAGGAGAGGGAAAGGCTCTGGGCACCTCAAGAAGTCCCTCTGCCCACGGGCACTGTAGGGAGAAGGGGCGAGGAGAGAAAACAGGACTCCTCCTCCAGGTTCAGTGGGCTAAGCAGGGAAAGGGAGACCAGCAGGAGGGTTGTATATGACATCCGACATCCGTCCCAGGGAGAGAGCCGATTCTGTCAGAGCAAGGAGAGATAGGGACAGCTGTGTGACAAACATCTGAGGTGGGAGGGGCTGCTGACAGCTATTCCCAGATTTCACGGTACAGGGACCACAAGAGGAGGATCACATAAGGAAATACGCAGAGCTCTATGGAGTCAAAGGCCAGGAAGTCACTTCTCAGCTCTATCCCAAGTCCTGGTCTAGAACTAGGAAGCAAGGAAGATCCTCAGCAACCCAAGGTGGTGGGTGAGGCACCAAAGCCCTGCCTTGGCCCAGCCTGGCCACTCCACACAGCCTCTGGTTGTTCTTCCCGGCACTTCCCACCCGTGTCTGCTCTTCCTGGATGCTGGGCCGGGAGCCCACACAAGCCCGCATCTGATCCCATTGCCAGCTCTCTTGCCTTGGCCAGGACGGAGTCTCCGCCATGTAAACATCAGCCCTCTAGAATGAGAACTCTGAAGTATCTTAGGAAACTCTCTTTCTGCTTCCCTCTGTCAAGTGAGGTGATTTCCCAGGTCCTGTTCTGACCTCCGTGGTTAGGGTGTCTAAGACCATCTGTGTGGGGGGGCTATCCTGGCCTCTCTCTGCTCTATGGGGGCTGCAGGATAGAGCAATGCTGCTCAGGGATCCCCAGGGACCTCACAGCCCCCGAGTCCAAGCCCAGAGCTACCGAGCACTACTGGATAAATCAGTTACAGGGCACAAACGTGTTACGAAGAAGACAGGGCATAGAGCTGAGCACATGGCTGCGAATGTTCGTCAGGGGCCTCAGTGTAGACGGAGGCAGATGCCCAAGGCAGGGGAGACTCAGAGAGGGGCAGCCCTTCGGGGGCGATGGAAAACACACCAGGAGCCAGGAGACCTTGACCTGCCAGGTGGGGAGGAAACGTGGGCAGAAACTAAATGGAGACTTTATTGGGTGTTGGGCCTTACGAACTGTTTGGGTTTGAGATTTAGTCATAAATTAATCCTACACATGAGTGTTCCCAAGGAGGGAACCCAGGAAAAATATTTCGATTTTAAGACTTGAAATAAATCTCACAATTTCCATGGCTTAATGGAGGCCTCCCTCAGACTGGCGCTCTCCTTCTCCCGGTCCTCCCTCCTCGCCCTCTCCCTCCAGCTCTCCCCGCATCTCTCTCACATCTCTCTCAATCTCTTCCCCGCTCTGAACCTTTTCCTCTTCTCTGTCCTCTTCCTTCTCCTCTCCTCTCTCTATTCCTTCCACTTCCTTCCTTCTCTCCTCTTCCCTTTCCTCCTCCCCACCCCACCTCTTCCTCTCCTCCTGAAGACTGGGCCCTTTCAAGGGTCACTGGCCGAGAGATAGGCTAAGTCCTGTGTGATTGGCTGTCCTTGCCCGAGCATGGCTCCCCACCCAGACCTCCGAAGACAGCGCTGCCAGGCCCGTGGAAGGAAACACAGGGCCGTGTGTAAACACATCCTAAGGTAAGCGTGATGGAGAGGCTGTGCGAGGACACCCCTCCTCCCCCGCAGAGCGCAATGCTGCTTCTCAGCCCTGACAGGATAGAAGAGAGAAGCGAAACTGAGCCCAGAGATTGATGCAGAAGTTGAAGCAGAGGAATCGGATGAGTGGCTGTAGCCAGGGGGAATCCATCTTGATCCACAGCGGAGAAACTCTGCATGGCTTGTGAGCCCTAGCCCACGGGCACCATAGTCATGTTGTGCTATGAGACACAGAAACTGTTCCCCTTCACAAAACAGGGGCTGCTGGGTCCCTGGCTTTCGCCTTCCTCTGGTTGCTATCCTTCCCAAGGAGCAAGAAGTCCATAGAACCAAGAGAATGCCCCTGAATAGAGCCCTGGCCCTGCCTCCTAGAGTTCAGACTACATCTGGTGGAACTGGATCCCTCACCCCACGCCACCCCAATTCCCGCCCAAACAGTCCTAAGTCTGCCTGTTGATCACCATGGAATGTTCCCAGGGCTTTCTCTTCCAGGATCTGTGGAAGATGGGAACAGCTAGGACGTAAGGTCCCATGTGTACACCAAAGTCCCCAGCAGTGCGAGATGGAACCCAGATGGAGAAATGTGGTAGGCTGCAGCCAGCTCTCCCAGAGCCTCAGCCTCTGACCAAGAACACCAAAGGCTAACACCCTAAACTCAAGCCCGCCTCGCTCGATCGTTCTGAGAGTGTAGTTGTCCAGGATGGAGAACAGGGCATTTGAACTTCCTGATGTACTGGCTTCTCAGAACTTTTAAATACTTAGACAAGGGGCAAGGCAAGCTCTCTGTGTTCTTCCCTTGTGCCCAAGGTTGGGCAGGTCAGCCTAGAAATGAGTACCACAGTTGTGTTGATCCTTATTCTCACTCGGGGCCGTCGGTGAGTTTGTGCGTAAATCTGCGGGAGTCAATGGGCGGTTGCCTCCAGTGGCCCTTGCTTCCTCGACTGGTGTTCAAGACTCTGGTGTTTCTCTCACTTCCCAAGTTCCCTCATCTCCCTCCTCTTTCTTTTCTTTCCCTTCCTCCTCCTCCCTTCCTCCTCTTCCTTCTGCCTTTGTCCTCTACCCCATGGTCCTCTCCTCCTGCTTCCTCTTCCTCTCAGCATCTACACTTTGTCCAGAACCCTGCTTCTTCACAAGCCATTTTCTCCCTGTCTTCCCTTACATGACTGGCTTTTTTCAGAGCCCCTTTCCAGAGTTCAACTCCCCTCTGCATCCATGAAGCTCTCTGGGGAGTTTCTTAGACTTTCTGTCTCATGTTGCCTCTGCCCCACTGGGTCGAGGCCTGCTTGATAGATGAGCAAACAGAAGAATAAGTCATACCCTGTGTGCGCCGGGATGTGGGGGGATAACACACACACACACACACACACACACACACACACACACACACACACACACACGGGCACTGGGAAATGGGAGACTCCTATTGTAGACTCAGACTCAGTTCAGCTCTGGTTTTTACCTTCCTGAGTCTCAGAACACTTGGATGTGCTCTGAGGTTGTGAGTGAGGTGAGGTTTCGGGGTGTTGCATCTCTGTGCTCCCCTTCCCGGGCCTCTTCCCCTTACCCCCAAGTGAAGCGCTTGGAACAAATGTTTTAAAACAACAACAACTAAACCGTGACTGCAAGCGCCTGCACTTACTCACCAGGTCAAGGTCAACTGATAAGGCCGTGAGGAATGAAATCAGGTCCGGTTGGAGGGGCCACAGCATTACTGAGGCTGTGGCAATCTTATTGAGAGCAATCAGACTTTTTATACCTTTATCAGAATCAGAATAGAGTGGCAATTGGCAGGATCAATACACTTGTAGGTGCCAGGATCCAGTGACGTTTGCAAGTTGTACAGGGTACACAAGAGTAAGTCTAAGACCAATTGTCCTGTCAGCTTTCATGTTTCCTTGACTACGAAGGGAACATACAGAGAGACACAAAGAGGCCTGAATGCTTCACTGCCTGAGGGAGTGCACGGGTCTCTCAGGAACTGGAAGGCACATGGGCCCCAGGCACCATGGACTCTAACCTGAAAAGCCTATAATGCATGTCTCTCAAGGCAGCGAGGCCAAGCCAACTCCATACTAGTAAACTAACCTACCACAGCCCCTGAGAAAGTTGCCAAACTGAGTTCAAGGCCAGCTTGATCTACACAGTAAGTTCTAGGCCAACCAAGGCTACATAGGAAGATCTTGTCTCAAGAAAAAAAAAAAGGTGAGTGGGGAGGTAGGGGAATGTGAGAAGATGCCCTAGACATCTTTTCCCCGTTTCACCCTTTCCTGAGGATGATCTTGGAGCACATTCTAGCCCAGGCTGCTACGTCTCCAAAGCTCTTTTGTCAGATGTAAAATCTGGTAACGTTGTACCCCATATGAGTCTCCCAGGAGAATCAACCCATAGCCTTCCTCTGAGCATTGATTCCTGATGAGGAACTGGCACCCTGTGGATTCTGAGTGAAGTGTTAATTGATCATTAAAAATAAACGGTGGAGAGTAGTCATCCTTTAAAACTGAGGGGAGCCTTGGCGGTGGTGGGAAGCCAGGCAGTGTTCAGTGTTTCACACAGTGGAAATTGTCTGGTTAACGCAAAGGAGGGTCAGGCGCTCACAGTCACAGAAGTCTGCAAACTAACCCAAGCAGGAGAAAGCAGGGCAGAGAGAAGGCTTGGTCTTCGGTTGCTATGGCAACTGCAGGATTAGTATTGCTGTCCCAGGACCAGCACAGCCACCCTCAGACCCTGCCTCACACAGCCAGTGGTTGAGCATAGAGTCTAGGTCTCCTGGCCACAGCCCCCAGGCAAAGGAAGTCTCCCACTGACCAAGAGTCTTGATTTACTTTGACAAAATCCAGAAATAACGTCAGGGCCCTGTGTGAGGCCTCCTGTAATCCCAGCGTTTGGGAGGAAAGGACTTCAACATTATCCTCAGTTCTGTAGCAAGTTCCAGGCCAGTACACAGCAAATCTGAGAAAGAACAAATTTTGTGTCAAAGGCAAACAAAAATGAAAGAAGAGAGGGAAAGAGGAAAGGAGGAAAAAAGGGAGGGAGGGAGAAAAGGGAGGGAGGGAGGGAGGGAGGGAGGGAGGAGGGATGGAGGGAGGGAGGAAGGAAGGAGGGAGGGAGGAAAAAGGGAGGGAGGAGGGAGGGAGGGAAGAGGGAGGGAGGGAGGGAGGGAAGGAGGAAGGGAAGGAGAGAGGGAGGAGTAGGGGAATTAGTCCTAAGGTTGCCATAACAAAAACCACAAACCAGACAACTTAACACAGCGGTGTACAGTCTCATGATTCCCAAATCAAGGGATGCACATGGCCCTGCTCCCTTTGATACCTGTGAGTCTTGCCTTTGTCTTACGGAAATAAAGCCCAGGGAACTGTGTGACAGAGCCAGGACCTAACCTATACCTGAGGACTCACTCCTACAGACCATGGACCATTCTTTCTTGACACCCCACAGGCATGCTGGTGTTTCTCCGAGACAAGAGGAAAGAGAGAAAGTTCTGTGACAATGACTCACGGGCTGGAGACATGTGGCTCCGTCATGGAGCACTTGCCTGGCATGGCCGGGCCCTTGGGGCCAACTCACTGGCTGAGTTCTCACCCAAGCTAAAGAGGATCACCATAGCCCCCACGCCTCTCCACCTCAACGGAGGGCCGCTTCCAGTCTAGGCCAAACACACTTCCGGTTCATCCTGTGACTGAAGGAAAGTTCTGATGTCCTCTGCCATGCACCGTGGGACCTTCCCACGTCATGACATCAGTATCTCAACTCTGGCTCAATACCTGCTAAAGCTGAGCTGCCTCTGCGTTACAGGAAGCTTCCAAGCAAATCCTCTAAGGCTGCAGTTAGGAGAGTGTGTATTTGCCTTTCAGCTGGTGCCAAGCAAACCGGCCCTGAACCAGCCCCTTTAATCTTTGACAAGCATTTCCTCATCTGTCAGTGCCTCTCTAGACCCAATCTAGAAGGACTTTGAAGACACAGATTGTTTACTGAAAACAAAGTGACCTATTGTTGCTGCTGTCGCTGCATACAGTACAAGAATAAACCGGGACAGAGTGACACTGGGGTCCTTACCCGGAATCTGGCAGATCTCCACAGTTTCCTCGGTGTGTCTGAATGCAAAGTATTTATTTATAGCGACTTCTGACACATTGTTTCCTGACTCCCAGAATGTGTGAGATCATTCTCAGGAAGAAAAAAAAAAAGATCTCTGCAAATACTGTGTCCCAGGGACTTGTTGCTGTGACAAAATCCTGACCAAAGCCAACTTGAGGAGGAAAGGGTTTATTTCAGTTTATAGCTAACCATCCATCACAAAGAGAACGTGGGGCAGACACACACAGCAGGAACCTGGAGGTGGGAACTGAAGCAGGGACCATGCAGGGATGCTGATTAAGGGCTTGCTCCCTAGGGATCGCTCAGCTACCTTTCCTACCCCACCCAGGACCACTTGCCCTTTGACCCCATCCACTCTTCTGTGTCCTACTCCTGAGCCTTGTTCTTGCTCAGAATACTCACACCCCTGTCCCAGTGGCTGAGGTTTATGAAGGCCACCACGCTGAGCAGAGCTCTTCTGTGAATTTCATGGTGGAGATGGGGAAAGCTGTACCAGGCTTCTTCTTTTGGGCCACCAACCAGCTCCCAGATCATGACACAGAGACTTATTACTAGCTTTAGGCTGGTTTCTAGCTAGCTCTTTTAACTTAAATTAACCTGTCCTCTTTATCTACCTTTTGCCCCAGGGTTTTTTTTTTACCTTTCTTTCCTTCTATATATCTTCCTTTCATTGCTTCTCATGTCTGCTGGCTGGCATCTGCCTGGCTTCTGGCCCCAGGCATCTCCCTCCTCCTCTCCTCCTCCTCCTCTGGTTCCTCTCTTCTCTCTTTCTCTCTCCTTCCCCTAGATTGTTCCTATTTATTCTCTCTGCCTGCCAGCCCCGCCTATCCCTCTTCTGCCTAGCTATTGGCTGTTCAGGTCTTTATTAGACCAATCAGGTGCCTTAGGCAGGCCAGGTGAAACAGATGCACTATATCTTTTCATAATTAAACATGTGTCCTCACATTATTAATCAAATGCAGCATAAATAAATGTAACATACCTTTACACAGTTAAAGTAATGTTCCACAACAGGAAGCTCATGCCAAGTAGGTCCTGGAAGCTTCTGGGAACCACTGCCAACCCAGTAGTAAACTTTGTCATCCAGGGATGGCTCTTACAGACGCTAGCTGACACCTTTTTTGGAATCTGGGAATGAGGCTGAGTGGCTGCAGACATCTCAAAAACATAGTGACATGTAGCTCAGAAGTCTGGGAACTCCCACATTTTGTTGGAAAACAAAAATATTTGGTACTTGAAGCCAGAGAGCCAAGGAACCACAGATGAGGAGGATGTGGGCATTCAGGAACTTGGGGGGGGGGTGTCTCTGAGGAAGTGACAGGGTTGAGAAGGGCTCCCCCTGCAGCATTTCCATGGGGACGGAGGGCTGCTCTGCTCCAGTGACAGAAAACACCACTGGCCGGCACTGGCACCAGCCTCCAGCCCCACAGGACGAGACACAGCTTCACAGTCTCAGGCCTCCTGTCCAGGACACGCCACTATCCCCAGAACTGATTCTCTGGAAAATAAGGAGAAGGGCAACAAAACTCCTGGGTTTTGTTCCTCTAATGGACAAATTTTCTGAGATTGTCATGGCGTCTACATACCAGAGGCACAGGGATGCCCCTTCCCTGTCTTCTCTTAGGGTGAGAGATACCCAGCAACCCCTCCGTCCTCCCTGCCTGTGATGTGCCAAGAGGGAAGATTTAGAAGGACTGCAGAGACGAGGCCGGCTGCAGGTGGCTGTCCATCTTACCCTTGGTCCGCCCCTCCCTCCTGCCAACCTAACTTCTGTTCTTCTTTGCTCACCTATCGCTAGCTCAGTTCTCTCCAGCCTCCAGCAGGGGCCAGGGCGAGGGCTGGGGTAAGATTCAGAGTGGTTGTTTGGTTCTGAATACTACAGAGATGTGCAATTTGCTGGTTCAAATGGGTCCTGTATTGTGTTATCTGGGTGTGCCAACCCTGGTGATGAGGAATAGGAAGACTTCCAGCAGAGAGCCAGCCCCTCTGGCCCTCTCAACCAGGTTCCTGATGATGAAGGCACTGGATAGTACTTATTCTTCTCCACAATGAGAATCCCATTGTAAGTTAGAGGACCAGAAGAGGGTCTCTAAGGAGGGTGTTGGACAAACCCTAGCCACTACCTCTGGGTTGTTTGTTTTGAGGAGAAGTTTACTTTGTCTCACAGGTTCAGAGGATACAGGTCTGTCACAGTGGGGCAGCCACAGACAGATGGTGACTAGAACAGCTCCATCTGTGCTAGCCAGGAACTGCAGTGTGGCTTCTTCTCATCTCGACAGACCAGGGAGCAAGAAGCTTGGACTAGAACCAGGAACTGATACCACCTACAGTGCCTGCAGAGGCCTACTTCTGCCTCCTAGGCCCTGGGTCCCCATGGCTCCACAACCTTTCCAAATAGCACAACTTGCTTTGATTCAGAGCCGAGAAACAGGCAGCGAGTATCAAGTGCCCTGCCTGGTACCAGGCCTGGGGCCCCACCTTGGGGGACAAGGTTTTGACCCAAATTTACTCCAGAGTTGGAAAGAAATGGGGATGTGATCTGGGGCCACTGTAATCACTCAAGAGACACAGAAGGCATGGATGTAGTGCTTGGGTCTTCGACATGACATGTATTGACTGGCCTCTTGGTCATTGGGCTATAGTGCCATCATACAGACGCTAGTGTTGTTCTGCAAGAGATTCCAGAAAATTGTGGAAGCTCCCAACAGGTCCCCCCCAAGCCAGCCTAGAGCGTACAGGGCCTATAGCAAGCCTAGGTGCCCCTCTCCTAGCCTCTGAAGAAGGCATTCTATGGCTAGGACTTTAGGGAGAATGAGAGAGAATCCTTGGCAATAGGTGACAGCTCCAGGGAAAGTTGCTGGGGATTCTGAGGCCATGTGTCAAGGGGTCTGCTGGGCTGTCCCCCACATCCACTGTCTGAGGTCAGGGATCCTATACAGTTCTTGACAGAGGAGCTTCCAGCTAGCTGTCCTCTGATCTGTGTGGCCCAGGGACAGGGCTGGGGACCAGGTGGAGACTGTGTGGAGGTACCAAGAAGGTACTGCTTGCCCACCCACTCCTGGCATCCAGCCCTGCTGGTCCAGCATGGCTTCACTGATAATTCGGCTGAACACAACCTCTGCCACTGGCAGCCCTCCTTACTGGCTCTTCTTGGCAGTGGTACCCATAATCTCCTGATATAGCATCTAATTTGAACTTCTGCAAGCATCCTCCCCTCAAAATGCTTAATTATTATGTTCTTCTGAAATACCAAGGGAATCTTTCCAGCCATCTGAAGTTCCCTAGAGGAAGAAAGGATGAGCCAGTGATTAGTGACACCCTCTCAGATCCTGGTAAATCCTGCGGGCCTTGGCTTGGCAGTAGTGCTCAGCCTCGAGGCTTTATCCAGGCAGGGCTGGTACCTACTGGGAAACTGAGGGTAAGCCAACAAATGAGATGCAAACGGCAGGCATGATGTGTTGGTCAGCTTCTCACTACTGTAACAAATGCTCAGGGTAATCAACTCATGGAAAGAGAAGGTTTGTTTGACCTTCCAGTTTAGGTTTCAGCCTGAGATGGGCTGGCTGGGTTGGGTCAGTGGAGAGGTATGTAGCAGGAACTGCATGGAGGAGCAAAACCACTCCCCTCATACCTGGGGAACAAAGAGGAAGAGACTAGAGTCCTACAACCCCCCTCAGGAGCATCCCACCAATGACCTCAAATCTCCCCCGAAGTCCCACTTCTCAAAGTCCCACATCTCCCAACAGTGCCAAACCCAAACCCAAGCCTTTAACACATGGCTCTTTGGAGAACATTACAAACAGAAGCAAACCTTATCCCACAGTTCCGTCCTGCAGCATCTGGAGCTCACTTTGTGCCCTCCTGAGTTATCCTTCTGTTTCCTCTTTGGGTACCAAGCTGTTCCTTGGGCAGAATTGTGGGAGGCCAGCTGGGAGACCGGCTCCCACATTTACCCCAGGGTACTCTTGAAGAGTGAAGGATAAGAGATTTAGATAGAAGGACAGAGGGGATAGAGACAGGTAGAAACACAGGATAGCCTCGGGGGGGCCTGGATATGTATCCACTGGCCCCTTTTGTCTCTTCTAAAGGGCTATTAATAGGGATGTCAAGGGGTGAAGCAAAAGACCTCCCCCAGCACAGCCAAGTGCAGACCCTTCCAATCACCTGGTAACCACACACGTGGTCAAGCAATCCTCTGATGCAGCCCTGCTGGGTGAAGCAAGCTCAGATCTCACTAGGAAACCTTTGTGGGCCTCCACACAGAATACTACTAATACTCTTATAAAAATGCCACCCATCCCGTGACCTTTCAAAAACTATTCTCGACCAGCCTATACTCACTTCCTCCGGGGAATGAGATGCCGTGGCCCAGTTTTGTGCCACAGTCATCTTGCTGTCCCTTCCTGTGATGGGGCTAAGCAGAAGCCACTTGACAGCAGGGCATGCCATAGCAACTCCCCACAACAAAGACAACTGTGATCACTCTCACTCCCCTTTGCTTAGAGACCTGCCACAGAAGTCCTTGAACCTTAGGGCAACTTGAAAAGCCTGAAGAATATTCTCCCCAAAACATATGGTTAATCTCATTACCATAGGCTGAGGGGGGTCCTGGTGCACAGATTCTCACCACCTCTGGGCCAGACTGGTCATGCAGGTGACCAGGACCAGCCATGTGGGAGTATTTACCCCACAGACATTGGCAAGGGCTACAGATTGCCCCGTCTTCGTTCTGAAGACCCTTGTCCCAGCCTCACACCCCAGAGGCAGAAGTCCAGGCTCTGCTGTGAGATTGCCTGATTTTGGAGGACAAGAAACTGTAGTAGACTTCCAGGTGGCCACAGCCTCATTTACAAGAGAAAGAGGCTGTACCAGTTTGTGTTGCTCGAATCTTAAATCAGTCTTATAATAAAAAACCTGGAGCTTGATATTGGAGTAAATGCTGAAAGATCAGAGAGACAAAGGAACAGGCCACCTCTTACCTTTAGGACTCCTCAGCCTAAAAGCCTCGAGTTCCTGTCTCCTCACGCTTTATATACCTTTCTCCACCAGGCCATCACTTCCTGGGATTAAAGGTGTGTGTGCCAAGCAAAGGCATGAGATCTCAGGTGCTAGGATTAAAGGTGTGTGCCTTCACTTCCTGGCTCTGTTTCTCTCCTAGACTGAGTCAATCTCATGTAGTCCAGGGTGGCTTTGAACTCACAGAGATCCAGACGGATCTCTATGTCCCGAGTGTTAGGACTAAAGGTGTGCCACCACTGCCTGGCCCCTGTGTTTAATCTAGTGGCTTGTTCTGTTCTCTGATTTTCAGGCAAATTTTATTAGGGTACACAACATATCACCACAAGTTTCTACAGAGACCCAGTCACTTTTCCCATAGTTTAACTCTATCATGGTCAATACAGCTCAATCAATTTAGATGTTTGTTTCCTCCTGGTGAGCACCTCAAACAGCAAAAGCGCAGGCTTAGCAACACTCTTAGGACCCAAAGAGTGCTTTGCAGTTTCGTATTCAACCACGAACTGTGCCCTTTAAACCCACACTGTATGTGCGTTCCGCGCCTATCAAATGACCTCCCGAGATCAAGCCGTTATGGTTTGACAGGGTACCTTTTCAGGGCTGCTGGCTTTTCCAAGAGATCGCACAGAGCCCATTAGACATGGGAACTGTGGAAGACTGGAAGCCAAGGTCCAACCACAACTGGATCTCCCAGGCTCCTTCCAACGAACCATAAGGTGGTGCCCATAGGCTCTCCCATCCACAGATTTGGAAACTGAGGTCCAGAGGAAAGAAGTCACATAACTTCCACGTGGAATTGCAGGGTGAGAGCCACACTGTCTGAGCTGTGGTGCTTCAGGCAGCATCCCTCGGCAGCGTGTGCCTTGACGGTGTGCATGGTACAAAGCGCACACACATGTGGTGGGTTCAGAACCAAGGCTGCAGTGACGTCACCCAAAGCAACACGGGCGATCACTGCAGACACCTCTGGTTCATCATCACACGTTTGATTTGAATCACTTGTTGGCTGTTGTGTGGTCAGAACCTTTTACTGATGCCTGCTGTTTCCTCTGCTGATTCAATTTTCTCTATCGATTCATAACCAAAGGAGGGTCATGATTGGGTTTAAGAGGCTGTCACAGTAAGTTCTCACCTTCCATAGAAGACTTTGAGGTAGACGACTGTTCCTTGAGATTTATTTGAGGCCAGAGAGTGTGTGGCAGAGTCAAAGAGAAGGAAAGACTTATGGACTTCCTAGAAGAAAAAAAAAAAGCAGAGAACTGTGACATAAACCAGCAGCGGCCACCAGCAGCAGCATTGGGAAGGGCAGACGCAGCCCCGATGGAAGAGGAGAGATGGAAGCCTTCTGCAGAGAAGAATGCTGGGGAGAGGTCTGGCCTCCAGCGGTCATGGCTTCCAACCTGCCTTTGCTTCCCTCCAACACAGAGTGGGAACCTGAGCAAGTGTGAGGACCCAGAGCTCAGCTGCCCTTCTTAGCAAGCTCCAGCCTGCCAGAGAGCAGCACCCACTCAGAGCCAACCGGCGCCATGCCGGCACAACAAGCCGAGGCCCATCTCAGCTTCCAAGAGCTCTACCCCTCTACCTGTCTCCCCCGGCCAGCCAGCGGCCATCTCTACTCTGGGTCTGCCCCTGTTTCTGTCTCTGGAGACCGACCCCCGGGGCTTCTCCTGCCTTTGTGTGGGCCTCTGGGGTGTACAACAGTTGTGTCTGTGTGTCTCTGTGTCTATGTATGGTGTATGTCTGTGTGTGTGTGTGTGTGTGCATGTTTGCATATGTGTGTCTGTCTGTCTGTGTATATGCATTGTGTAGGTTTGTGTCTGTATGTGTGTGTATGTTTGTGTGTGTGTATATATGTGTATATGTATGTATATGTATACAAGTGTGTGTGTGTGTGTGTGTGTGTGTGTGTGTGTGTGTGCATGTGCATACGTGTGCTTGTGATGTGGACAACACCTGAGATGTTGTCAGTCCGTAGTCACTGCCTTCTCTTTTGAAACTGATCTCTCATGGGCCTGGAGTTTGCCACATGAGGCTGAGCTAGCTGTGAGCAAGCGCCTGGGGATTCACCTGTCTCTGCCCTCCCAGCCCTGGGATTATAAACACACACCACCAATCCTGGCATTTTAAATGGGTTCTGGGTTTGAATTCAGGTCATCCCAGCTGAAATCTCCCTTCTTACAATCCTCCTCAACGCAGTTACTTTCTGTCCTGTGAACACCATTTCTGTATGACAGACAGCAGGACAGCCCAAGTGGAAGCCAGCTCTCAGGTGTCCAGCCTGGATAGTGGCTCCCCTTTCTCTCCGTAGGATGGCAGGAAGGGCACAAGATGCCCTGACTTCAGGTCTGACATGAGGAGCCTGAGGCCACTTCCTCCCTCAGACATGCATGGCTTCCCTCCCCTGCAGCCCCCAACCACTATGCCGCACAATCAGAGAGTTGTTCATGGTGGAAGGCCTCCAGTCTGTGCTCCGTTCAGCAGCCGGAAACAGTCGTGCTTCGGCTATGAAACAGCCCACTATCAAGTGTCCGAGTGTGCAATGGTGGGGTAATCAGGTCACTCTGAGAAAGCTGAGAGGCCTGTAATGCAGGCAGAAGTGTGCGACACCAGGAGTCAGCAGCCCACTCCATGTTCCCAGGGGAGGAGGGCATGGGGACGGAAATGGTTCTCTCAGGAAACCTGGATCCCAGGGAGTGGTGCAGGGGCTGACGCCTACCAGACCTGGTGAGTTCCTATTCCCAGGGGCCTGGGTGCACATGGACCTCACAAATATGTTGGTGATATGAGCCAGACAGTGAGAGCAGTGGCCATGCTGCTGAGAACCTGACTTCCAGTGTTTCTGTAGAAGAGGGGCAATGGAGAAAACATCACCTACCATTCTCAAGCCACCCTTGTAGACAAGCCAGGCAGAAGCAGCTCCAGGAGCTTCCTGAACCTCTGTATGATGTCTGAGGTTGGCGCACATCTTATCGCCCAGCCAGGGATGTGGGCAGTGTGGTTCCATCCCGTATGGATGCAGAGAGGAGACAGGTCAGCCTCTGCCCATGCTGCTGCCACCTGGCTCTGGAGCTATTTCCCCAGCCAACATCCCAGGATCGATTTCCCTTTGTTTCATCCCTCAAAGCTAAGTCCAGCTGTTTCTGGTCCTCACTCCAGCTGGTCCAGTCCAGTTGACAGGGCAGCTCATGTCCTGGCCCTTCCTCTTGTGGGTCTGGAAAGATTCCTAGCAGGGACCATGTCATGGATCAATGTCAGGATATCCCTTTCTTCCAGTTAAAAAGAAACACGTTGTCTGGGAATTCCCAGGGTGAGCAGCCTCCTGTTTATCTTGGTGCAGCCTTGTCCCGGCAGATGGGAAAGAGCCCTTCTCAAGCAGTGTGCTTCCTTTCAGCCTCCACAATTGCTGAATAGTGGACTTTCCCCTGAGGGTGGCAGCTGGCACCACAGGCCTTCGGCTTCTGAGAAAAGAGAGCCCTAAGGAAGTGTAGTGCGGAGGTGGGGGAAAGGACAGACTTGCCCGGGAGCTGTGCTAGAACTCAAGAAGACTCCTCGGCTGTCCACAGAGAACTGGCCGCCTCTCCTGGCTCAGTGTTGCGTGGAACCCTGACCAGCTGACATTGAGCAGATCTGGCTAAGGCAAGGATGTGGAGGCCTGAGGGCTCCTGTGTGTACCAGGACCTGGAGTTACGTCCTGGTACCAGAAGCAAGCCTTACTGCCAGCCTATTGACTGTCCTGGGGCAGTGCCATGTCACCAGGCAGGCGTTCAGGGTATTTAGTATCAATACTAAATACTCTTGGTATTTCCAGACGGCTCCCTCTGCTTCTTGCTTATGGTTCAGCTTCCTGGTCCTGCTCCACCACGCCTGCTGCTCACTGCTCTGCCCTGCCATCACGGATTCTTATCCCTCTGGAACCAGAATCCAAAATAAACTCTCACTTCCTTTGCTCCTGGTGTTTTACCACAGCAACAGACCAGTAACTCATACAGCTGGGAAGTCCCAGACACTAAAAGAGACTGGACTACGGTGCTACTGATGTTTCGCTAAGTGGACACACGGCCAAACTGCTTTCTAAATATTTGTGCTGATAGCCACAGAAGCACCTCTCGGCCCGGGCCAGTGATGCTTCTGTTTGCAGGAAGACAGTGAATGCAGCTGCTGTTAGTGCTTGGCCCTAAAGGAGACTTCTCTGTCACCCCCTCCAAGCTCCAGGGGAGGTCATGGAAAACTGGGCAGAAGGACTGTGAGAGCTGGAGGGTGGAGAGGACCGCCGTGACGTGTTGATTTCTGACGTGGCTGTCACAGTCATGAGCACACAGCATGCGTGCAAGGCCTGTCAAAAAGCAAAACCAAGCGACAACAGAAAGGCATGGGGGCAGGGAGGAAACTAGGCGGAAAGAAGAAAGCCAACCAAAGGAGAAGAGGATGAGGGAGGCAGTCTGGTGTGTGAGTACTATCGGAATACATCTATCCCTTGTGAGTAGAAGTTCCCAGAAAGAAAGCTCACCTTGCCTTGACCTGTGTGTGAGGCTGATTTACTGATAAAAGTATTGGTGACCATGGAGAAGTTGGAGTGTTGCATGTCCAGAGCCTGATTACAGTATTTCTGGTGCTATCTTGAGCCTCCTAAATAGCCATTCCTTGGCCACTTCTGCATCGGACCTAACACCCTGTGACCAACAGAATTTATTAACTTAACAGGATTCCAGTTTAACCACGCAACGCCTAAGCATCAGTGGCTAGCTTGAGGCCTATCAAGGATGCTTCAACTTTCCTCCTGAATGCTTCTGCCGACAGACTTGAAAAGTGCCTTGATTTGTGACTTTCTGTGTTCTCTTGCTTTTAAAAACTCAACTATTTACCACATTAGAGTTTGAGGTAACCTAAATCTGTGGTCCCTCACATTTGTAAGTGGGAATGGTTACTCACACTAGGTTCCAGAATGAACTATCTCTTATCCCCTTTGAGGGGAGAGTCATGGTGTGTGTCTCTGATAGGAGACAGAGACTCTGAATTTTCTTTTAACAACATGCTTGGGTTTAGAGAAGGAGAGAGCCACACTCCAACTCCAAAGTCAGCTTTGGTTTATAATTGAGTAGGGACAGCAAATATTTCGAGAGCTAAAGAGATTTTACCCTGTAGAAAGTAATTATACCATCATACCAGATTGTTTCTTTTCTTGGTAATTTTTTCCAGACAGTTCTCTCTTCTTTAGATGTCTATCTGTTCAAAGGTCCTTGAAGTCTTCAAGATGGATATTTTTATTTTCCTGTAAAGACAAAAACAAAACCCTGCCCCAACCCTAATTTGTTGAGTTTTTTCCTTTTGACGTGTTGAATCGCCGACTGGGTTGATGAGCTATCATCACTAAACCAGTCCTCACTGTAAGCTGTGCACTAAGTTAGAATGAACGATTGAGAGAATATCCCGAAGCATGGGAAAATGGAATGTTGAAGAAGTCAGAGCCAATATATCAACCAGTGTTGGAGAAGGTGGCAGAGGCACTGTTGGAATGATTAAAAAATCACAACAGAGCTAGGCTTGGTGGCGCACACCTTTAATCCCAGCACTGGGGAGTCAGATGCAGGTGGATCTCTGTGAGTCCAAGGCCAGCCTGGTCTGCATAGTGAGTCCCAGGCCAGCCAGGACTGTGTAGTGAGACCCTTTCTAAAAAATAAAATAAAATAAAATTAAATTAAATAAAAGTCTCATTTTCCAAGGATAGTTTCTGGGGACATTATAAACGTCTAGTCTATGATAGATAGACTCATTTCTAGAAATTTTTTCTCCCATAACTAATGACACAAATGAACTAAATATATATGTGGGAATGTTCAGCCCTAGAATCTGAAACAATTCATGCTTGTTAGTAAAGCCTTGGTTGAATAAAACTATGGAATATATTATAGACACTAACAAGAGTGATGTAGATATTTATAAACTAGCCTTTAAAGACAGTTAAGACATCACTGAGTAAAAAAATTATAAAATAGAACAATTATATACAATGCACATACATATGCATATATATTTAGAATGAGTTTTTTTCTTTTTGAAAGTTACAACATGTTATTCACACACACACACACACACACACACACACACACACACACACACACACAAACCAAAATCTTGGGACTACTGTTGTCACAAATTTCTTTCCCCAAAATTTATTTTGACTTTTTAAAGTTTTTCTTTAGGTATATTATTATCTTAAAATTTAAACTTTCCATTTTGATATTAATAATGTTTAAGTTTTCCACAGTTAACAATAAATTTTCTTAACAGCAATCTTGAAAGTCTCCAAAAGGATGATGGGGCCCCACAACAATGCTTCTACCTGGATCACAATATTTTCTCAGGACTTGGCCAACATTTCAGTTTTTTCAGGGTATCATTGTCCCCAGACAGGAGGAAGTAATTTTGGGGATGAAGCCCATATTCCTAACAGGTGGGAAGAATGGTATTTGGTCATTTGGTGGGTTATGGAGGCTTGCCATCATTTATTGGGGTTGTTTATTAATTGTTATTGGTATTGGCAAGGGAGTAAATTGTGCAAATGATATTACATTCAGGGATCTCTTTGAAAAAAGAGAGGGGATATAGGAATGATAGGATGGATGGGTAAATTGTTGAATCTACTATAAACTAAGGGACCATTATTGACCTCAAGTATTTTGTATTTGTAAGGACTTTTGTATATTGATACAAATTTAAGGTAATTTTTGTTACAACACTATATATATATATATACATATACACATACATATATTCTAATTTGGTTAAAAGATTTTTGTATGCTGACATAAATTTAAGTTATTTTTGTCACACTGTATATGTTTCTACTCTTGTCTAAGGGTTTTTGCATATTGATACAAATTTAAGGTTGTTTTTGTTACAGCATATTGTATCTGTGCTTCAACTCTTGGTTAAGGTATTGTACCTACACAGTTTATTTAAAAATGTAAGATAAAGTTCTAGTTTTTGAAAGCTATTATTATAAACTATATAGGACAATCAAGAAACATAGGTTAGTAGTTAGTCATTCATAACAATCAAATTTGTAGATATGTTAGGTATGTTTTCTAGGTTAAATCAATATATTTTAGATAGATAGATGGTCTTCAAACCTTTCAAAGACCTATAGAACATGACATTTAAAATGTTTTGTTAGCTTAAAGTTTTTCATGACAATGAGACACATCTGTTCCTGGTAGCACCAATTTACCTCAGAGAAGATAACGGGCATTGAAACTCCTTATGGGTTTGCTTTCATTGTGGCAAGGTTAGCCACTGGGCAAAGAAACTGTTCTTGCCTTTGACTTCTGACAATGTGCTGTGCAGAAAGGACATGCAGGACACACAGGAAAAAGACTGTTGAACTTTGCCAAAACAAGGCAGAACAGTCCTTCAGGGTTCCTGCTTCACAGAAGAAACTGCCAGACATTCTGCTGGACACAGAGGAAAATGACTGATGAATTTTGCCAATAAAAGGAAGAACAGTCCAAAATTCCTGCTTCATAGAAAAGCCTGCCAAATACTCTAGGCCTGTAGGCTGAAGATGGATGCCCCATTGTTGCAGAGGAACTTTGTGTGACTGTCCAGGTAACCAAATGTCTCTGTTGTTAGATAATATTACATCCTTCTGGGTCTTTGATGGAGTTGAAGACTAGATAGTTATAGTTGCAGTTTTTCTTAGTTATAATAGAAAGTAAATTAGGTATAAATTTTTGGATCCACTAAGATAGGATAGATAATGCATTATTTTCTCTGAATATGCTAATTACAAATGGAGAGAATATTGTAAATGTAATCCTTACTTGATAATTGTTATTGTATATAGTTTTACTATGTTTAAGTTAAAACCTTTTCATTTTTATTTAGACAAAAAGGGGGAATTGTAGTAGAATATTCTTTTAAGGTGTTACTTGTGTTTATGTTGCATTTGTTTAAGTCTGTGAAGCTGTGTTACTGTGCCTGTCTAAAATACCCAATGGTCTGTCTAATAAAGAACTGGCAAATAGCAAGGCAGGAGAAAGGATAGGCGGGGCTGGCAGGCAGAGAGAATAGATAAAGGGAGATCTAAGAGCTAGCAGCCAGAGAAGGAGGAGGACTCCAGGGTCCAGCCACCCAGCTACACACACAGCAAGCCACGGAGTAAGAGGAAGATACAGAAGTAAGAGAACAGGAAAAACCCAGAGGCAAAAGGTAGATGGGATAAGTTAAGGAAAGCTGGCTAGAAACTGAGCCAAGCTAAGGCTGGGCATTCATAAGTAAGAATTCATAAGCCTCTGTGTGTGAGTTTATTTGGGAGCTGGGTGGCAGGTCCCCCAAAAGAGTAAAAGACCACCAACAACAAAATTTAAAGGAACATGCACTTACAGAACCTAGAAAAATTTACATGAAATACTTCACTGTCATAGTTTAGTTTACAGAGTCCAGGACTGTCTTTGGGGTACTTGGTGAATACAGTGACTGGGTATATTGACATTACTTTTGAGATGTAAGTCAACACAGCTTATTTGCTATCAAATTCTAGCCAACCTGATAAGTTAAAATGGTCAGTTCACTGCTGAGGAAGTGGTTCAACAGGGAACAGTGCTTGCAGAGAAAGTGTAAGGACCTGAGTTCGAATCCCCAGAATGCACATAAAAGCTGGGCATGTAACTTGAATGTCTATAATCCCAATGCAGAGAGATGAGATGTGGATGCAGGAAACTTCTGGAAGCTTGCTGAACAGCTAGCCTGGCATTCTCATTGGAGGAACAAGAGACCTTATCTCAAACAAGGCAGAAAGCAAGGACACCAGAGACTGTCCTCTGACCTCTATGTGTTCCCACGCGGCACATGACCACTCCCCCAACACACACACAAACATACACATACACAAATGTTCAAACAAATAGTAGGCTGAGTGACTAGATTGTGGGAGCCCATTTTCAGGTTCCTTGTGGCCTTACCCAGCAGGTCGGCATAGAGAGGATGATTGGACCACGGGCCTGAGTGCAGGTGTCTGAGATGGTCTGCACTTGGGGGGAGGGCTTTTGCTCCACCCCTTGGTGTTTCTATAAATACCCTGGGGCAGAGACAGTCAAGGCCCATTGGAATAGGCTCCAGGCCCTCTTGAGGCTATTCTTTATTTTCTATCTGTTTATCTCCACAATCTAAATCCTTCTGTTTAATATTTCCTGCAGCTTGCACTCAAGAAAACTCTGGGGAACTGTGGGGTTGGTGGGTAGCCGCCCCACACTAGATTACCTATTTGTCCTTCCTCCCGGTGAGCACCCGAATAGACGGCCTGTTCTTATGTTTCTGTTTAGATTTGTGCAGTAGAGACACTGCCCTTTGTGACAGCTGCCACTGAGTTGTTCTTCCCAGGGCTCATTTGGCTTAGCTAATGGTTTGTGTATTATTGGAGGCTCCTGGAAGACAGGAGCCCTGCCTTGTTTGGGCCCTGGTTAAAGTCAAGGTATCAGGGGTCTGGAGAAATGGTTCAGAGGTTGAACAAACTTGATGTTTTTGCTGGGGACCCAGGCTTGGCTGCCAGCACCCACAACCACCTGCATGCTCTCATTCTGGCCTCTGAGGACACATTCGGTGCACATATATACATGCAGGTCAACATTCGTACACATAAATAAATCTTCAAAAAAAAATCAAGCTATCAAGAAATCCTACCATTTAGAAACATGACTCATCCATGTTAGTTTTAAATTATGGGAAAAACTTTGTTACTCTGAGCTTAGGTGCATTAAGCTCAATTTCATAGTTTATAATGAAAAAAAAATCTCAGACTACTTCAACAACCCATCCATTTATACTTCATTCACACTCATTCATGTAAAACTTGTTAGCCCACAGCTTACGATGAAGACAGACTGAGCTCAAACGAGGAGGCATGTACAGATGACTTATGAGGTAGATATAAAAATGCAGCCATATTTTGTTTATAAATCTGGAATTTAGAATGCTCTGTGCTTTCTAGTGGAAGCACACTGTCACTGATGGCCTTGCCTCCAGTCCCCAGTGAGGTAGACTTTCTGTCAAGTCCTGTCACCGGCACAGTAGGTGAAAAGCATGAATGACTGCTGTCTAGAAGTCAGTCAAGTGACGGAGACATGCACATGGCCAGAAAATGGCAATTCAGGGCCATGGGCACTACTGGTGAGCCCAGTTTGGGGGGCAGTGTCTGGAAAGGCACAGGCAGGTCACATCCTCCCACTCGGATGCGGCTGGAGTCAGACAAGATGGAGTAGCCTGCTATTTGCCTCCAGGACAGCTAAAGCCCCATCAGCCTGACTTTCCCGAGTCACGGGCAGGATATGGAACAGAGAACACAGGTATCTCTGCACCTTGGAGCGGGGTCTGGATAAATGTATCAGGGTAGGATCTGTGCTGGAACTGCTCTGCTGAGCCACACTGGCCCACGGTGGCTGGGTCTGCAGATGTTTGCTATAGAACTGTGTATTTGCCATGATTGACAGTGCAGAGGCTCACGGGAGGAATTCCCCTTGTTGCTCATAGGAGCCCGGGCTCCTTTTTAGAGCAAAGAAATCCAAGCTGCGATTTGGGAAGGAATTATGAAACAGTTCAGGATCATTCAGTATGCTCCTATCCTCTGCTGGTGTAAGTGATTAACAACTATACACTCTACAGCACTGGTCTTCAACCTTCCTAATGCTGTGATACAGTTATTAATACAGTTCCTCATGCTGTAGTGACCCCCAACCATAAAATTACTTCGTTGCTACTTCATAACTGTAATTTTGCTACTGGTATGAATTTAATGTAAATATCTGATATATGACTCCAAAGGGGTCGTGACCCCACAGGTTGAGAACCATTGCTCTAAAAGGCAAGCCATGCCCAAGGTCTGGAAAAAAAAATGAGCATTTCGAACTTCAGTCAGCCAACATATCACCAGGGACTAGCTCATTCTGCAAAGCCTTTCCTCAGACCTCTTTGCAAAAGGAAATTTAGCTGGAGAGAGACGCTTGTTTCTCCAAGACCTCAGTGAAGTAAGCTGGTTGGGCCAGGCGAGAACAGAAACCACCCTGCAGGCTGGGTGCGTCCCCAGGTGGCTTGATGGTGCCACAGGGAGCAGAGACCACGTTTAAGGCTCCTTGAATACAGGTGTGCTCTCATTATTCTCGCCCAGGACTTAAACTGACTGCTGAGAGAAAACCCTAGTAGACCAGTTTTTAAGAATGAGGTTTTTAACAACCGTATCACACTGCAAAAGCAGGATTACAGGTTTTTTGTTTTTATTCTTTAATTCTAGCAGTTTTCCCAGGCAGGCTTTGTAATCTCATTTAGATGATTGGTTTACTTAGTAAATCCTTTTTCCTTTAACTGTCTAATTAGCCCCAGGCCCTAGGTTGTATTCCAAGCATGGGAAAACAAAAAAAAACACACAAAAATGGCTAATTGACATATAAAATGTGGGCAAATTTTACTCTGCTACTCTATCGAAAATTAAAACAAATTCTTAAGAATCTTATTTGATTCCAAAGGCAAATATTTCTTGCAGAAAATAATCGGCCCTTTGCTCTTTAGGAAGGTAGACTCCATTACAGGTGGAATTACAACTTTGAGGCTATTGAGTTAATATCTAAGTTTAGCCGACTCGGTTGGTCATATAGTGTGGAGTCTAGGTCTTATTTCAGTATGAGTCAGAGTGAGTCAAGAGATGTACCTCCTCTGAGAGGGCTGAGGAGAAGGGTGGAGGTGCTGACTGCCAGCTCGAGACTTGGCCTGAATGCCCACTGTATTACCAGAGCCCAGTGCAGGCTAAGCTTGGTTTGTGCCACAGACTTAGTGAACATCCACATTGGGAAGAGCCCTTTCTGGGACAGTGACTTCCCGATGTCAGTGTTTTATCCCATGCACCCCTCTATATGCTGCATGCAACCCACCCCACTTCTGAATCCCAGCTGGCATTTGCACTGTCCACTTTATGTCCAACAGACAGCTTGGGCAGCTGAGAAGACCTATTGGCCCTGGTTACTCTGGACTGATCTGGGATGTGCAGCCTTTGGTTTATGAAGCTAACACCAAGAAAAATGCCATCTTTTTCTTCCCTTACAAAATATAAAATTATAGCAGTTAAAATATTAATTAACAACAGGCTGAAGATTCTACTGGTCCACCATGTTACTTTCCCTGTCTGTACGGTGCAAAAATATGGAGCCTCTTAGCATATAAAGCCAAGCACCAATAAAAATGGCATAAAAAAGCCTTTTAAAATCAACTGGAGCTCAAACATGTGGAAAGATACAATATGTATAAGCATTTAGACATGACAGCTGCTTTTGCATTTTAAAACAAAAAAATTTCATGATTTCAGCAAATTCCTTTTTGCCATGCTCAACTTTATGAAAAATAAAATCAGTCCTTTCCTTTTTTAAAAATACAGATCTTTTTTTTTTTTTTGTTCTAAAATGACTCTCCTCGTTAATATATGAAAAGATACAGCTGTTTTTGGAGTCACCGGGCCTCATTTTTTTTTTTTTTTTCATTTAGAAACGATCCTAATTGCTGGTGGAGAGATGGTTTCCAGGTGAGGCAATGGGAACCAGGCACATTTCCTAACCTCCTGAAGGCCACATCTGTAAAAGTGCTCTACACACCACCCCTGCAAAAGTTTTTAAATTTAGAATGATTGAGGCTGGGACATAGATTATTGAAATAAAGTTTAATGACAGTTTAGCATCATCTCTGAAAAACATGGTATTAGGAGGACATATGTCTATAGCAATTACATCCAGAAATCAACACCGATGAGGCTGTGAGATGATTCCAAACCATAAGCTTTTCCTTGTGAAAAATGCCTTCTACTTGGCCAAGTCCACTTCTCAATCAAACGGGGATTTAAAAGGTGACCTTTCAAGGGAGTGGGGGAGGGGGGGACAATTTGGTGACAGGGACTCAGCAATCAGAGATGGATTCTGTAGGAGTAAGAGACACAGATAACGCCACATCACCAAACCCCCCTGCTGCGGGCATCTCACAGTGCGCTGGGCTCTTTTCCCCGCGTGGAAGTTCCTCACGCATAACCTTTGCGAGGACAACATGGGAAACTTCGCTGTGACACAGAGCCAGAAATAGTGATGCTTTTCTGCACAGTAGTGAAGCATTACAAAGGAATACTTTTAAAGCTTTGGATCTCCAGCAACCAAATTCCTAGAATAATAAAGAGTAAAATAAAATGCTAAAATCCAACCCAACTAACTAGGCAAGCAACCAAAAGTAACCCCGTAGGAGAGAAGCCCAGAGAGTTCAAGGCTCGTCCGCCCTGCAGTAAGAGTGCAGAGGGCCCGCAGGCCCAGCAAGGTTCACGGGCGATTCGACAGAGCTGGGGAGGGACAAAGGCCACTGGAGGCTCCTTACTAGGACAGCTGGTGGTGGAACACAAGATGAGAGCTTGGAGGAGAACACACGTGCTTTGGAACTCCTCCATTTCCATTAGCCAACACGATGGTTCCACATTTCAGAAGGAAAACAAGGACTCTCACCGTGGGCACTGAGTCCTGCCTTCTTAGGCTCCCATCTCCCCCCTGGTCATCTTACCTAAGAACTAAATGCAGTGGGGGCTGAGCAGATATTGCACGAAAGAACAGCTCAGCACCAGGCCTGGTGCCCGAGGCACAGCTGGCTTCTCCAGGGTTGCCTGTTAATGCTGAGCCCAACAGTATTTCTCTAAGGGAGCCAGCAGGAGCACCACCCGGTCTCTCGGGGACCAGACTTCCTCAACGTGTGTCAGCAGTCTGCTCTGGGGACTACACCTGGAGCTAACCCAAGGAAGATCGTCACCGCGCCATCTGAGAAACAGAACAACTGAGTGTGCCCAACAGGCTAGGGGGAGGACATGGTGACTATTTAAGCATCTGGAGGGACATCCAGTGGTTGAGATGTCAGAGATGTTTGCATTTTCTTCAGAAACTTGAAAGAAGCCAAATGAATAACAGCCTGGCTCAAGAGAGGCAGACATGGTAGGTCACTTGTCACTGAAATATTCAAGCAAAAGTTGCAAGTATGTGCTCTGATGGAGGGGAGCTAGAGTCGGTGACTCATGTCTCCTTTTAGCTCTTGATAGCTTTCTTTTCAAGTCCTAGGATGATAGAGATCGATTTTGGAAAACCATTCCTACAAAATAACCACTAAGACTTTTCAAAAGCAACTTTTCTACTTAGGAATATTCCTACCAGATTCTTTGGAGGAACAAATTGGATGTGTAGCTCCAGGTAGAGGCTGGCTCTCCCTGAGTGAGCTGGGATGTGTCAGATGACTGACATACTACCCAGAAGGGACACACCAACAGCTCCCACCACCATCTGATCTGACGCGTGACATGGTGTCACCAAAGATGCTGCCCAAAGGCTTAGCATCCCCAGGTGTCAGCTGTCTGGTGAAGCTATCCTAACAGATCTTGGGACACAGGCGAGAGAAGCCTTATGAACATGGCCCCTTAAGACCAGAGATGGAGGCAACACTCCATACAACAAGGTCCCTTACTCTGAAGGTTATGGGAGGCCCAGACACATCTGATGGGCCTGGGTCCATCTTGGTCATCACTCAATACACCCTTGAAGCACAGTGCTCCATGGATGATCACAGCTCTGCACACTTCTTTCCGTGGTACTAACACAACCATCGCCTGGCACAGACACAAGGTGATGCCCATGACTCCTAGGTTAGGAGGTGTGACAGCAACTGTCCATCTAGTTGATGTGGAAAGGTACCAATTTGGATATAAACGTGCCATAGGCTGCATGGGGGGCGCCCATCAAGACAAATGGAATGTACTATTAAGGCACTTGGCATGGACTTTTACTTAACATATATTTTAATGCTGCCTAGTCCCTGGTTTCTAACTGAAGTATCTCTGTTAATTTGGGTCCTAATGTTTATGCTGAGCAACAAGAAGACTTCATTGTCATCAGCCAACTGCACCTCACTGAAGACGCCAGGTAACTGACTGTCTGAGAGAACCAAACCTTCTAGGTAACTCACACCTTCAATCTCATTCACTGCCTCAGGAGGGCAGAAGAGTGGTTGGTCAAGACAGGTAGGAATGCACAAGAACTACATTTTGAAATAAAAAAAAAACCCAAGAAAAACCAAAAACAACCCCCCAGTAACCTGAAAATCCAATAATCTTAACACGCTTACTAGATCTGTGTGTTTGTTCACCATTCAGATGGAATATGAAAATATTCTGGACTGAAAACACGGTGACCCGTGAAACACGCCTGTTGTTAGCCTCCTTTTCTAAGCTCTAGATCATCTCACTCCTGATTCAAAAGAACGACGGAGGCAGTGCTTCTGAATGCAATGCTAGATTTATTATAGCGTTTTTATTAACAAACTTTGGCCAGACAGTTCTGATTGTGTTGGTACAGCAGGCACACTGGCTTCGAGGTTGGGCATCTGGCAGGCTGTGCAACTGCACTTCAATCTCACAATGTCTCTGCAACTTGGTGGACTGTTTGGGCAGGCCCTGTAGCCAGCCTTCCCTATGAAATGGCTGAATATAAACTTTGGTTCATTGTGATTGGAGTGTTCTGAGTTCACATTTTCATCAGCCTGGGGCAGGCTGGGCTCCACCTTCTTCTGCGCCTTGTCAGCCTGGTTTGGTAAACTGGGGACCGTGGTTTCCGTCCCTCCACTGCCCTCTGTGTCCCCCGTGGCTCTGCATCTGCAGAGTCCCCTTTGGTTATTCTCAGGATGGCAGCAGGCTCTTTGGAAAGACTCGGGGCTCCTGCTGACCGACTGTAATGTCTCTGCTGTCCTGGGTGGATGGTCATCCATGCTCTGGAGACTGTGCATGCCGCTGTGACCAAGCTGTTCTTGGGCCTGAATGCACTGCACTGGGTGGAGAAAAAAATTCCTCGGCTGAGAATTCTGCATCCCTGGTGGCAGCATGTGCCGGGCGGGATGCATAAGGACCTCGGCAGCCTGGTGTGTGGCCTGCAGAGGCGCCACCACATTCTGAATCTGGACAAAGCTGCTGGCAGTGGAAGCACACTGGTGGCACAAGGAGTCACCTGCAGTCGCCTGCTGGCAAGAGTGAGGGCCATATTGTAAGTGTGTGTAGGCATTTGGGCAGCTACACCTCTGGTTGAGAGAGAGGTGACACATGGCGTCCTGCTCCAGACAGGGCTGTAGCAAGGCTGAGCTTGGCTCATTTCCGGGGCTTTTGGTGAGGTCGCTGTTATAGGCTGCAGGCACAGGCATCCCTAAGTTCTTTGCTTGGCCATTGAAAAATTCGGAGCAGATGTGTGGCTCTTCGTAAGCGTTCTTCTGGGAGGCGGTGCAGCTGTGGGATGCCAGGGGTTGTAACTCGTAAAACTCATGCTCCAGTTCGGATTTTTGGCCCCTGGCGTCTACACGGTAAGCACTGGCGGTGGGCGTTTCGCTTGGTCCCCTGTCACCGGGATTTGCAGACAAGGTGTGGGAAAAGGCACTGCACTGGAGCTTTTTAGGTAGAGGGATCTGGCCACAGGTGCCCTGTGGCCCAAGGCACCGGCACAGGCACTGGAAAAAGAAGGTGGCGAAGGCCCAGCTGATGCACATGACAAGCATCATGAAGGTGCCCAGCTGGGTGTAAGCCAGGACCGTGGACGGCATCATCATGGCCCCCGCCACAAAAGTGGTCAGTGCAGCCATAGCAATCGCAGAGCCCATCCGACTCAGAGAGAAGATGACCTTGCCCTCGCGGTCGGGATCTGGAGCCAAGCGATAAGCCACGCCGTAATGGACGGCGAAGTCTACAGACAAGCCGACCGCAACCGAGATGGTGACTGACTCCAACACATTCAGCTCCCAGCCCAGCAGGACGAGGGACCCAACCGTGACAAATATGGTCCCAGCTATGGAAATGATAGCATAAAGGCTTATGATGATATTCCACGTGGTCAGCAGCATCACACTAAATGCAACAGCCACCGAGAGCCCCATGGCAATGAGGGTGCCGTCGGACAGGCTGTCCTGCAGGTCATAGAACTCCAGGTTGCTGACAAACCAGCCATGGCTGAGGCCCTCAGGCGCCGAACTCAGCTCGCTGGAAATCCACGAGTCCACCTCCTTGTAGAACTGCTGCATCTTCTCGTAAGCCAGTGTGAAGAGGAAGGTGCTCTGGAACTCCAGCACCACGGCCCTGATGGTATCGTTGATATCAAACCTGGGCCCGGGGGTCTTGTTGTTCAGGTGGTACCCTGTACTCCGGTCCAGCTCCATGATGGCCTTCTTGATGCACAGTTCGAACACCTCCTGCTTATAGGGGAAGCTGCAGTGGCTGCAGCAGGGGTACAGGGCAGGCTCGTCACAGTCCTGGTTCTCCATCCACTGCTTGAAGGTCTCAATGAAACAGCTGGTGAAGTCCTGCTGGTCAGTCTGGTAGAAGAAGGTCTGGTTCCTCAGTTTTTGACAGAAGTGCAAAATCCAGGCCTGGGAGGCCGGGCTAGCGATGTTGAAAGTGCTGTCCAGTGTCAGCTTCCCTTTGCTCTTGGGGTTTAGAGGGTTGCCGCTGTCTTCTGGGGACACCCCCCAGATGACCGTGATGGGCATGTGCAGCTCTTCTCCATGGTGGACCCGCTCAAACATGAAAAGCTTCTTGAACTCAGCGTCATAGCGCTCGAAAGGATGAGAGGATCTGAACACCTGGAATTCAGACAACTCCAACGAAGGCAGCTTCATCTTTGGGTTTATGCACACGATGTAGGCCCCACCTATCGTGAGGGCAAGGAACCAGACGAGCCAAAGGTAGCGAAACCTGATGACGATGCATGGTAACACCTTTTCAAAAAAAATCCGAGATGCTTCTGAAATGGCAAACAGGACCTTGCGGCCCTTCTGACAGACCACTGCCCAGCAGCTCTTGTCGTAGGCCTGTGGCTGGGGCTTTCTGAAGCAGCTGAATATATTGAGGAGGTACCGCTCATGCAGGACAATGACAGCTGGAAGCCAGGTGACCATCAGGACATAATTCACCAATATAGCGGTCCCCGCGTACACCCCGAAGCACCTGATTGCTGTGATGTTGCTAACGTAGTTAGCGTAAAAGGCAGCGGCCGTGGTGAAGCTGGTGACGAACATGGAGAGGGCCGCGTGCTGCAAGGTGATGCTCACCGCTTCTGACGTCTCTGCACGAGGCTTGTCGAATTTGGTGTAGTTCCAGACATCGCACAGGACAAAAGCATCGTCCGCGCCAATTCCCACCAAGATGATGAGTGCCGTGAGGTTCATAAAGGGGAAAAATTCGAAGTTAAATACAACCCGGTAGAGGAAGTAGGAGACAATCAGGGAGCTGATGATGGCGAACATGGTCATCAGAGTGATAAACATGGACTTGGTGTAGACACACATGATGAGCAGGACGATAACAATGGCTATGGCAGGATACACAGTATCCATGAGGAGGTAATCCTGAAACAAGCTGTGCTTGATGCCAAACTCGATCCCAGTGACGGTGGTGATGCCGTCCGAAGAGTTCCAGTTTTCAAAGTTGTCCAGGTAAATGTTCATCATGCTCTCCCCTTTCTCGGTGGGGGAGAAGAGCATGCTGTATTTTAAAGCTGGCACAGCATAGTCAGCTGTCTTTGGGGTTATGAAGTCCTTGTCCACCAGGTAGTGGAGAATCTGGTACACGGCGTTGTATTTGGTACACTTGCGTGGCACGCTGGTGCACTTGAGCTGGTCCTTCCTTCTGGCCGCCTTGTCCCAGCAGTCCGGCCCCAGGGTACCGTTCTGGTAGTGCTTGGCACAGGTTCGCAGCAGCTTCAGCGTGTGGGAGACATCTCGCTCGACAATTTTCTGACAAGATGATCTGTTGTTCAGAATGGCGATGTAATTCCCCAGGGTCCAGCTGGGACAGCAGGAGACAGCGGTGGTCCTCTGGCAGAGGTCGCTGAACTGGGGGTGGGATCTGATCTGTAGAGACAGACACGCAGAAGGACTGGAGTTTAAACGGGCTGGCCAGCGGCAGTTCACTCCCTGCCTCTAGGTGAAGCGACACCATCCTCTTTCACAGTGTGTGTTGGTGTGCACACAGGTGAGCACTCCCCCCACAACCCCCAACCCCCCCACCGCAAGATCTCCTATTACAGCCATTCTACAGGTTGCTCAATGGCCAACAGCAAACTCCTGTTTAAAGCTGGCAAACAAATGTAACGCCATGTCAACCAGTACTGAGTTGGGCTTAAAAAGGGGGACAACATTAACACTTGCTTAGCAAACAGGGCTTTTCAAAGTCACCGTGGAAGTAACGGAGCGAACGAGTTTGGAAGGAAACAGCTGTCCAATTGCTGTCTTCCTTAAAATTCTGGTTCTTGGCACGAGAGCTTTGGTGACAAGCCACCCAATTCCCAATAAACACAGCTGAAGGCAAAGATGCCGTTCCTGAAAGTACTCCTATGGCTGTAACACGTCCCCCGAATTCACACCTTACACTCTGATCCCCAGGGTGACAGTCCTGACAGGCAGAGCCTTCTGGGAGGGATCAGTGGATTAGCGACCTCACGGTGGCAGTTCAAGAGTCTGTGCCTTTCGGTGCGGATCATGACACACAGAGGGCACTGCCTGAGAAGACAGGTACTCTGGGTGCGGATCATGACACACAGAGGGCACTGCCTGAGAAGACAGGTACTCTGGGTGCGGATCATGACACACAGAGGGCACTGCCTGAGAAGACAGGTACTCTGGGTGCGGATCATGACACACAGAGGGCACTGCCTGAGAAGACAGGTACTCTGGGTGCGGATCATGACACACAGAGGGCACTGCCTGAGAAGACAGGTACTCTGGGTGCGGATCATGACACACAGAGGGCACTGCCTGAGAAGACAGGTACTCTGGGTGCGGATCATGACACACAGAGGGCACTGCCTGAGAAGACAGGTACTCTGGGTGCGGATCATGACACACAGAGGGCACTGCCTGAGAAGACAGGTACTCTGGGTGCGGATCATGACACACAGAGGGCACTGCCTGAGAAGACAGGTACTCTGGGTGCGGATCATGACACACAGAGGGCACTGCCTGAGAAGACAGGTACTCTGGGTGCGGATCATGACACACAGAGGGCACTGCCTGAGAAGACAGGTACTCTGGGTGCGGATCATGACACACAGAGGGCACTGCCTGAGAAGACAGGTACCCTGGGTGCGGATCATGACACACAGAGGGCACTGCCTGAGAAGACAGGTACCCTGGAGCCTGCATCTGCAGACCCTTTGATTCTCAACCTTTCCAGTTTTTAGACTTGTTAGAAACCAATCCGTTGCTGACAAATTATTTTATCTAAGGTACTTTGTTACTTGCAGTCTGAACAGACTAAGACAAAACTCTATTTGGTAAATCAAATCAAATCAAAGGTGACTGGATTCAAGAAAACACTTAGACTAAAATTGTCTCCTAAAATAAGGTGAGAAGGGTGACTATTTTAAGATTAAAACATTTTTATATCTGAATTTTAGTAAGTTAATAAATATAAATAAATAAAAAGTAGAACTTTAGTTCTTCCTCTACATTCTCAAGTTTATTCAGGTTGGCTAAAACCCTTTCTGGGGAACGCTTTCTCTGTTGGTAAATGGTGGCTGGAGCTCTTGGGAACTGTGGTGACTCTGGGCTGGTGTGGACAGTGTCTTCTTTAGAATGCTGTCCTTGGAAAGGCTGGTCTCGTCACAGTGAACTACCAGCACTCTGGATATGAAGGTGGCTCAGTTCCACTCTAGGGTTAGATGAACCACCCCTTTCCTGGGCCTCACCAGAGACTTCAGATCACAGGGAGCAGAGCTGAGGAGGCGCAGCTTTATCACTTTCCTTCATCTTTATTTACCAAAGGTTGTTCTAGGGAAACCACTCCAAAGGTCAGAAAGGGTGTGGGGAGTTTTTCTAACGTGATTTCAAACAACCTGTACCTTGATTAAACTAGGCTTTGTCAACTGTTCATTAAAATATCTTTCTAAGAGAAGTTGGCTGACATACACAATGGTTTTGGAAACCAGACTTATCTAAGACCCAAGTTACATATTATTTCCTAAGGCCTGGGTAAACTGGAACAATGTGTCAGAGAGGTGTGTGTGATTCAAGGAGGCTGTGGGTTGGATCTGCAGGTGGAGATTCATTCTAATGTTCGAAGTTTTCCTAATATAAAGTTGCTCATTTTGGCTGAGCATGGGGGTGCACGCCTCTAATCCCAGCACTCAGGAGGCAGAGACAGGTGGAAACTCTTTGAGTTAAAGGCTAGCCTGGTCAACATAGGTGTTCCAGGCCAGCCTGGTCTACATAGTGAGACCCTGCCTTAACAAACCAAACCAAGCCAGAAACAAAACAAATCAAAACAAAAAACCGAAATTACTTGTTTTGAGTAATTCTTTATGGAAGAAAAGTGAGTCACAGTTATTATGAAAATGCAATAGAGTAAGTTTTACTTTCACAAAACTTCATTTTAAAGCTTATTTCTGAAAACACATAATTACTACTTTATAAAACAGTTTAATCCCAGGCTTAAAAAATTCATATATGTTGAGAAAAATGAGCTAGTAAGTCATGGAACCCTAAAGTAGCATCTCCAGTTTTCATGGCAGAGAGCAGTTCACCCCACAAAGAGACGACAGGGATCCCAGCTAGAAGGGGCTACTGAGGTGATTTCCCAGCTACAGCTGGAACAGGGGCATGGCACTGTATCCCTGCATAGCCCTTTTCTAATAAGAGTGGGGGTTTACATGTATATTTGACCAAAGATTAAAAAGTTGGGCATTATAAATACCAACTACTTCTTTGCTGGCTATTATAAAAAAATAGATAACTGCTAGTTTGCCCCCAGGGAACAATGGTGTTGGCTGGTTACAACATTTGGGAAAACTGCTTTTAAGGCCTCATATAGGGTACGAAATAGGATCGCAGAGAAAAGTATCATGATGGGCACCCTCTAACTATTCCTTCAGGATACTAGCTCCTGAAGGGAAGGACGGTAGCACTGCAGATTGCCCACTTCCAGCAAGCAAGGCCCTACATTCCCATCTGTTCATCCATTCAAAATGCCATCTCTGGGCACCTGCATGAAATGAGAGGGCCACTGTGGTCCTTCCCTTAATTTACTCTCAGAGCAGCAGAGAAATCAAAGATCAGAACTTAATGTGACAAGCAGTGCATTACAGAGACATATGGGGACCCGAGGAGGAAGTGCCCAAGTCTGAAAGTGCCGCATCACAGTGGCAATGACTAGTTTGACTTGTGACTGGGTAAAATACAGAATCCCGTATTATAGTCTGAGGCAAAAAGAGACTGGCAGGCAGGTATCTCTTCATGCCAGGGGGCAGATGTATTCTTGTCATACTTTTGGAGTAACTCCCAAACCTTAGGAGTTCATAAAAATAAAAGGGAGTTTACGAAAGCAAATCCCTCGTGAGGAACACAGCCCTCTAATTCTAGCTATTCACCAACAGGAGTCTCGGGGAATCATCCTGCGTATGGTTGTGACATGTCGTTGCACAGTCCCTAGTTAGAGAGTAGCAGGGTGGGGCTGACTTAAAATAGGGGGTAAAGAGAGAGGAGAGAGAGAAAGGCGAGGCCAGTAGTGTTTAAATGATACCTTAACTTTAAAAACTACCGGCTAAGTTGGAGGTATTTTAAGAAGCCAAGAAAGGAAAAAAGAGAAAGATTAAGCCCTCAACAGTAGGTTCATCCGAGTCCTGAACTCTCTGCCTGGTAACCAAGCTCCCCGCCACCCAGCCGAAGGGAGCTTCGAGGAGGGTGAAGGCAAAGGCCCCTTGAAGGAAGCGTCAGAAAATATATTCCGGGTCCCCCTGAGCTTCCAGGGGATTCCAGCAGTCCGTGAGCGTTAATCTAGTAAGGCAGAGTCTTAGACACCAATTCTCAAATCCCTTTTAGAGTGTGAGTCCTCAAAGCACCAACGTCTGTACCACGCAGAGGCTAACACAAGGAAAGGGCTTACAGTGGAGCAGAGCTCGGAGACCCTTCCAGTGACCGGTGTGTGTCAGCAGGTGGGTCCTACAGGACAGAAGCAAGGACCAGAGGGGGTCAGGGAGGCGAAGGAGGCTAAGAAGGGCCACCTCTGTGGGGAGGGGACAGAGCCACTCTCTCTGGAAGCCCCCGTCTCTCTGAATTCGGGCCACAAGCGGCATGGAATTTCCGTAGACTCTGGAGAATCATCCCAGCAGAAGACAAGGGAACACCCGGCCTCACTGAGGCACGGCACTCATGGCCAGGGTCAACCACTGACCCCTCAGCTCTTCTGCTCTGGATCAGGGGGTTGGTCCCTTGGCTTGAGAGCTGCCACTAACCAGTGCTTAACCACAGTAACAATGGCCGCCGAGGGGTGGGAGGAAAGGCTGCCAAGGACTCCTAACACCAGTTCCCAAGACAGCTCCAACTGGGGACTGGAAAACGCCAGTAATTACAGCAGTAACCCCAAAGCTGAGCTGTTGACCCAATGGACATTTTATCCTTTCTTTTCCAGAGTAGAAGCTGAGACCAGAATCCAATCATGTTTGCAACTGGCTTACAGCAGGGTGTTAATTTAACAAGTTAAAATTAAAAACATGGTTTTTGAAGTAGATATTTAGGTTCCTGACTGCCTGTTTATTTATTTAATGCGGTTCTGCAACTGCCCCACCAAATACTCCTTTGGGGGTGTGTTTTGGGTGTGCCCCCCAAATTCTCACTTTGTAAACATTCTGTTAAGAACTGGGCTGATGAGATGGCTCAGTGGGGAAAGGTGCTTGTGGCCAGGCTTGAGGACCCGAGTTCAACCCCTGGGACCCACACGGTAGAAGGGGAGAACTAACTCCTGTAGGTTGTCCTCTGACCTCCACATATGCACTATTACATGTGGACCTAGACACACACACACACACACACACACACACACACACACACACACACACGCACACGCACACACGCGCGCGTGCACACACACACACACATACACACACACACACACACACACACGCACACACACAAAAAGGAACTATGTACACAACATCATACTTCTTTTTTTCTTTTGAAATGCCTGACATATTCAATATGTTTAATAATTAAAAATTTAAAATGTATTGAATATTTGCAGGTTCATACTTCTTTTATCAAGAGTATGAGAGAAGGGCTGGGGAGATGACTCAGTCTGTCAAGTGTGAGCATGAGGACCTGAGTTCGATTCTCAGAACAAGCCAGGCATGGTAGCATGTGCGTATAATTTCAGTGCTGGGGAAATGGAGACAAGTGGATCCCTGGGTGCGCTGGCCAGATAATCTAGTGTACTCAGCAAGTTCCAGGCCAGTGCAAGACCCTGTTGGTGTCTGAGGAAGGATATCTGAGGTTATCTTCTGGCTTACACATGCATGCATACATATGAATTCACATCCTTGCTTTACCTGTCTCCCAATCTCTCTCCCCGTCCCTCCCTCCCTCCTTCCCTCCCTCTCCCCCCCTCTCCACACACACACACACACACACACACACACACACACACACACACACACACACACACACACAGTATGGGGGAAATGTTCCCTTCTTCAGCATTAGGAAAAGTTGCGTTTCTAAAACACATACTTGTTCCAACCTGATTTATTACCCCATCGGTGGCTTTGGCCACTGAAGGGAAACTCTGGTCCTGCTGGCTGCGGAGAGGTTCCTGACAAGCTTGCGGCTCACAGCGGGCAGCCGGCGAGCTGGACATTCTTATGCCGTCTCATCGTTACTTTTACCTTTCTTCCCATCACTTCCCATTTATAGAATTTTTTCACTTACTTATTTTCCTGTTTAGGTGTGCCTTTTTTGTAAGCTACCTTACCAGGATCACTTGATATGTACATATGGATGGAGGAAGTACTGTACTGTTTTCATTGTTAAAAGCTATTGTGACACAGTATTGCTTACCGGCTTTTTAAGTCTCAGAGTTTAATGTGCTTTAGAGGAATTAACTGCTATCAAACTGATACTTATTCCAGGCCGTGCTGACTCTTTAAGGGTCATTCAAGTAGGAAACAGCATATACAGTAAAACAAACAAAACCAGGGCAGGGGTATCGTCTTCACTATGGAAGCACAAGATCTGGAGGTTAGGCAAGCTCTGGAGACAGATTCGGCTGCGTTCAAATCTGCTACTTGCTCTCTGTGCCAAGTTTCTCCATCTATACAATGGTACTGTAGCTCATACGCTGTTGTGGGGATGACTATGACTTATCAAAATGTTTAGAATGTACACAGTGAGCAGTCCATGATCACACAGAGTCTCCAGGAAGGCAAGGTCTGAAGACCAAGGGCAGGCAGAGCACTGAGGGGTAAGAGTCCTCATCCAAGCTGAGAAGACAAGGATCAAAGGAGCTTCCCTGCCCCAAGCCCACCTTCTCACCTGGTGAGCGGAGCTGCTCTCCAAGCCACGGGCCCACAGCCACCCATTACGAACACCCAGCATAAACTCTGCATGCACTAAATACATAAGAGGATCTGGCGGCCAGTGAAGGAAATATAGCAGATAAAACCTGACCCCTGACTAGAAAACTCCTGTCTTTCTATAGATGATTGTCAGTTTGATTGGTTTGGAACCAACGACGACGAGGAAGGTGACATGGACAGAGAACTGAAGCCATAATCATGGGTAAGGTCACCCCCAAGATGTCAAATTGCTTTTCCTATGGGAGAATGGTGTAAAGCCAGGGCATTTGGGACCAACTCACTAGGTGAACTGTGAGGGAATATTTCTCTGAAGGAATTCGTCAGCACAATGATACTGCTGGTCTGGGCGACCCTATGTGCCCTTTCCACCCCATATTTCACTAAGATGCCCCACTGAGAGCACAAGATGGGAGTCAGGTTGTTCAGCTAGCTCTTAACAGGCCGGGTGCTCGGGTTTCGGACTAACCTCTGGTTCTGTATTTTAGAGGTATGCTAAGAACACACTGAGTTCCTTCTGCCTGGTTACCATCCGTGGACAGGTCCATTAGTGATGGCAGACAGCAGTTTGGGCCTGCTCAAACTGTAGCCCTTCCACACCCTGGGGTGACTGACTCCATGTCTCCGCACCTGACATCTGTGTGGCTCTGGAGGAGTCTGACAGGAGATGATTATCCTAAATCCTAGTGTCCTCCAAAGCGGCAAGGTGTTTAGATCCTAGGGCAGTCTGGATTGGAGCATGGCGACCATTGAGACAGAAACTGTATTAATGTCTTTTGATTACCCCCCTCCTCCCCCCCATACACACCGCCTAGCCTGCTTCCTAAGTTCTCTTTTGAAATCATTGGCTGGAATGACCACTGCTTGCCAGAAAGGCAGGCATAAAACTGCATAATGACAATGCTGAGAACTGACTCGTGGAGGGGCAATTGCAGAACAGTGGACTAAATAGAGAACAGAGAATACAGTAAGAAAAGAGGCAGTCTGAACTGTTATCCTAAAAAGAACTGTTGTGAAATAACAGAAGATCATCATGGTGAGAGCATTTGAATGGCAAAGGAAGAGAGTTCTTTATTAAAGACGGCAGTGTGTTTTAAAGATAGGGAAACCCAAGGACACTTTGATGCTGGGATCTGGAGAGCAAAGCCTGCCTGCTGGAACTTGCTTTGGGTGGTAAGCCTTGCAGGCACTTCATCAGTGAGACACCAGGGCAGCAGCAGAAGTTTCCATAACAACGTAACTTTATTATGCTGAAGAGATTTCAGCTGTATTTACATACCCTGGAATTATCCACATCACACATTGACTTAATTGCAGGTAAATTCCACAGCGTCTCCCCTCCTGCTGGAGCAAACACCACTCTGGAATAGCCATCACCTAGTAGGATGGAGAGGGGAAGAAAATGTCACAGGTTATTTATTCCATAAGAGTCAGAATGCAGAAACAGCTCAAGTGAGAAACTGCACAGACAACTCATCATCAGTAGGGAATTCTTTCCTTTGATAAACTCCAGGAGAAAATATGTATGTCTCTGTGTGTGCTGGGCATGGGGGTACGTTAGTGCCACTTCAGCTCAAAGCCTGTACCCACTCGCTACACGGGAACCTTGTAGTAACTATATAACAAACTGATTTCTGATTAATTATAATTAGGAAGAAAATGCTGTAACTTTCAGCAGAAAATTAACTGAAGGTCTCTCTTCGTTTCCTTAATGGCGTAAGAACTGTTAGGATGCTATACGGCAGGGTATCAAAAAGGTTCATAAGGGTAGCTTTTCTGGCAGCTGATTACAGAGGAGAGCTGGTGGGTGACTGAACTGCTGAACTCACACAAGGGGCCACCTGAGTGCTGAAGCATGGTGCCAGCCAGGACCACAGGAGCATTGCATATCCTGGCTGTGCCCAAGGCCTGTGCCACCAGGACCACAGGAGCACTGCATATCCTGGCTGTGCCCAAGGCCTGTGTCACCAGGGCCACAGGAGCACTGCAGAGCCTGGCTGTGCTCAGGACTACTCTCCCACTCCAGAGTCCAGACAAAGAACCTTAAGTTAGACTAACACAAACTGTTTGAACAAGGTGTGCCATGTACAGGAAGGGACATGGTCTTGAAATCAGATCTGGCTGTAACCAGGCCCTGCTAATCACCTGTGTGACCTTAGGCAAGCAACTGCTGACTTCCTTGGAACTACTTTCTCATTTGTAAACAGTGACAAGATCTATGTCACATAATCATGAGAATGAAAGGGAAAGCAAGTGCTCCAGGAGACTGCTTCTGGCTGGGTTATTAAAGAGGCTCAGTATGTATCAAAGACAACAAAGTACATTAAATTTTACATTACCCAAATGCCTAACTGCTTTCACAAAATCAACTGGCAAACCATCTTTACAAATGATTTATTCATGATCATTCCGTGGTCCTCAGCAAACACCTGTGTTCACCAAACAGCTATTGTCTTATGCAGACTGAGTTTGAGCATGAAATCAGCCCCATGAAAACAAGTATTTCATTCCCACCGAGCTCATGAGGGTTTTCCTCAAGCCAGAACTTTCTGCTCAGAAGACAACTATCAATGTGGACTACTGGACACAAAAGCTAGACTTACTTCCTGAATTTGCTATTGTTCTTGGTAAGACATTAACAAGTGTTGATTGAGCAATTATAATAATACTTTGAGAGGGAAACAAAACAAAACAAAAACCAGCCCCAAACAGAAATAATCAGAATTCAGTTTTTCTAATCTAAGAGGTAGAAAACGTTTGAACTTGAACTTGCATTGCTCCCTAGAATTAGTATAAAACCTGCATCTCCTCCTCTCCCCTATCTATCTGAGATATCAAGATCTAAGTGAGTCCTCTGGTATCTAATGAGGCAGGGAAATATATAATGAAGGGGGTTTTCAACAAGTTGAAATGGAAACTATGTTACTATTAATGTCGGCTCAGATAGCAGCTATTCCCCTCAATCTGCATTCTTAATCACTCTGGCCACTGAACATCTAACATGTCACCTGCAGTTCCTTACCACCTCCTGTCCACCATCCCCTGGCAGCTGTCACCTAACAAGCCAACTGACTTTACATGTAACCGAATGCCAACATTTAGAGAGCTGTGGTTCCACACTGAAATCTGGATTCTTGCAATGCCTGGGGCTCCATTCTGTGAAGGCCACTCTGCAGCAGCATCTTCAGAGAGAACAGGTGCTCCAGGGCTCTAGCATCAGCACCACGCCCACATGGCCTTTCCAGCCAGGCAGACCCAGCATCAGCACCATGTCCACGGCCTTTCCAGCCAGGCAGACCCACTTAAAGCTCTAGGCCTCTGCACCACACTTTGTTCACCTCTCCATTTCCACTGTTAAAGTGATGGAGCATGGTTCTTTCTGATCTGGGCCAGTTCACCCCTCATGATCCCTCATTTCTGGGAGGTCACCATAGTGACAGAAAAATTAGTGTCGACACCCAAACAGCACAGGTATGACAGCCAGTACCTCCATACTACAGCCAAGAGTTCCTGGACTCAAGTGACCCTCCTGTCTCCGCCGCAAAATGGCTGGGTCTACAGGCATGCACCACCACACCCGGCAAGTGGATAGTTCTTAATGTTTGCTTTCACTTAAAGGTATAGAACTTTTTTTTTACTAATAGATTATTTTAGGATTCAATTAAAAATGTACTTGTTATTTGATCCAGAAATAAATAGGAAAAAGGATTTGACATGACTTGAAAGTTCAGACAAGGTTGAAAATTTTATCAATCACTTCCTTCAATTTGAACGGAACCCTTTCCTTAATTTTTAATCCCACATGAATTCCAACTAGTGGCTGACCCCCACCCCCACCCCCCCTAGACAGAGAGTCCGTTACTTAGCTGACATCTCTGACCACAGAACCAGGGGAGCTGTTGAGTAGGCAGCAGTTTTAGACTTGGCTCTCACTCGTCTTGCCCCCCAGGAAGCTGCCGAGGACTTGGCCCATCCAGATGCGCACTCACTTGGAACATCGCAGAAAAAGCTGTCTTTCTGGAAGTTCCAGTCGACTTCTCTTCTCTCTCTCTCATGATGATCATCTGACCATCTGTCATCTCGGTGGCTGGAAGCGAAAAACAACCTCATCTTTGATAAAGATCTAGCTATTTCAAGGAGATAGGCAGATTCTAACAGCACAACCCTAAGGTTCCAACCTATTTCGAATCTGATACTAAGCTGGAAATATTCATGTGAGCAACATTAATTTTCCATGTGTAAAGAAGAAAAACCTCACCTTTCATCATAGTACAGCCAAGACATTTTAATGACAAGTTAAACTTAATGGCAAAGGAATTGAGCCTGGTAGTTTTAATTTAGCCTTTTTGCTCAGGCAGTAAGAAGGATTCATTAAGTGATATTTTATGTAAAAGTCATATAAAGTAAATGATTACCTTTTAGCTTGCTCTTCTGCATACTTATAAGGATAATTTGCCAATGTTGCTTTGTATCCTGTATTTTTCATCATGTTATTCCACGTGACCAGCCTCTGGCCTATTGCAGTCCCTCGTGGTTCAAAACCCTACGACAAAGTATTACACGTTCCCATTAGTGTATTCCATTTCCCACTAATTACAATTATGTTAATGACTTGAGAAAGCAACATCAAAGTGATGCAGAGTTTTCAACAGGAAACGTAGGCATTCCTCGCTACCTCTCAGATAACGATCATCTCTTCGCTATGACAAAGTCATCTGGTTCTCTAGTTACATGTCTCAGGAAGTGGGAAAAGAAACTTACCTGTGCCCAAGCATTTAGTAAGTGCTTAATTCTAATTGTAAAAATTATGGTCAAATTAAATTATGTTATATATTGTTACAGTGTTTTACCGAGAGTATATCATTATCCTTGATCACAGTTTTCTCTTTATTTCACCCCAGAGGAACATTTACTTAACAGATTCTATTATATCTGGGAGGTGGGGAGAGATACACAGTATCAAAATCTTTAGGAAAATACTTTCAGAGTATGTATATTCTTCAATATGTTGCTCCTTGATTAAACATGGGGACAGAGAAGTGAGGACATCTTGAGCTTGAGTTGAGGGTGAGCAAGTTCCTTGACCTTACCTAAGAGCATAGATGACACATCTATTTGGGTTTTTGTTTTGTTTTGTTTTTTGTTTTTGTTTTTGAGACAGGGTTTCTCTGTGTAACAACATAGCTGTTCTGGAACACCCTGTATAGACCAGGCTGGCCCCCAACTCACAGAGATCCACCTGCCTCTGCCTCTGGTACTAAGGAGTGTTGGGATCAAAGGCATGCATTGCCACACCAAGCTGATAACACATCTTTACTTGCAGAAAGAGAGCTTTATGGTTATTGGTGGCTGCAGTAGGTTTTTAAAGAAATGGGGAACTGGGTGTAGTGGCTCAGACCTATAATCCCAGCACTCACAAGGTTGAGGCAGGAGGATGACAAGTTCAAGGAGCTACAGTGTAAGACTCTATCTCAGAAACAAAGGAAAGGGCTGCTAACAGAATGTACCATACATTTAAGTATTTAATCCAGGGTTTGAGGCTTAGGACAGGTCAAGTTCTCCTTACCAGCAGCGGGTCAGAGAAGTCGGGAAGCTCCGGGACTAAGACTCCCACCAGGGCACAGACCACGATGAGCAGAGTGCACATGCCCAGGACCACCACGGGCCAGTCAGCTAGCAGGGCTGCGTAACTACAAGGCACAAAGCAAGCAGAGAGGACCTCTGAGAAGCAGTGTGGAGGTAAGACTACACACAAGAGCAGTGTTAGATCCACAAATTTAGACCAGCACAGGTATTCCCTAATATGATTAGAAATATTTATACACACTGATAAAGAAAACTTCAAGGTCATCATCCTTTTGTTTTTCTGATAAAGTAGCAGTAGTTAGTAGCCACAGGCTACTGGGTCAGTATAGGCAGGTTATATGACAAATAACCGTTTGTATCTGTATGTATGCCTGGGAAGAAGATGACTAAAAAGCCACATTTTATAGGCACAAAGAAGAAAAAACAAAAAACAAACAAACAAACAAAAGCCAGAGGCTCCATCTTGCAGTGTCTTTCAGAACTTCTGTTTCTGTCCTTATTTTCTTTCTCTATACCTTTAATCAGCACTTTCAAAAAGAAAAAAGTCTATGAACAGGTTCATGTAGTACAATCCAAAAACACCCAAATCATACTTCCCAGAGCCCCTTCTTCCTTCCTAGAAATAAACCAATGAAGATGCCAGCAGACTGAGTTCACGAGGGCGGAGCATTTACTCTACTCAGTGCGGCATCAGTGACTAGAACAGTACTTTGTAGGAGGGCCCAATGCATTTTTAGTGACTAGTGGAGCACTGGCCCAGGTTCCCCAGTCCCTTGGCTCCCCAGGCCCTTGGCTCCCCAGGCCCTTGGCTCTGCAGCCCCTACAGGCTGGCTCCAAAACCTCAGAACCTTCCTGCATCACTAACTCCATCACTGGCTTTCTTCCCGCGCCATCTCTGACGGTGAGAGCCACTTCCGTACCCCCCTGGACTGTGCTTTGCCACCCTCTCTCTGACAGGTTGAACCAAGTGCCCGCCAGAATCTCATGAGACTGCACTTTCTCTCAGGTCAGAAAGCGTGTGTGTGTGTGTGTGTGTGGGGGGGCTTCCAGTCGCTCCAGTCTTTATTAAAGAAGAAACCCCGTAACAGCCAGCGTGTGACTACTGCTCTCCAGTTCCCAGTTCCCAACAACGGCAGCTCACTCGGCTACTGGGGTGCCTAGTCCTGGTTCATAGGAATTTCTCTGAGAACATGCTAGCAATTACAAATCAAGGGGGCTCTACATGCCGGGAAATATTGCTGTTTAGCCCTTCCCATCTCCACGCTCAGAGTCCTGGTTTTGAACGGTATGTGTGCTTCAATGACCACTCCAATAAAAGAATTAAGCCCCAATACAGTCATGCCTGAAGGAGCCTGCCCAGGCAGTTCCCTGCTTGTTCTTTTAAAATGACTACACAATAACAGTCTGTACTCACTGCAGTGTCAGCACTCATGAGCCCTGCACAGACCATCTTCTAAACCGTTCTTATGGCCACCTTCGTGGAGAAGCTGAGCACAGACACCTAAGGAATTAGTGACCCCATAGAGCGTTGGGTAATCTGGGTCTAGAGCCTGACTTTTTTTAACTACTGTGTTCCCATCTGTTTCTTCAAATACAAGTGGAACTAAAGACACGAGGAAGAAGTAAACTTGCCAAACTTTTCAAATTCACACTTGAAAATTTCTAGGGCTGGAGACGTGGTTCAGCTGATAGAGGCTACTCATGCCCAAAGACAAGAGCTCTGTTCCCAGAGCCCACGGCTGTCTCTCCAACTACCTTTTCCAAACCTTGACCCCAGCACGTGGGAGGCAGAGGCAGGTGGATCCTCTGTGAGCTCCAGAGCAGCTTAGTCTACATAGGTGAGTCCCAGGCCAGCCAGAGCAACATAGAGAGACCCTGTCTCACAGAGAAAAAAAGTTCTAGCTCCATGAATAGTTCATTTCTCTCTGCAAAGTCACATAGACCACAGGACACTCAGATGAACATTATTTGCCAGATTGCAAACTCTGGCCTTCAGACTTCACCGAAGGAAGGAACATTTTGTTAGGCAAGAGAGAATTGCCTTTAAGGATAGCTAAGGATGTAATGGGGACACAGGAATCCCAATGTGCTGCCTGTGGCTGTTCACATGTCCCCCAGGGGCCACATGTCCACTGCAAGCACCCTCCCCCCTTTCTCGCCTACCCCACCAAACCCAGTGAGGAAATCACTGGGTTTGAAGCACTATTACCCTTGGTCTGAGCAGCACTTCTGAGACATTCTGTTCAGCACTCCATACTTTCGAAAGAGCACTTTACACTAGACCCTAAAATACCAGCCCGCGAAATGAGGATGGCTCCAGACCTAAGCGCTTATTCATTACATTCTAAAGGGGCCCACTCTTTCAAAGGAACCTGGAGTTGTTCCTTCTTACAAACATGCTATCAATAGAGGATGGTGGCCCTGCACTGCTTAGTTTTCATCTGTAGCTTAATTTATCCAGAATGACGTTTTGCTTGGTGTTCTCGAGAAATATGCACACATACACAGAGACTCTAAAATCTCTGTGAATAACTGCTTTCCTTCCCTTTGAAAACATTTGGTTTGGATTTCACAGCCCTGCCGCATGCTGTATACATGCACCAGTGACATGTGGACACTTTGTAGTTAGTTCTTTAGTGCATACTTCTACACACATTTGACCTCACTGTATCACAACGCCTTCCGCACACAGCAGATATTTCACGCTGGCCTCTCCTAGAGACAACTGATCAGTATTGCCATTGTGAGCATGCTCAGTGCTGTGGGGACATGCACAGCTATTTAGACAAGTGCTTCTCCTGAACAGCACAAACTGCTGACAGGACTTCTGTCCCTTGTGCTGCCGAGGCCCAGCTATGGGCACTACAAATAAAATGCAAATGTTTCATGTGTGATATGAAATCCAGACACTGGTTATACTATCACGATAAAAAAAAACTATAAAACTGGGAGGAGTAAAGGCAATTTAAAATGACCTATAAAACACACACAGACACACCTATAACATTTCACTTCTGACCAACAGTAAAGTATGTGCACGTTATTTTCTTTGAAAAGTGCACCACATGTGCATTAGAACAACTTTAAAAAGGACTGATCCTTTTACGCAAGCTGCCCTGCACATCAGGTAACACTTATCCTGCACCCACCTGCTCTAGCTGGGAGATGTTCACATAGGAACACAGCACAACTGTGAATGCAGTCCTCTGTAACATCTGGATTAGGCAGGGAGTGACCTGGAAAGGCTGGGGGAGTTCTCCCTGAGGGGAGGGCCTGCAGCTCTGTCTTGGTCACCACTGTATAAAGTTCATAACATCTTTCGGTTGGCTGTCTCAAGTCCTCTTAGTAACAGCGTGTCTTAAATGTTTCTATGCTCCATGACTCTGAGGGAGGGGGCACACTGGCTCCCTGGTGAGGATGGCACTGTGTGCTGGACTGGCATCCATGGGAAGTCCCTTGAATATACTTACAGAGGCTCAACCTTATTGCCAGGCCTACTCTGGAAATAGACCAGAAATAGCGATTAAGTGAGTGCCTTACAGAACTACCTTATGCTCAGGTCACTGACATCACAGGAACCTCCATAGTGAATTATTTGCTTTTCTCCTGGCTTACCCTTTGTGGCCTCTCCAGAAAACTGCTCTCTCCACAGATTTCCCTGAAAGGGTGTAAATTGACTGGATGCCCCTTTCCTGGCCACCCTCCATGCCTTAACCCTAGTAGTCTTCACTCTCCTGATTCTGGCACTGCCCAAATCAACTTAATGGTCTTGGTTTCCACCTGACTGATCTGAGGAAATTTTAAGATCTTGTGTCCTCTCTGCTTTCCTAAAGAATCCTTCCTCCCCTTGCTTATTTTTCTCCCAATAATTCTTCCAACTTCCTCTGTCCCTTAAGGGCAGGGACTTCACAATGTTTTAGTGGCACCAATCGTTAACCTAATGGGAAGAACAACTCAGATTCGAGAAAATTCACACACAAAAACAGGACGAACAACTCTTTCCTTCGTGTGAGGTTACAAATTCATCTAATAGTACATCAAATAGTAAGATGCAAGGCATCTGTAAATGCAAAAATTGGCAGACAATCTGTGCTCGAGGAATTTACAGCTAAGTGCAGAACATCAGACAGGTACAGGTATCTACAAAAGCAGGCAAATGGGCGCCTTCAGAATAGGACTGATGCCTGGCCAATGAAAACGAAGAGGTTATTTCCAGGAGACGTGGGAACTGGAAAACCAGGAAAGGCTTTTCTGAGTAAGGTATATTTATAGGTAGTTATGTTAAAAGGAAGAAATTAAGAGTCTTAAAAAAATCAATTTGGTAACAGAGGAAAACCCAAGTCTTTTCAAAATGTTAAAATTTTAGTCTGTTGAGAAAAATGAGAATATTTTTCTTAATATGGCATGTTTATTTGTATATCTTTTCCCATGTCTCTGTCTCTCTTCCAGGAAGAGGCAAAAGTGGAAGAATTAGACCAAGTATGGCCATTACATACAGCACAACAGAATATGACCAGGTACTGAAAAGGAAGGAACTTATGACACATGCTAGAATATAATGACCTAGAGGGCCTCACACTAAACAGAACGAGTCAGTTACACTGGACAAGAGCTGGATGATTCTCCTCAATGAGATACTTAGAGCAGTCAAACTTACAGAGACAAAAATCGCATTGTGATTGCCAAGACTATAAGGAAATGAGGATAAAGTTATTGTGCAGCGTTTCAGTTTTATAAGATGAAAATATGAATATATATACGAATATACATATGTCACAAAACGGCACTCTTCAAAATGGTTAAAACTCAGGCTGAGGAGCCGGCTCAGTGGATAAAGCGCTTTCTCTGTGAGCATAAGGACCCGAGTTTGGATCCTCAGCACTGGGCAAAGCCAGGCACTGGGGACCGAGACAGGCAGATCCTGGGAACTGCTTCCTGAATGAAAGAGCAAGGTCAAGGGTCAGTGAGAGGTCCTGCCCCTAAAACCAAGGTGGAGAGTGACAGGGGAAGCCAGCTGATATTGAACTCCAGCCTCCATACCATGCACACAGATGGGGACCCCCGTCCCCAAAATAGTAAAACTGCAGATGCTGCTTACTTCTGGAGCCCTTGTTTAATAAGTGCTGAGCCCTGGGCCCAACTCCTAGTATCACAAACACCCCAGAAGGTTAAAATGTAATTCATGCATTATCTTTTTACCAAAATCGTAAGTGTTATTTCAACCAGGAGAGTTTGCTAATGAGAACTTTATTTTAGACAGTGGGTGCTCCCCTTGGGGGGCTGAGTTTGCTCTAGACAGCGGTTCTCAACCTTCCCGGTGCTGCGACCCTTACTACAGTTCCTCGTGTTTTGGTGACCCCCCCAACCACAAAATGATTTCATCTCTGTTTCATAGCTATAGTTTTGCTACTGTTATGAGTTATAATGTAAATATCTGATATGCAGGATTATATGTGACCCCTATAAAAGGGCTGTTGGACCCAAAGGGCTCATGGCCCCCAGGTTGGGAACTGCTGCTCTAGACAGTGAGTGTCCCCTCGGGAGGGCTGGATTCTTCTCTCTTGAGCTTCTGTGGCAGCTGAATCTCACAGGTCACTTCAAGTTCAAGTGTGGTGACACTGTACCTAGAATCACATTGTGTAAGAGCATAGGACAGCATCTCGGCTTTATTTTCAAGAATTCTATCTATTTAAAGTTTTCTAGGATTTGGCAGTTAATACTGAATATGGCTCTGCCACCACTGTGGCATCAAGCGTCTCACAACTGCCTGTAGCTCTAGCTTCAGATCTGACACCACTGGCCTTCAGAGGCATCCACACTCATGTGCACATACCCCCAGACACACACACACACACACACACACACACACACACACACACACACACACAAAATTAAAAAAATTCCACATAAACAAATACCTTCATCTTAATACAGTTACAGTTTTTCACAAAGAAAAACATCTAATGCATTTGAAATAAACTAGCATTAATTCAAGTCACACTAGTTGGCAGGATGGTGGATACTGTTATTCAACAAATAAGATAATGGAGGTGCATGTGACCCTGCCCCCTCCTGCCAACAAAAAGGACAGAGAAGCCAACTTAAATAGGAAAGAATGCAAAGTAGCTAGACAAATAGAAGTGCAGACTCCAAGAGGATTAAAAGGCTGAGAAAATCTACTGGAGTTTGAAAGGTACTTTTATAGATATGGGGTTCTGAAAGCAGTCAATGTATAAGAAATGTATTTTTCCTTCATAAAAATATGAATGAAAAAGGTGGAAAGAACAAAGTATAGAAGAAGCAGAGGAATGGAAACTGCAGAGAAGTTTATTAGCAAACAAGATGACTTAAATTACTCTACCTTCTCGGGAACTTGAAAGGTCTGGATGGCCTGGAAAAAAAGGAAAAAGCAAAGAAATAGTGATCAGAAACAAAGCTGTGTAGTGCAAGGACGCCCCCAAACCCTCCACATGCCAATGCTTGACTCAGCATCTCTTCCATGAAGACTCCCAGGAGGATGGCCTAGGGGATGTCAATACACACGGAGAGACTGAACCTCTACCACAGGGCCTCTGTACTCCAGAAGACATGCTCAAGTGACCGAGGACAGGCGAGGAGTCCTTTGAGCATCCCTGACGGAATCCCAGCAGGCCCCTGTGGCCACCAGAGTCCCTCCCTTCTTTCTGACAGGGGTTCTCATCCCCAAGCCTCCAGTCTAAGCAGCCTCCTCTCACCCCCCAACATGACATCAATGCCTTCTCGTGCTAAAAATATTCCGTTTTCTCTTTGAGATACCAGCTGACTCTCTAGTTTTCAATTTCTTACTTCTTAACCTCCCCAATCCACTTTAATGAGGATGAGCTTGCACTTCAAATCACCACCTTTCCATGGTGTCTGTAGCTTTTCCCTGCCCACCCAAATACATAACATTAAGCTTGCTAAAGAAATCCCAAACTCAGCCTAAACTTCTGAACTCTTTATCCCTACTAGATCCATTAATTTCTCATTTGCCGGCCCAGGGTAACCCTTTAAATAAATACTTGAACAAACCAAGCCCACTCTTCATGTTTTACTGCTATAAAGCACAGTGGTTCACAGTGTGGCCCGAAGACCACAGGGGGCTCCCGAGGAGACCCTTTTCTGAGGTCTGTGAGGCTCCAAACATGTATCTACAGGAGGACACATTCTTCCTATACTTTGAACAGGCTGTAACACGCTGCCACCAATCAAAACCCTGTTCTGTTCTGATGACCACACATCAGAGAGACCCACAAGAAAAGAACCACAAGCTGTATTGTTAAAGCATTTTTCATAAAAATGTTAACTTTTACTAATATTAATGGGCTTATTATATATAGCTATTTTCAGTATTGAAGATTGAACACAGCCTCACATATATGAAGCAAGTATTCCAACAGACTTACTAAAGACTCTCTTTTTGAAATTTTTGAGAGATAACCTCACCAAGTTGTTTGAGCTTGCATTAATCTCCTTCTGCAGCCCAGGCTCGCCTCAAATGTGTCATCCTCATATCTCACCCTCCTGAGTAGCTGGCATTACAGGTTTGCTTTGCCAGGCCTGGCTTACTATTATTCATTTATGTATTTATGTATTTAGTTTTTTGAGACGGGGTTTCTTTGTGTAGCTTTAGCTGTACTGGAACTTACTTTGTAGGCAGGCTGGTCTTGAACTTAGAGAGATTCACCTGTCTTTGCCTCCTGAGTGTTGGGATTAAAGGTGTGCATCACCACTGTCTGGCTATTATTATTATTATTATTATTATCATCGAGTTAAATAACTTAAATTTTCTCAGGGTCAATACCAATATGGCACATTTCAGCTATTACACATGAAACACAACCTCTTTTCATTTGTGTAAAGGGGCCATGAGAACAAAAGTTTGAGAATGATTTCATTAATAGAGACAGTTCATGTGACTTAGCTGCCGATTGAATGACTATATTTCGTAGCTTCCGATGCTCCCCAAGCGAAATCTACTGCAAACCTCTGCACTCAGAGGAAAGAAAACAACCTGCAATGCTGCCTGCAATTCTCCACCCCAAGCTTTGACCACCCCCACCCAAGCTTTGACCCCTCCCACCCAAGCTTTGACCCCTCCCACCCAAGCTTTGACCCCCTCCAACCCAAGCTTTGACCACTCCCCACCCAAGCTTTGACCCCTCCAACCCAAGCTTTGACCCCTCCCACCCAAGCTTTGACCCCCTCCAACCCAAGCTTTGACCACTCCCCACCCAAGCTTTGACCCCTCCAACCCAAGCTTTGACCACTCCCACCCAAGCTTTGACTCCTCACACCCCAAGCTTTGACCACTCCCACCCAAGCTTTGACTCCTCACACCCCAAGCTTTGACCCCTCCCACCCAAGCTTTGACCCCTCCCACCCCAAGCTTTGACCACTCCCACCCAAGCTTTGACTCCTCCCACAGTTCATAGCCTCCTCTGGGGTTTCTTCCTTCCTTCCTTCTTTCCTTCCTTCCTTCTTTTCTTCCTTCCTTCTTTCCTTCCTTCCTTCCTTCTTCCTCTTTCCTTCTTTCCTTCCTTCCTTTTTCTTTCTTCCTTCCTTCTTTCTTTCTTTCTTTCTTTCTTTCTTTCTTTCTTTCTTTCTTTCTTTCTTTCTCTTTTCTTTCTTTCCCTCCTCCTGCTCCTCCTCCTCCCTGCCTTCCACTTCCCCCTCCCCCTCATCCCCTCCTCCAACAGGGTAAGTTCTCCTATGGGGGGACAGCTAAGCCTGGTACATTCAGTTGAGGCAGGACCAAGGCCCTCCCCACTTCATCAGGGGTGAGCAAGGTGTCTGACCACAGGTAATGAGATCCAGAAAGCCAGCTCATACACCAGGGATGGATCCTGATCACACTGCCAGGGGCCCCTCAACAGACCCAGCTATACAAATGTCTCCTATATGCAGAAGGTCTAGTCTGGTCCCGTGCAGGAGTAAAAGTTTTCTTTCTTATTTTCATTTCCATTTGTCATTAAATTTCTTTAAAATGTATTTATCTAATTCCCAGCAAAGCCATGAATGATAGGCAGGCTCCCAAACCATGGACTTTGCATTGTAGAATGCACTGTGTGTGAATCTGTTTCTACAAAAGACATATGTTCTGCATTTCATGCTTTATTCACAATCTATTAAAAAGGCCACATTCAAGAAGGGGAACAGCTGCTGAGACCAGAGGTCCAGAAGTGGATCTTAGAGAGCATGCATCTGATCCCACTCCATCCCCAGGTTCAGAGACAACCTCCTCTGGCTTCTGGCCACTTACATTCTCAGCATCAGAGCTGCAAGAACTGGAGCTTCTTTAAGAAAAAAATGTTTTTATTTGAAACAAAATTACATAGCCTTCCCTTATCACTTACCCTCCTCCAGTCTTTCCCATATCTTCCTCCCACTCTCAAATTGAAAGCCTTTTCCTCTGATCATTATTATTATTATTGGTGTGTGTGTGTGTGTGTGTGTGTGTGTGTGTGTGTAAATATACACAGCTGGGTCCATTGTTGTTGTTGTTAGCACTCTGCACTGGACAACCACTAAGAGGGTTCTGATCTGGGAGAGGCTAGTTTTCCTCCCCTCGGCAGTCAGTACCTGTGTCTAGGGCTGGGGCCTGCAGACTCCTCCCCTCCCACATCCACACTCCCACTGATGCCAGGGTGCCAGTCCCGCTGCTGCAGCCCTGGCTCTGAAGCGCCTGGATGGCTGATTTGCTGCTCTCTGAGCTCTGCCTGTGGTGTTTCTATAACCACGAAGGAAGGGAGCCCAGAGGGACAACTGTGAAGTATGAATCTGCACAGAAGAGCTTTCTTTTCTTTTCTTTTTTGAGAGACGTGGACTCAAAGTCTGTTCCTAGTAAGAACAACATAGACGAGGTTTGTGCTTTGAAATAAGACGACATTACATATTATATAAAGGCACAAAAGGTTTGTGCTTTATAATGAGGCAATATTCACAGCATCACTAAGAATACTTAACATATTCTTTCTCTGTAAGCAGAGATGTTTTTTAAACTCAAAAAAACTACATGCCTATAGAAGAAACAGCTGTACTCTTATTTCCATAACTCAGTATTATATATGGTCCCTTTGTAGATATAAATCAATACTTGTTAGGTTAGTATGTGGGCACATGTTATTACTCTGTTCGTGTTCAACAATGTAAAGACAGGACCACTAACAATGTAAAGACAGGGCCACTAACAATGTAAAGACAGGGCCACTAAGAATGTAAAGACAGGACCACTAAGAATGTAAAGACAGGACCACTAACAATGAAAACAGCAAGAAACTAGGGACACAAACAACAATGAGGATACATGTAATTCCCTCCCTCCCTCTCCCCCTCCTCCTCCCGCCCCCTCCCTCCTCCTTCCTCTTCCCTCCCTCCCTCCCCCTCTCTCTCCCTCATCTCTCTCTCTCTCTCTCTCTCTCTCTCTCTCTCTCTCTCTCTCTCTCTCTCTCTCTCTCTCTCTCACACACACACACACACACACACACACACACACACACTCACTCATTGTCAGAACCAGGCTACTTTACATTTTCCTGTATTTTCCTCCTTTGATTTGTGTCTCTGCATCTACAGTAGGGTTCCATGACTCAGTGCCTCAGGAACTCCTACTTGGATAGTTAAATGAAAAATTCCTTTTTTAAAAAAGCATGCTACACGCACTCTTTGACTGTGGTATTGTAACTTAAGCATAAGTGCTCAGCTGGCACCCTCTTCATCTAAACCACACAGAGGCTCATTGTCTTTTCTCTGGTTTAGGACTTGGGATATTTGTAAATATCCTGGTAATACTGACTGTAATGTTATCTATGATGGTTCCCCCAAGACCTTTTACATTTGTTTCTCCATGCCTAATTCAATAATAATTTTTCTTGGTAACAATTTTCTTTATCTAATTTTCCTAAGGCAAACATTTTCTTCTTAAAAAACAAAAGAGCTTTCTTTCAGAGCCTATACACAAATGGAGTGTGTTAAAATTTTTTAATTAGAAGGCACGATGACAAAGACAAGACCATCTAACATCCATATGTTTGCTAAGCACTTGTATCAAGTGCTGGGAGGGATCCATGTGTTTGGAGGACCAGCTCTGTCCACTCACTGCACAGGATTTCTGGGCAGGGGCTGCACACACAGATGGGTGAACTGGTACAGCTAGCATGGGGCACAGTTTAGAAACACAGAGGCAAAGCACCCTTTCCATACAAATGTTCACTCCTGGAGAGATCATGAAGCAATTTACTTCTTTTGAAGAAAGCTATGGGAGAATCCATGAACCTGTATTTTCAAATATAATTACATACTAATTTTTACTATAATAGCATTGGGCTATAATTCACAAACCACATATACATTCACTTAAGGTAATATATATGTGCATATATGTATTTTTTAGCACTTTCACAAAGGTGAGTAACCAAAATCACAACTACACACAGACATGTAAAGACTAAGCCATAGGAACCCCATGGGTGGAGCTATTAATGAGCTTTGAGAAAAACTTAGTTTATATACAGTGAGACAAGGGCGCTGAGCAGACGTACCCACTGTACACTGTACCTTCATCTCTTACTCAGTCTTTCAGTCACACACGTCCTCAGGACCTCTTGAAATTCCACAAGTTAAGAGATGTTGCTATCTTTAGACCAAAAATGGTCCACAGCTATAATTCTGGACTCTATCACAGTAAGATTTGCAAAGAAATGGGATTTTATGGTATACATTTGGGCTGTACAGTACACGAACATTCTTTCCTCCCACTCAAGCCCATCACATTTTGTTTTTCAACTGAGAAGTTCGCTGTGGATCTATGACCACTTTACTCCCTACAGAGAGGATTCTTTCTGCTTGAGAGCAGACTTCATTTTACTTTCCATTTGAGACAATATGTAGAAACTGTCAGCATCAGCTGAAAAAGAAAAATTGAGGTTACTACGAAGATACCCCCTCCTGGGGAAACATTCCATTCTTTTGAAGTCTCCGTACTAACAAGCACGACAAGCAGATGTTGGACATACATACACCCCTGACACCACAGAGAGAAGAGCTGAAAGCCCTCTGATTTGCAGGGCTGCTTCTTTAACACCCTCAAATGATACTGTGCAAAGGGGTCATGTGAAGGAAGTCGGATTTGACTAGTGTTTGCCCTGTCCATCATTCACATTTGACCTTTAATATCCGACTAATAAAAATCCTGAGTGATTTTTCATCTTAATTTCAGTATCCAGTGCTAATAAATAACTAGTAAAAGCAGATACATAAATAATTTCCTTTTCATGGGCTTAATTCACCTTTTGGCATTGTGTGGTCAAAGCACACATCAGCTTCCAGACAGCCAAACCATCCAACCCAGGAAACACCAGCCTTCAGCAGCAACATCTGCCTGTTCTTTGGTTAGACTGAGCCTCTACGCCTGCAGAGAAGGCCTAAAGACAGGTAGCGGTTGCACACTCTGTAACACTCTCGCACACCGTGGCGTAGCTAAGGGGATCTTGACAGCTCCCTAGCTGTAGACTGGCTGCAGGGTCAACCTCTTCCTCAAGAAAGCATCAAATAGGCTTTGAAAATGCACTTGGAAACTGGAGCACTCATAATGAGTAACAGCCACCAGCACCTCACGCCAGGGAAGGGCAACGGTGCTGGGCAGCTCGGTGTTGGTCCTCCACTAGCTAGTGACTGCCCAGTGCATGTTCACACAAGGCAGCAGCAGTCAGTGGGGAGGACAGAGAGGGGACTGGAGCTTTCCAAGGGGACAGAAAAAGAAAAGTGGAGAAGAAGCCAAGTTCCCATTCAGGCTCTAGGTCTGTTTCCCTCAATTTCTTTTCATTTCTGGAAATTTTTTAAAAGAAAGAAGGCGAGACTGTAGGATAAAGGAGTGAAGATATGGATTCAAAGACAAAAACAAAACCCTGAACTAGCTGAGGTCTTTCTGGTAATTGCAGAATTACCATTACGGCTACCTAAGAGACAGTGCCAGCTTTATGCATTCCAATTAGCTCCTCCTAGCATTTGCAAGAGCAAACCTATAAAAAATGGCTTTGGGTACTTCTGAGCTTTATGGTCGTCTCCAAATGAAAGCCAGAAAATGCCTCAAGCAGCACTTTGGGTCTCGGCAGTGACACCACACCTCGCCGTGGCATCTCTGTAAGAGGATTCTCTGCAAGGAATGACTTTGCTGGTGTGTTAGAAGAAAGAATCTGAAAAGAGGAATCCACACTTTGATGAGCACTCTTTTAAAGATTTCCAACAAAAACAAAACTGTTCTTCCCCATTAAGTATTTCCATGAATCATCACTGGCACACGGGCTACATCTGAAGATGAAACAGATACCCGGAGACAAGCTAAGCCTCGACTCCAGGCATTTTTCACACACCACAGATGAATGTTTATGGTCTGTGTCAAGTGACTGGAGGGATAACAATAACCACAACTGTGTGTGTAGTGCATTTCCTGAATACTTAAGAGATACAGGTTCAGAAGTGCTACCTATCTTGCTTTAGAAATAACTGCACAGAGGCTGGGCTACCACACAAAATTAACCAAGAGGGGGGAAGGTGGGCGCAGGGGAGCAGTACTGAAGGAGCACCTGATGAGCACCAAGCACTTCCTAAATGTTAGATATGAATTTAGCATATGTTCAATTAATATTTTAAATATGAGGAGTCTGTGTATAAGAGAACAGTGAAACCAGAAGGTATGTGGGAAGAGCAGAGGTTTATCTAAACTTCATGAGCAAGTCCCTGCATTACTCAGTGTTTGGTAGCTAGTACAGGTAACAGCTTTCTGAAAATCATTGATCATTATCTGACAGAAAAATATGTTACTACTGTTCTTTTGGGAAAGCTGTCAAGCATGGTTAAGTAATATAGACAAGTGATGAAGAAATAAATACAGAGCTCTTCATTTGTAGGTTCTGTGAACCTCTATGGATAACAAGTTTCAACAACACTGGCCAATAGCTGGCTATGAAAGATTGGTGGGGACTCATGGTAGGACTCAGTGTCAGAGCACCTGCTCAGCACGCACAGAACCTGGGGTGATTCTCAGCACTGTTAAAGAGAGGGTGGAACTCCTACAAGCCTAATTGGCACGAGGCCTTTAGAACTGTAAGGAACCTCAAGAGTCACTCATTCAAAGGAGAAAATGTTCTCAGGCCACAGAGTAATCAGTGGGAGAGCTGGGTCTATAATGCACATCCATCCCTGAAAAAGAGAAGCTTCACACTGATAGAGGCTGGGGCATTATTGCTTGTTAACTCAAAATGGACAGGAGGGCAAGTGGGAAAAGCTGCTTCTTCACCAACAACTGCTGCAGGTAGACAACAGGGTGTATGCAGGGATGCTCACTGAGGTGTGGGGAAAACTGAGAGCAAGCTGAGTGCCAATCGATCAGCAAGGATGCCTAAACAATGGTGGTGTGCCCATGCTGAGACTGCACAGAATGAATGCGCGCGCGCGCGCGCGCGCGCGCGCGCGCACACACACACACACACACACACACACACACACACACACACACACACACGCTAATATGGACAGGGCTGCAGGACAAAGCTAAGTTTCCCCGCAAGTCATACGCTGGTTATATGAGCTACATATAAACATACAGATGCATTTGCAAACTGGAAAGGGAGTGAGCCAAGGCAGTATAAATGTTTATCACAGGGACACAGGAGGGATGAGGAGGATCAGGGTCGGGCTCTACCTTGTATCTTTTCATTTTGTCAAGATTACCATGTAGATGAAAAGAAGCAACATTAGACCCCAATGAGAAAATTTCCAAGAACTCAAAATAGATTGAATTAAAAAAACTATATTTAACTCTATTTAAGTCAAATATTTACTACACTAAAACTAAATTTCATCAAATACCTTTCCCGTCATTGGAATCACCCGTGTGATTAATTTTATTAACTTATTACAAACGCCCAGTCCCCATCCCGGGACCTGGTACAGTAGGTCCTGGAGTACAGCCTGTACAGTCAGAGTCTGTGCCACTGCCTTAGGCAGTCTGCCAGGAAACTATGACCTGTAGGGAAGCACAGTGAGACACCAACACAAGAAATACTCAAAATTTAATGGCGTACTCTAAATTAAGTGAATGAGGCAGGAGAGCACCCCACTGCGTGCTTTTGGAAAAGGCATCTCCTGGGACTGGAGCTAAGAAGTAGAACGTGAACTAGGTGCTCTGGGAGGGGTTCCACAGGTGGACAGGAGGCAAGTCAAGGAGGCAAGTGCTGGGCCAACACCTGTACTGGACACTCTGAACGCAGCATGCACACAACCACCAAGAACCTGAACGGGAGGAGGAATAAAGAGTAGAATTTGGGGGATCAGGAGACAAAGGTGGGGACCGAGACAGGAAGCCATTCAAGTTCCCCAAGCAAGAACTGATCTTGTGGAAGCGGCTGCTCTGGAGGACTGAAGTTCTGGTAGTCCCGGGCAGGACAAACTGGCCCACCTCTAACAGGGAATGTCATGCCCTCTTCTGGCTTCCATTGACACTTCATGTACACGGTGCACACACACACACATGTAGGCAAAACATCCATACACATAGAATAATTATTAAATTCTTCAGTTATTTTATAATCTAACGTTTAACTTTTAGTATACCTGCATTCAAGGTAAAAATTACAAAATCTCCTCAGTATTATTAATCTTTCTTGAATTCAATTCAAAAAAGACTTTGGGGGAAGGAGTTAAGAAAAACAAAATTACACTCTATCACACGGAATTACAACATGTAAGTGATCCCTTGCAGCTGTTTTATTAGCTTCATTTTCTTGGTGAGGTGGCAAATTTGTGTCCTCAAACATGTACAAAAATTTTTTAGTTACACTTCTAAGAACTGATTTCCCCTTACATTGTATATTTTTAACTAAAAAATTTAATTTATGGGGGTTGGGGTACAGCTCAGTCATAGAACACTTCCCTTGTTATGTATGAGGCCCTGGGTTCACTTGCCAGCACATTTCATGTCCACCTCCACCCCCATAGTTAACTCAATGACTGTCAAGAGCTTTATTTAAACAAAGGTCAAAGCAAAACTCTTAACAGTTTTAGTAAAGATAATACTGACCCAAAAGGAAACTCTTCTCTATCAAAGTCTAATTAACAAAGAAAACAAAAAACAACTGAGCTTAGAGAATCCAATTAAGGACAGACGAGAATGTTCTATAGATGAGAAAGCGTCCTCAAGCAGCAGAGATGTCCTTGTGAACTTTGCCAGTAGGGCAGTCAACCTAAACTGTATTTCATTTTACATTTTTGTGGTGCCGAGTACTGAACTCAGGACCTTGTAGTGCTCAGCATGCACTGCATCACTGAACCTCACCCCCAGCCTATTAAAATTCTAAATTCATGTATTTTTCTTGCCCAGACAAGGTCTCACGTAGGCTGAGCCTGGCCTCCAACTCTCTACGCAGTAAAGCTGGCCTTGAGCTCCAGATTCTCCTGCCTCTACCTCCTAAGTGCTGGGATCCCAGGGGGGCACCACCAGGCTCAGCTGTATTTGCAACCTTGAAACCAATTGTATATGCTAGCAATAGCCAAATAATGATGTCCCAGTATTTAGGAGCATATTGTAAGGATGACGTTTTTAATAAAAGACCACAACGAGACATCAGAAGGCCTGTTTCCAACTGGGCTTTAACCTCTCTGGCTCCAATTTCCTCATCTGTAAAATAAAGAGCTGGATTAAATTGTTTCCAAGGTCCATTCCTGCTGTGAAATTCTATTACATTCTGCTCTGGAATTTTAGACAATTCAGATGCCTGTATCTCCTGTCTCCTGGGAAGTATTTCAACACTGTCAGGATAAAAGCTGCTGAACTAGGCACCAACCAAATTCAAACTCCTGTGTTAAACATTTCATGTACATGTCAACAGAAACCCCCCAGGCTTAACATTTTAAGTATCTAAGTAAAGATTTAATGGGAGGGGAAAAGGTGTAGTGGAAAAAACACTCAAAATTGTAATAGGAGAGCAGGGCAGAGTCTCCAGGTGCTAACTTCAGATGAGCTCAGAAACTGGCAAGTGAGTGACTCCCAACCCAGATGGAAACTGGTGAGCAGGAGACACCCAACACATTTGTGCTGGTGCTTGCCAGAGCTAGAAATACCATGGGAAATCATGCCAGGTTATTAAGAACACTGGTGAGAAGCAGTTGGCAATGATCTGGCTTGCTACCTCATGGACTTAACTACAACAGCAAAGCTCCGAGTGTTTGACATTGAAGAGGTTTTTGAATCTCCCAAAGTATTTGTTCTGGGTTTCCCATCTAATGTGAGAAAGACCATATCTAACGTGAGATAACCTTTTCCTCTTATTAATTCTAAAAATGGACCTTTGGTAGGCTTACTCTAACATGTGCAAGCCCAGGCTGGGGTTCAGTCCCCAGAACTGGGAAAGAAATTATGACTTCAATTCTAAGGGAGGAAAAAAGCTTTTGTTCAAAGGTACCTTTTTTTTTTTTAAAAGTTGCTTTTGTTGTCTATTATAAAACACATGCATTCATTTCTTATAAGTCTGAAAACAGAACACTCATCCGTACTCTCACACAGATAAAACCTGTGGCTTCCCCCATACCTAGTACAGGCATTGAACATGCATAGCATAGTAGCACTCTGGGTTATTATTTTTTCTGTGTACTTCAATTCTTCTGAAAAGTAGCCATTAGATTTGGCATAATTTATTACCAATCACACAACTGCAATCACATTATTGATCTCTTAATTTACACATATTTTCCTTATTTAAAGGAATTGTAAGTTAATGTTATGACATAACAACTCTGGCAAATACTTTTCCTAGTTAGTGATACGTGCATCAATTTAAAAAAAGTGTGTGTGTGTGTGTGTGTGTGTGTGTGTGTGTGTGTGTGTGTTTCCAGGAGTCAAGCTTTAAGTGTCCCGGGGACTGAACTTAAACTCAGGTTGTCAGGTTTGGCAGCAAGCGTCTACCTATTGAGCCATCTTGCTGCCTAACACTTTCAACATGATTTTTCGGACACACATTTCAGTCCTTTCAATGCTGTAATTTTTTAAATAATTTTTATGACTACTTCTACAGTCATTTTTGATCTAAGATTGGGGATCCTTGTTCCATGTGTTGAAGATCTAGGCCAGCCTGATTAGTCTGCCATATTATTATATCACAATTGTTGCAATTCTTATTTTCAGGAATGCCTTATATTAAGGCATTAATATAAGAAGAGGAAAATCCAAAAGCCTATTTCCACAAAAGCACACAAAAATAACATTTTGTGGCACACCCATGGACCCAGGGGACAGCATTTTCAGGGTATGGCTCAACCATCCTGGTCTAGGCTATGGTCTAGTGCCATCTAGTAGCAATTTTTCATTGGGCTTAATCACCAGTGGAGATGCATGTGACCCCGCAGCTGACTTCCAGATCTATAATAGGAGCCACCAAGCCTTGATGCTATTTGGTGACTTGAAGAAACCGGACTGGGAAAATGATGGGGATCTGAGGATCTATTTCTGTTGCCTGACTTCCTGAAAGGGAATTGCTTATGATTTCTTCATCTGTCAGAAGCAAAGAATTTTAGCCTGGCCTGTCTGAGCCTGACTGGACAGACGTCAGAAGCCACAGAGTTAGAAGAGGCTTTACTTGGGTGAGGTCTGACATACTCTAGGCCAGTCTCACCTCTGCCAGTGAAGCCATCAGTCTGTCTACCAGTTCCAGTCACGGAAAAACACTGTTAGAGTTTGACCTCAAAACAGGGAAGTCCCAGGATAGACTACATTTATGAAACTCTAATTCCCTTTAAAACTTACAGTGTTATTCTTACATCTACAGTGTGAAAATAACTTCAGTTAAATTCACTCAGAAAATAATGTTAGACCAAAAGAGACTATTAAAGCTGGGCAGTAGTGGCACACATCTTTAATCCCAGCACTTGGGAGGCAGAAGCAGGCAGATCTCTGAGCTTGAGGCCAGCCTGGTCTACAGAGTGAGTTCCAGGACAGCCAGGGCAACACAGGGAAAACCTGTCTTAAAAACAAACAAACAAACAAACAAACAAACAAAAATGAGAGAGAGAGAGAGAGAGAGAGAGAGAGAGAGAGAGAGAGAGAGAGAGAGAGAAAGAGAGAGAGAGAGAACGCACTATTAAACAGGCCATCAGCCAGACATAGGGATATTAGTTCTCCATGACATGGACACATGCATGCTAAATCACAACCCAGAACAAAGATTCTGAAGGAAGTTTCAAAAGCCTATGGGTTCAATTCTCTAACAGGACATGTGGGAACTCCCACATGCTTTCCTCATGAACAGACATTTCCTACAAAGGAAACCCATGCAAGATTCCCAGTCAATTGAGCATACCAAGTCTTCCCAGACCCCCATTATAGGATGAGGTATGAGGGAAAACGGGGCTTATGAATCTGGACTCCAAGGCTTTGTCATAAATGCTCAAATCACCCTCCCATGACTTCTTCCCGACCCTAACTCTGACTCTTCCATCTGGAAAGTTTAAATCTTGCTACAGTCTTGGCGTACTTCTCTCTTACCATCTCAGATGGAGCGATGGGAAGATGGATGACTACCTTCCCTGAGGAGGGCTGCCGAAGGACAGCCTTTTATTTTCTCAGCAGTATTAAATCAGTCTTTTGTCATCTCTTCTCCACCCTCAAATTCCAACTCACTAAGCACTTGCTGAGCAACAAAAAAGCAAGAGATATAATTTCCACTCTCAAGGACCAAAATAGGAAGATGAGAGGCTCGCAAAGATGCAAGCAGGGACAAGAGGCGAGAAATGCACTAGTGTGCTCAAGCCGCAAACTATATTCCTACCCTGCGAGATTCTAACATCAAAACGCTGGTGTTTTCACCTTCTTGAAACCGGGGGTGGGGGGTGGGGTGGATACAAGCAGTAAGTTGAAAACTAAAAGTAGACCAGTCTTACCAAAGAAGCTACTGAGCGCAGGTAAGGCAGTTGGAAAGGGACCCCTTCACCATCCTTCATCCTGTCTGACTAATGAATACAGCACAGTCCTGGCCTTTCCACTGTTCCCAGGAAGGCCAAGAGCGTGAAACAAATAAAAACTTTAGGATGCAGACAGAGCTCTTTCAAATCCCTCATGTGGTCCTTTTACCACACCACTGAAGTCTTCAAAGGCACAGAATTCAAGTACAGTATGGTAGATGTTTATACACACACATACCCCTATGCCAACACTGCTTACACAATGACATTTTAGCACCCAAAAGCTCCCTGTGCCTCTTCCTAATCAATAAGCACATTGTGCCCCCAGAGTCAGCTTGTAATATTTGATCATTATAGATTTGATTGCTTACTGAACTGTCTTTTATTAAGAGAAAGATAAAATTTTAAATAGAACCTTAGATCATTAAACTTAGATTTAAGAAAATACATAAAAAATAATCTAGTAATATTTTCAATGTCTGACTATGAAGTGAGACTTCACCTATCTTTTCTCTTGCAGTTTTAAGAAATACCCAGATGACTTACAAGTCATAGATCCCTAATGAGCAATACAATTTACCTCACACACATAAAACACACTTATTCCCACCAGCACTCAAAACCCATTGTATGCCCCACTTCAGCTAACATGTGCAAGCCTAACATGCATATGAGAGACGCAGGATGCAGAATCAGGTGGAATTCTTCTTCAGGGTCTGTACGAAGTGGAGTTTTCAATATACTGTTTCCAGGACCCAAAAGTTCTTAGAGCAGTCTAAGCCTGCTCCCAGTGCTCTGACAGTTACACTGAGGTGTGTGCAATCAGTGTGAGCTCAGTTCTGTGACCTCAAGAATGAACCTGCATGGTGCCTACAACACAGTTGGATGTGATAACTAGTTCTTCAACTACTGCTGGAACTGAGAGAGTTACAGCCAAAGCTCTCTAATCTGATGTGACATACAACTGTGATTAGGAGGAGGGATTCCAAGTCTCTCGAAGAGTTGTTTACCCATTGGGCATCTTTTTAAAAGCATGATGTCTACTATGTCAAAATTTTAGGATTCAAGTAAGTGCATCTAATATTGGTGGGGGGAGCAAACCAAAGAGACCTGGACTCAGTTTCAAGTTCTACCACAAATTATTAGCTATTGAATTAATACCTAAAATATTATTCAATTTTTCAAACCTCAGTTTCTTCTATAAAGTGCAGATGACAATAATAGGACTAAATTCCTTGGCTTGTTTTCAAAACTGTAAAATATAATGTGAAGCCTGGATATAGTGAGGTCCCACAGAAGTCGTTAATAATGTCATCATATATTTTAATGGCAACCTTATGCCATTAAAGCTCAATCATTTAACTAAGGACATAAATACAGTGCATGACCAAATTCTGTGTCATAATTCTTAAGAGTTTTAAACTCGGACTATTATACAAAATTGTGGTATCTTTCAGAATATTTTTGGTAACAAACTTTATTATTAAAATTATTAGAAAGGTCATTTAATTTTAAAAGTCACAAATTAAATAAAGGAGACCATAGGATAATTGGAATGTTATGTAGTCTAAGTCACAATGCTGATGCACACTCTCAGCAGATTCTGTGGCCCAGAGCCATTTAATGTAGATTCGGTTTATAGCTGGCTATTTCTATGTGAAACGTGTATACCTGTGGGTGAGTAGTAGACATACATTATTCAAAATGCTCACCTCTTCCCACTTTGAAACCCTGAGGACACACTTCCAGTGTTTCACTCAAGTACTTTCTGCAATAATTTAATTTTTAGGATAATTCATAATAATGAAATTTGTTTTTCTTTGCATAATGATTTTAAACAAAATGTCTTAGGGTAGTTATTTTTACTGAGTATAAATAAAATATTTAATCTCTAAACAATGCAATCATAAATCTTACTTAATACAACACTGACCTGATCTCTTTTAATATCTACCTGGCCCCAGATTATGAGTGTGCCTTCAGCGGTCAAGGTCTGCACTTTAAACATTCAGATTTAGATTCTCTTTATACCTGACAGGAATGTGCCAGTGTGCTGGAGAAAATGAAGCCCGAGTTTCTGCTGGAGGGTCTGTGGGTGACTCAACAGGATGTGACAAACATCCACAAGCTGGTCCTGCTTTAAAGCTCACCTCGGCACTCAACGACTACTGGTTATTTGGGGAGGGGCGGGGCTCTTACCTCCAATTCAGCTGTTACTTAGTTTGCAATTTCTCCCTAAAGCCATAAAGAATATCACTGGGAAGATATGCTAAAAGGCACACATGAGGCAAAAACATAGTGAGCATATAAATACCAGATCCCCACACTAACATAGCCAAAATTAACACCTGAAACTCGCAAGGTGTCTATCTGCTGGAGACATGGGTTGTCAATTATAAGCCAAGCCTGGTGACCCACAAAGGTACTGTTATGGGGTGTTCCAAAAGAAAAGATGTTTGTGCATAAGACACACGATACTGGCTCATCTACTAGGTCCACCCACCCCCAAAACTTGTACAAGTCAGATGTATATAACAGCTTCAGTTCAACTTAGGGTCAAAAGAAACTTGCTCTTGGGCTGGTGAGATGGCTCAGAGGGTGAATAATGAGTTTGCCGCCAAGTCTGACAAGCCAAGTTTGATCCTCAGGACCCATAAGGTAGAAGAGAGCGGATCCCACAAGTTGCCCTCTGACCTCCACATTCATTATGACATAAGCACACATGCACACACTCGCACAAAATCAAGCAAGCAAGCAAACAAAACTTTCTCTTATGAGTTGAGTTCAGTCCCAAGGAGCAAGCAAGGAAGGAATAAGGCTATTTTGACCAACAAGAAAGGAATCCTGCGTACAAAATACAGGGGAGTGGGATAACTGGGGGCCTTAAGGTGTAAGTTCCTCTTATTCTATTAACAAAATCTTTCTCCCTAAGACAATCTTAAGCCTAGCATATCTCTGAAAAGTGGCCATTCTACACTTAACTGAAAGGTGACAGAAGCAAGCCATGGAGTATTCATTTTCAAACACATCCAATCTCTGCACTTATCACAGGGACAGTGGAAGGCAGTATGATCAAAATACCACAGGTTTCTGTTCCTGGGCAATGCACAGCCAACCAGAATCTAGGAATGCCTATTTATTACTAATGAACTAGTTCAAAACAATTAGAATTCTAAAAGGAACAACCGGTTAATTAACAATACTTTTAAAGACAGTAGCTTTGACATTCTTTTTCAGCACATGCAAGTTAAATATACTAGTTTAGTTGGAGGTCATGAAGCGAACAGCCCATGCAAAGTTACACTATATTATAACGTACTCACCCTTAAACCCAAGCCTTTCTCTACCAGACTGCTGCTGAGAATGCTGTGCAAAGCATGCTTAATGAGCACATAATATCATTTTCTTAATATGACATGAATAAGAATCATTAATAAGAGGCCCGAGAAAAGGCTGTAAGAAAGCCAGAAAAGCCTTGTTAAACTTAAGTAACCAGAGAGTGTGGAATGCAGAATGAAGCGTACAATCCTCAAGCTAAAACACTCACTAGACACTAATGTTGCTCACTGGGAATTTTCAGTTGAGTAAAAATCAATACAACTGGAGCTCAATGTGAAGTCTAACCATTAGAGAGAAGCCCTGTAGTGATGAAATAGCACATTTAAATAAATCTTTCCTGAGTACTCCTTCATAATGAAGCAGTTTTAGCTTCCAGTAGTAACCTGTTAGCAAATCACTGCTTACAACACAAAACCAGAGCTCCACACCAACGCCTCAGGACCCAGGCTACTTAGTATTCACTATAGCCAAGACATCACTTCTTGCCAGAGCTCCCCACTGCACATGCAGTGGATTTCTGATTAAACTTCTATCCTGTAAGGAGATTCCCCTGCTGGAGGAATCTGTTCCTCAGGTTGAGCACTGTTCCCCTTCCACATCCTCTCCCTAGACCAGCATTCAGAAAGGCAATGGGAAGCTGTCTAAGAGCTGGAAGCAGTGGACTGCATATCTACCCTTGATTCCCTTTCTCTTCACTAATGAAAAAATGGTTGGCTGGTTGGTTGTATTTTTTACTTGTTAAAATGTTATATATTATGTGTACAATTGTTTTGCTTACATGTATGCCTGTGCATTATATGTGGCATGGTGCCTTTGGAGGCCAAAAGAGGCATTGGGGTGATGGGTGGTTATGAGATACCATATGGGTGCTGGGAATTGAACCAAGGTACTCTGGAAAACTGAGCCATCTCTCCATCCCCTGGTTGGCTGTTTTCAAAGTCAGAAATCAGTGCATTTGGGAACTTTAAAGGACAAGAATATATTCTCAAAGACAGGTGAGTTCTTCACACTTTCTCACACTACCAAGGAAGCATCTCATCCTATGTGATAGATCAACAGGGCCTAGTTTGTAATATCAAAGTATCACACCATCTCACTGAGCTCTCTGCAAGCAAGAAGAGCTTGATCGGTGCCCAATTATCTACTTAGTTTTCTCAACAACTGATTCTGAATGCTTACCAAATGCCAGGCACCTTGCTAGGTCCTGAAGAAACAGAATAGTATAAAAATGGTTTAAAAACTTAGGACAATATCAACCACAAGTATTAGAAGTAAATAGTTACTGAATACAAAGTAGTCAGCAATAAATCTATGCTGTAATGATGGGTGGACAACATTCAGAACCCACTGCATCATGGGAGGAGTATTCTGGACTAGTTATTATAGATGGCTTTCCAGAGCTGATTGTGATGACCACACAGTGACAGACACCACAGTGGGCATATCTCTACACAAAGGAAATGGCGAAGTTGAACCCTGTCCTGTCTTCGTTCCCACAGGTCTCCTCCTCATATTCCAGGTACCTGTGCAACTATGCATGTTTGAGAAACCTCTCCCATTTATTATGATACTTCCTCCAAGCTCTCCTATGGCCCCATCTCTTTCTTTAGGGCTCAGGTACTCTCTAAGCCTTACTTTGTTACATGAAGTCACTGAGTAATTTTTGCCTAAATCATTCCCTTCTAGAAACCAAAGTTGTTTGAGCACAGTTGACTATTTTAACTCCATGAGGTGTTTTTAAAAATGTAAGTTTGGGGTTGTTTGTAAAATTAGAAAAAAATATGTCTTGAGAAATTCTTTTATTCTTTCATCCATCACATATTTATTGAGCTCCAAATATGCCTCTGGCACAAAGCTATACTTTAAACTCCCAAGTGCCAAGCAATCAGTTGAATATCTGGTTTGTGTTAAAAATGTAATTTTGCACAGTTAATTTTACTGACAAGAGTGTAAGGATAGCAATTAAAATTCTTCCATAAACGTTAAGTCCTATAACTTCATTTCAGTTCCCCTTAGCAACACACTTGAGTTTGGGAAGAAGATGCAGTCAGCAGCAACTGTCTCTTTCTTGGAATCAACAAGTACCCGATCCTTAACAACGCCTTTTTATTAAGCCTCACTGTTTGCCAAGCATCTCACACCCTTTCAAAAAATCTCTGAGAAAACTTAAGCCATACTCCCACCCCACTTTTCTCTTCAAACTAGCAGTAACATGGAAAGAAACAGATTCATTTCCAAGAGCTATGTTAATTTTATGAAATAAAACTGATCTTGTTTCTTAACATTTATTATTAAGGTAAAGGCTCACCAAGGCTCATATTCTGGAATGCGTTACACACTGTGCAATGCATTCCATGGGGCAAAACTCTATAAAATATGTTCATTTATAATATGAAGAACTCTAAAAGAACTCCCCTAATAAAATAAGCCTTTGCTCAACCTGGCTGCCAAACTGACTGAATTTGGCAAGCAAGCTTGGAACATTTTACATATTACAAACATTATCCCTTTTAAACAGTTAACTTGACTATGTTAAGGAATGTAAAAATAAACCCTGGTTTTGGTAAAATCACGAGGAAGTCTTAGCAGACTTCTAACATGATCTGTAGCTATCATAATAAGATTATGTAATTGGCAGCAAGACTCTGAGTCTGGGCTGGGGAGCCTTTTCAACAACCCCCTTTCTCAAAAAGAAAACTAGTGTCCCTCCGTTTTCCTATGTGGATGGAGAAGTGTGTAATTTATACTTAAGAAAGAAATGGGGTGCCCCCTGCCTTTATTTAAACCAGGCTGCTACGGCTGTGTTTTTGAAACAGGACCAACAGAAGGAAACACAGACAATAAAGACTGACAACAGAACAGGAATGTGGAGGGAACAAAATCAGCAAAGAGAAGAGGGTGGAAATCTAAACAAGTGTCACTCGGCCATCACTCCTGCCTTCGCAGGACTGGAGACTCCGGCAGAGATTAAACCCTTGCTAAGGCCACAGAGCGAGCAGCAGAGTCAGGCTTCAAATGTACTGAGCCTCTTTCCAAGCCTGGCCTTTCTCCCCCACTCAGTGCAGCAAGGCGAGGTGAGGGCTGAGAAAGGGAACCACCGACAGGCAGCACCAACTATTTCCACAGTCAGTAGGACTTGTTACTCTCGACAACTATGCTTTTCATCAGAGCCAATTTAAAGAGCCCAGACAATTATAAATCATGGGAGCTGATGCTTTTGGTTTCAGAGCATCTGCAATGATGACGTACAGTGGCTTTTGTGGGATCTGTGATCTTCAGATTTTGAAGGACATTGTTTGTGGTGATATTTTATTTGTACCGAAATGTTATTTTAATTTTATGTTAATAAATAAAGTTGCCCTGGGGTCAGAGCTATTAGAGCCATAGTAAGAGCGTGGTGGTTAGAAGAGCTAGGTAGATTTCTGTGTGTTCAGGGATACAGCCAGTATTGGAAACATACGCCTTTAAGACCTGGAGGGCGGTACTTACAGGCAGTGATGAGGCAGTCATGTGGTTGGGTTTACAACCAATGAGAAGGCAGAACAGAAAGATTATTTAAACAGAGACACAGGAAGTACCTCTCTCTCTCTCTCTCTCTCTCTCTCTCTCTCTCTCTCTCTCTCTCTCTCTCTCTCTCGGAAGCTAGGAGCACTGCAGGAGGTAAGATTTTATCTCTGAGCTCTGACCTCTCGGCTTTCTCTTTTACATTGGCTCTGTGTTTCTTATTTTAAAAAGACGATTGGTTACATCTACAATTGTTTATCCATTATACAGTTTTTCCTAATGTAGGAATTTGGTCTTTGAAATTTTTGAAGAACATTTTTATCATTTATCAGTTCTTTGTTATACACTAAACAAAATGCAACCAACAAAGCTCCAATTAAATGGACAAAAAGGGGTCCTCACTCTCATTGATAACTGTTTTTATGCCAGGTAGATGATCCAGTTAGTAAACTGCTTGCTGCACAAGCTTGATGACCTGAGTTCAGTCCCCATCCAGCACGTGAGAAGCCGAGTGTGCTGGTGTGTGCTGGCCAGTGAGCGCTTGGGTTCACTGAGAAAGACTGTCTCAAAAATAATAATAATAATAATGTGGAAAGCAACAAGGAGGACATTTGATATGATTCCTGGCCTCTGTGCACGCGCACACACACGCACACACACGCACACACACACACACACACACACACACACACACACACACACACACACACATACACACAGCTGTTGTTCTGTATCATATAAGTTCCATTTGCTGCCACAATTAAAAAAGGATCTCAGCTCCTTTATAGAGCCAAGAAAGGCAGCCTGGTGCAACAGGACTCTACTGACAGAAATCACCTTCATCTGTGCTGCTGGCAAAGCCACTTGTGTAAGGCCATGGAATACTTACAATGTCACCAGTGTTTCTGAAGAATCAAATTTCAACTTTCATTGGATCTAAGTGAATGACGAAGGTCTAAAGACTGGACTTTATTCCTTCTTGTAAAAGCTGCCTGCCGGGGAATCCTAAAGATGCCATAGTTTACTTCAGGAAATGAGGACAGAGAATTCTTTCATGGTTAGTAACTTTTTACTGATACAAAAGGAAAAAGGATATGAATGTGCACAAGTTTCCATATTATATTAGCCTGACTTATACCTCTGTAGCAACACGACTGTTTAACTTCTGTGCTCCAAGTAATATACCAAATACTCAGGAGGACAACAGCCTACCCATGGTCAGCCCATGCTGGGATCTAAGTGTCTTAACCAGTATGCACCACGTTCCCACCTCTGAAGATCAGAACCAGGCTTACAGCTTTTACCTGTGCCCAGCACTGAACAGCAAATCCTCAGTGCGTACCTGCTACTAGTGAATAGCAGCCTTTGACCTCCTCCACCCAGCATCTCAGAAAACATCCGGGTTGACTCTGAGTGGCAGGGCAAAGCCAAGATGCTAGGTCTGTGTCAGTGCCTCTGTTGATGAAGAGTGCAGACCAACTTCTGTTCATGTTTCTTGGCTAAATAAAACAGCACTGTCAGTCACCAGGGCTAAGACAGAAAAAAGGATGGGTCCTGCAGACCAGCCAGAGCTGTAATGGTACCTTGAGATGTTATAATATATTTTATTCAAAATAAGGTGCATCAAAGGGATGGCGCTTACTTCTTTTACTATGACACATGAATTCTCATTTCTTACTTTTTTTTTTTTTTTTTTTTTTAAGAAAAAAAGGCCCTTCATAGACAGCGACTAGTCTCTTTGGAGAACAGAAATAAAGCCTCTCAGGTAGCCAGAGACTGGCAAACCAGAACTAAAGGAGAAAGAGAACACAGGGATCAAAAATTATTCTGTTGCAAGTACATGGGGGCAGTAATGCTCAGTGGCTGGTGGCAGAATTCCAGGGTCCCCATGGCAAGCACTGCTAACTCTGCATAGCTCTGAAGTCTTTCAGTGTGCTGTTGTCTGTAAAAGCACCTCCAAAGAAACAAAACTGCACTTGGCAGGAAACCCCAAGTACAGGTTCAACATGATAATGAGCCTATGGCACAGCCAGGTATGGAGTGCTCTGTTATAACCAAGAACCCTTGTCTGCAACACCAAATTAAAAGGTAAGTGATTGACATTAGAACTCCTGGCTGCTATTTTTGGCTACAAAACTCCTTATTAACTGTACAGTAATATTATGGCCTTTCACTTTAATATGGCAGTAAGATCCCAAATGAATCATTGGAAAGTTGTTTCCATAGCATAGGAGGAACAGGACTGTCCTGCAAGGCACCTTCCAACCTCTGGATGACAAAGAGCAGTTGGTCACTGTACAGACCTTTACACACCTGGGCAGCATTTGGGGTGTAAATCTAAGAAAATGCCTCAAGACCATCTCAAATGACTCCTCTCTCACTAAATTCTCTTTTCTACCCTTTCTTAAACACATTTTTAAAATTAAAAAATAGATTTAAACCTCAAACTTTAAGGTCCTTCTGCCTCAGCCTCTGAGTTCTGGGATTATAGGCAGGTAGGTATATGCCCTACTCTGCCTAGATCAGTATGATTTTATTATTAATTTATAACCACCCTCCATGACCTTTCTCCTCATCTCCCTTTATGAATTCCTAGCCATCCTTAAAGGTCAACAAGTTCCATTCTTAGGCAGACCTAAAGTTCATTCAGCTCATTGGTTCTCACCACCTGAACTCTTAGAATTCTTTATTTTCATTGCAAAATTTCCTTATTAATATATTCCACTTATTTACTTTTGAACTCCCCAAGTGACCAGAAGAACAACCAGGCCAGAGACCCACTGGCACAGGCTTTGTTCTATGGCAGGGAGAAGCTACTTCCTGCCTTTCCGAATCCTTTCCTATCTTCAACTAATCAGGTTAATTAATGATTGAACAATGGATATGAGGACAAGAATCTGCAAGTGAAAACGTCTGAAGCTTTAAAATATTATCCTTTAACTACTTTATAGTCAGTGACAAATGATATTAAAACAGGATGTACTAAATGTAACTTTGAAGCTGGGCAGTGGTGATGCATACCTTTAATCCCAGCACTCGGGAGGCAGAGACAGGCAAATCTCTGAGTTCAAGGCCAACCTGATCTACAGAGTGAGTTCCAAGACAGCTAGAGTTTACACAGAGGAGCCCTGTTTCGAAAAAACAAAAACTAAATGTAACTTTTGCAATGATCTTAATGTTATGAGTCATAAAATTAAGAGAACTTTTAAAAGAAACAAATGACCCACAAGTGATTGACATACTGGCCTCAAGAAGATCAGCCAAGGAGTGAATGAGGACCTGTACTATCTGTGAAAGGTGAAGATGTGGGAAGATGACATCATCTTAAGTAGGGAGCAAATGACCGGGGCCAAAGTTACCATCATCTGTTTGATGGACCTTTGAGAACACTCTATGGCTTGAGCACTTTATGAATAACTACAGATGTTAACAATAAAGAATACAGCGGGCAGACTGATTTGTAGCACAGATGCAAACAGTGCTGATGACCCAGAGCACGCGGAGCCCCTATGCTGTGGGATGTTCTGTATGTCCTGTGGGAGCCCTTCTTGGGTTCTTTGTGGCGTTACCCAGCAGGTCCGCATAGAGGATGATTAGGACCATGGGCCTGAGTGCAGGTGTCTGAGATGGTCTGCACTTGGCTGTGCTGGCGGATGGTCTGTATGTCAAGTTGTTCTGATTGATCAATAAATAAAACCTGATTGGCTGTGGCTAGGCAGGAAGGATAGGCGGGACTAACAGAGAGGAGAAATAAAAGGACAGGAAGGCAGAAGGACTGACTGCCAGATGCCGCCATGACCAGCAGCATGTGAAGATGCCGGTGGGCCACCAGCCACGTGGCAAGGTATAGATTTATGGAAATGGACTAATTTAAGCTATAAGCACAGTTAGCAAGAAGCCTGCCACGGCCATACAGTTTGTAAGCAATATAAGTCTCTGTGTTTACTTGGTTGGGTCTGAGCGGCTGTGGGACTGGCGGGTGACAAAGATTTGTCCTGACTGTGGGCAAGGCGGAAAACTCTAGCAAAACCCCTACCCTTGCACTTTACCACAAGGCCGTCCACCTTTAGGCATCCTCCATGGAAACGTTAAGTCACAGACACAGTTTACATAATGTATTACTAAATGGCAACATGCACTGCTGTGCCATCCATCACAGAGATTTAGGAATGGACAGCAGCACCTGGGAGAAATCAGCCTCTAGGATCATCTCCTGAGAGAGCAGGGTAGGGCAGCTGATAAAAGCAGTGCAGTGACATACAGCATTCTCATTTTCAGAATTCTGTACCCCCTTCCGACTCAGCTGGCCTGCTCTTACACCACAGGTCTATCACGCACAGAGGCTTTGTTGACATTTTATGGGAAGGGAAACAGAGGGCAGCACCTGGTTCAGTGCCCTCCCGTGCCACAGCAGAATTCTGCAAATAAATACCCACTAGCCTGGGGTCTTTTGAGATAACCCCTAACAATACTACTGTCCTCAGTGTCACTGCCACGCATCACCCTCTATCATCACGCTTTCAAGGGAGCTCAGGGGACAACCATCCTTTTCTCTTTGCGAGTGTGTGTGTGTGTGTGTGTGTGTGTGTGTGTGTGTGTGTGTGTTGTGCAGGTACTCATGGAGGCCAGAAAGGAGTGCTGGAAACTGAACTTGGGTCCTCTGGAAGGGCAGCAAGCACTCTTAACCAATGAGCCCTCCCTCCAGCCCCAGCCATCATTCTTCACGGTGACTGTTCCAGCATACATAATACCCTGCTTTAATACCCTGCATCACCAAACCCCGGGCCCTCTGGATACTGTAGGCTCTGTGCTCACTCAGGACCCTTTTTCTGTTTTTTTCATCTCTGTGACTGGCATTACCCTCCACCCACCTCCTCAGGAAATAAAAATTCACATTGGATTTTTCTAGAGTCTCAACTAATGAATCACCGAATCCACTGCAGTCTGCTCCCTTTGGAACTGACTTCTTTCTAAATCCTAGTTCAAGGCTCCATCATTCCTATCTAGCGCTGTCTTCCTGTCTACCACAGTCCTGGCCTAGTTCAGTCTGTCCTCCACAAGGACAGTGATGCAGCAAACCATACCATGATTCTGACCTATGACATCACACTCAATAGACGGCTCCTCCCAAAACCAAATAAGTAGAATAGCAAGTGTTGGCAAGGATGTAAAAACTGAATTTTGTACACTGCTAGTGGGAGTGTAAAATGGACAACACTATGAAAAAACAGTATGTGGGTTATTCACAAAGTCAAAACACAATCGCCATGGGATTCTGCAATTCCACCTCTGGTGTGGGTATATACCCTCAACAACTGAAAGCAGGAATTCCAATAGGTATTTGATACACCTATGCTCACAGTAGCATTATCCACACAAAAGGAAGTGTCCAGATGTCCCTATGTCCATAACAGATGAACATATAAACAAAATGCAGTACTCACATACTGCCACATGCTTTGACTCTGTTGAGTCTTGGCAACATACTAAGTGAAAACAGTCACAAATGGACAAACACTGTGATTTTACATATATGAGGTACCCACAATACTCGAGTTTGTAGAAGGAAGGTAGAGTGGTTATTGTCAAGGGCTGGAGGGGAGGAAAAGGGATGCTAGTATTTAATAGGCACAGTTTCCAATTGGGAAGATGTATCTTTTGGTTTGGGTGGCCATGATGCTTGTTTAGTAACATGAATGTGTTTAATGTCACATAACTGAACATTTACTCAAAAATGGCTAAAATGATATTTTATGCAATTCATAACTTACACACACACACACACACACACACACACACACACACACACACAGAGGCAGAGACAGACAGACAGACAGACAGAGAGACAGACAGAGAAGCCACACACAGAGCATCAACAACAGTTCCTGAGAACAGAGCCTAGAAAGCCTTGGTTTGCCATCATCTCCTCCAGGACTGGCCCCGGTCACCTCCCCCTTACTGCTCCTCTCTCTTCCACGGGAGTCAATGATGCCCAGTGATGCTGCCCAGTGATGCTGGAGCGGGGCTCACACTGCCTTGCAGCTCTTTGCACAAACACTGTCTGCAGGACAGCCAAGACAATGGCCTCTGTTCTCTCTCCATTGGTGCGATACATCTTTAGCCCTGTGTGCACCTTCTTGGCAGGATTTATCACAGTACTGTAGCAGTCTATTTGATTTACCTTTCTAGTAGACTAAAGACTTGATGAAGGCAAAAAGGATATTTTAATCTACTTAGAATGATACTTTTGGTGTGGCCCATTTGAGTATCCACTACAAAGTGTTGATTATATATGTAAATAAATGCAAGAACTGTGGGATCATTCTTGAAGCAAAATAAGGTAGGCAATATGTACACCTTCTGCCCAGGAAAGCGGCTAGCTTTGCATCACTGTCTAGTTAAGATCTAAAGGAGAATTCACAGGGACAAGTCTAGGAGCCCAGTGTTCTACACCATCTACAGTAAGTTCACCAGGGTTGTAGGATCCCCAGTGCCAACCATAGGCAGTGGCAAGCCCAGCCATTTGCCATCAGCCTGAGTTTTAATGTTGTTCCACTTAACATACGCACAGGACTCTCATTCCTTTCGAATCAGGTCATGAACAAATGCTAAGTAAAATCCAGAAAATCTTGGCACAGTCTGGCATATTGAAAGCCCTGGTTATTTGCCCAGAGTTGCTGTAAGACTCACAAAGTGGAGTTCAGCTTCAGCAGCTTCAGCAGCTTCAGCATGTGTAACTAGCTGTTCCACCTCACATGCTACAACCATATATAATTAATGACCTAATCACAGAAATACTTATGAGTATGTAATTTTAGAATCCACTAGTTACAGAGTTTAATTCAACATGGGAAGAGTCCAAACCTGATCATGGAGCCCAGAGCTGTCAGGACAAATCATCTAAGGCTAGCTCTGGGAATTCCGTACACTTCTAGAACATAGAGGCTCTCAAATCTAAAATGGAAATGTACTCAGAGCCCAAAGAAACATACTTCAGAGACTGCTCCCCTCCCTCCCCATGTTCTTTGCTCTTTTCTTACATCTCCTTCCTAAAAGACGAAGAGCAGCCAATCTTGACAATCTGGAAAACCTGACAAAGGTGAAGACTCTCCCCATACTGGACTTGGCTCCTCACTGGCAGGAGAGCCTGCAGCATGTGCACAATGGATTACTGGTCTGCAGTACAAACACAACAGTAAACAATTACACACATCTTTACGATGTTAGGCCAGGCACAAAAGAATAAATTTGCAGTATGACTGTGTGTCCAGGGGCAGGTCAACAGAATGACCACGGTGTGAACTGCAGCGAGAGGCAAGGACAGACAGAGCACGAGGGAGCTGTCTGGAGTGACAGAAATGTTGCATATCATACTGAGATGTGGACGAACTGATCGAAGTGCACCTTAAGCGCTCTCTCTCTCTCTCTCTCTCTCTCTCTCTCTCTCTCTCTCTCTCTCTCTCTCTCTCTCTCGTGTGTGTGTGTGTATGTGTGTGTGTGTAGTACACCTAGATTGTAAAGGGAATGTTGTTCTCTTTCTCAAAGTCACATGCTAGGGAAGGGTGTTACTTCTCTCCGACATCAATGTACTACAGAATCACTCAAACCCTAGGAATAGAAACTGTGAGCACAGATGCACAGAATCATAAGGAAGCAAGCAGTTTTAACTTCTTTTTCATACATTACTAATAACCATTACTAATAACACAACAAGGAGGCCCCTGTTTGGGTAACCTTACCACAAATATATCTCTTATGCATAGTAAGAAAAAAAAAAACACCCTGGGCTGCACACAAGCCCCTGTCACATCCACATATACACACCACACACATATACATGCACACCAAGTCAATGGATATCACAAATACACTATTTCAATTATATTTTAGTGGGCTTCATACAATCCACAAAATGGGTGTCTATTTCCTGACCATTTTTCTTTTCCCTCCGTCTTTTGGAGAAATAAATAGAAGCTGTCACGTTCAACACTCATGTGGGATTGATTAGTTTACTGCTGAAAGCCGACAAGACATCAGCACACTCACCTGATGACGGCCAGGTGCTGCTGTACAGGCTGATGTTGGAAATGGTCAGGCCACGGGTGATGAAGGCAGAAGGATGGTGAGGGCTGGAGGCAGTGTGCGGCCTGATACACAGGTGAATGGTTTGGACACCGGGATGCAGAGTATTCGGAATGTGGCTGCATGCAACAGGAGGCCAAAGCGGAGGATGCTGTGGGGCCAGCCTCGGGATGGCACTCTTGGTGATGGTTATGGCTGGTCACAGGGTGATGGTATGGACAAGGGTGGCAGCACTGAGCTGACATCTGAGGTGTTCTTTGGTTGTCTAAAGGCAGAAAGGATGACTTAACTGTGCCATTAAGTTGCAGGCATCCATTTGGACTGGCTTTTGTTCTCGGGGCTTCTCTGGGTGTGAGCTGCTGGGCCGTGAGGTCTCCATCACTGGGGATGAGGGAGCAGGGATTGGTAGTGCTGGTTGAGATGCTGCCGTTGCTCAGAAGCACAGAATCACTTCCACTGATCACAGCCATGCTCCAATTTCTTGGCCCTAGAAATGACAAAGATATAAAGCCATCCAGTTCTAAACAAGCAGGAAAATATATAAATAAGGGAGAGACTTAAACCATCTAAATGCAGCTCTTGGGAAATGAGGGCTCCTGCCAGAGTCTCGAGCCGGTGTCTGTGAAGGGCCAGTCCCCAGGGGCCCTCCTCTACTGTGTCTTCTCTGCCCTCACTGGATGTTCTCTCTACCCCACCCTTCCTCTCAGGAAAGGAGAGAGGATACCAACGACAAAAACACCCTTCGACTCCTAATTCAGGAGCCGTGGGCAGAACGAGGGCAGCATTGAAGGTGACCGAGTGCCCAGTCAGGAGTGCACACCACCTTAAGGCTGGTTTACGGCTTCAAATCTCAACAATTTAAGATTTCTTTTTCTCTAAGTCACTCAAATCCCAGAGTAAGAACAAGCCTACTGAAATAAAGATTAGTTAGCTAAAAATTCTTACAACACAAAGTGTCAGGAATACAAGGGTTTTTCCTTTAGGCACACCATAAAAGTTGCTCACGAATTTACTTCCCGTGTTGTATACAGCAGGTAACATTTGCACAAGGAAAAAGATACTGTAGGAAAGATTTGTTTCACATTAAATTAGGTTTGCCCCCGCTTCTACCAAAGGGCCTGGGCCTTCATATACAGGAAATCCCTCACATGCTCTCAGTACCAGGAACACTTCTGTCCAGTAAACATGCAACGGCAAAACTAGACAACCCTGATATCTCCCCACCCCAGCAATCTGAGCCACCCAGCTCATTCTGAGGAACATACACAGGAACAAAGTATGGGGATTTACAGTAAGAATAGTCATAAAATACCACCCATCTATTCACCATACACATGGACTCCTTTAGATCCCTAACCTTTTGATGTGGCTTCTAGAGCAATCTCTCTCCAGTCCCTGCCCACCTCGGACATATATAAGTGTCAAGAGAAGTGACCTCTTTTCTGTCTGCATGTACGCTCCTGTAACCTGGGTCACGCAGGTCCAAGAGTCCTGTCCTGCTCTCACCCACTCCATCAACTCTGCAGGGGCCATTCTGAGCAGAACCTGCCGGTGGAATGCACAAAGTCCTCATCTGAATAATATGCATATGACCAGGGTAGGGGCTACAGCAGTTTAATGGTGAAAAAGGCAAACCACTCAAATTACAGTCAACAGAGAACTTAAATTCTGCCATATCTTGTTAGGTGTTACATATAACGGAAAAGAATGAGTCAGCTTGGCATGATGGTAACATGTCTAGAATTCCAGAACGTGGGGGCTGGGGCAAGAGAATGGTGAGTTTGATTCAACCCAAGCTACATAACCAGATCCTATCTCAAACAAACAAACAAGTGAATGAATGAATGAATGAATGAATGAATGAATGAAAAAATAAATAAGAGAAGAAAAAGAAAAACCACATAAAACACAAAATAAAACTAAAAAAAAATAGTGATTTAGATCTAGATATAATGAATGGGAAGAAGTCAGTGGACACCATTATATACAAACAAAGCTATCTGAGAAAACTCTACTGCGAAGAATCAATGTGGTTAAGGTCAGCAACTGTAGCTCAGTGGTAGAGAGCTTGCATGTGTGAAACTCCAGAACTGCCAGGAAACCGTCTATATGGTTAAAATAAAGACTGTGTGTGTGTGTGTGTGTGTGTGTGTGTGTGTGTGTGTGTGTGCAGGGTCACCAGTTTGTGTGCTTAGAATTAGATCCTATGAAATAAAAAAATTCACACTTCAAATAAAAAGAGCACATAATTGAAAATCTTATATAATCATGATACAATCTGTCTGAATTATGAAAATTTATCACTAATACAATATGCACCAAACTATATCAATAACACAACTCACTTAAAGGATGCCATGGAACTACGCAATGGCTTCAGGAGCACAAAGGCAGCAGCTAAAGTACATGAAGCACCATACAGGCCCTGCTTAGAACTGGAAGTCACAATTCTAACAAGTCCAGAAAACTGCCAAGTAAAAATCTGAGTGTGCTGTTGAAGAGGATACACAGATGTGATCCAATTACCACAGTAAGCACTTAGTGAAGCCATCACTACCCTTAACAAACACAGGACTCATAGCCTGAAGGAACACTGTCTTCCTTGCCATCAACAGCACAATAGTGCACCTCTTTGGTATTTCAAAAGCACTTTCACATGCATCATCTCACTCCAGTTGATCCCACTAAGAGCCTTCAGGAAAACAGATGTGGAAGGCATTACCTAGTCCATTCTGCAAAATAAAACTTGCTGTAGAGACTAAGTAAGGTGCCAGAGTCACACACCAATGATAAGGGGTGAAACTAGGGTGACGGATGCCAAGGTTAAGAGCGCTCTACCTTCTAAAACCTCAGATGACACATGTGGAATAACACTGCCTCCCCAGACTCACAGCATTAAGTTAATGGTTAAGACTGCATTCCAGTTCATAGCCAAGCATGCTTTCAAGAGAGTGAGGCTCCCTAGAGCACATCCGCTAGACTAAAACATTGAAAGCTAGCCCCATGCCTCCAAACTTAGGGGTCTGCTGGGGATGTGCTTAAAAGACAGGTTCTGGGGCTAGAGAGATGGCTCAGAGGTTAAGAGCACTGACTGCTCTTCCAGAGGTCCTGAGTTCAATTCCCAGCAACCACATGGTGGCTCACAACCATCTGCAATGATATCTGGTGCCCTCTTCTGGCCTGCAGTCATACATGCTGTATACATAATAAATAAGTAAATCTTTAAATAAATAAATAAATAAATAAATAAATAAATAAATAAATAAATAAATAAAAGCGTACACCGCCAGGTGGTGGTGGCAAAGCCTTTAATGAATGAATGAATGAATGAATGAATGAATAAATAAATAAACAAACAAACAAACAAATAAATAAATAAAGACAGGTTCTGAACCAGGTGCCTAGAGGCGGCAACCAGCCTCCAGCAACATGTCTGTGCTGCTAGTCCTTGGTACACATTCTCCAGGAAGAGGAAAACCTCAAACAAGGCTTCAAGGCAGCAAGGGCACTAGGCCTATGCAATGGCAAGAGGATACACAATGCAAGGTTGGACAAGAGGGCTGAAGAAGAAAAAAATTTGTTCTAATAAGGTAGGGAAAGTAATACATTTTAACTTAAGTTCTAAATAATTTTTGAGTTTAACTATAGCTTGTATCAATTCTCCCAAACTGTGTTGTGCCTAATTTTGATAACATCTGACAGGATTTGAATCTCTTTGGTAAAGCGTATATGTAAAGAATGAATTACCTTGCCTCTTTTTTCTACAAACAGAAGATGGGTACACAAAAAGACTTTAAGTTTTTCTTTTCACAAAGGACTAAAGGAGATTTTGGAAGGATTTGTATCTATCATTTATCGACCTTGTTTTGGTAGGAAATCATTCCTCTGACACTGAGTGATCTTACCCTAAAATGATGGCCTTGGTTCTGATCACCAGCGGCACGCTGGCTTCTCAGTATTTAGTACTGTGGCAGGAGAGCACAGCTTCTCTAGAGGTTGTGAGAAACAATGTCTGTGTGCCGGGCATCCTCTGCATGGTGCTCTTCAACTAGGGGAGGGTTTAGAAGGATATCAGCCAGGCTTTGTCTCTACTAGCTGTTTTCCTCAGAAAGCATTAGTAGAATTTTTTTACATTACTTTGCTGTGTGAATCACTTTCTCAAAATACCTCTATGAAGATAGTTTAACCCATTTAAGAGAAAACTAAGTGTCAACAATATGAAAGTCTCTTCCAAATCACATGACTGGGATTCAATTCCACCCCAAGACTCTAAGGGCAAGGCTTTCCAATACGTAAAGATGACTCCAGGGAAATGCCAAGGTCAACAGTATTTATAGGTTCACCAGAGATTACTGACATAAGACTCTGTCTGAAGACCCACATGAAAAAGCCTCTAAATTCAGTATTTCCCAAAACAGTTTAAAAGGTTATAATTCAACTTTCAAGAGTACCAGAGACATCTTAATAAATTAGAGGTGCTATCCAGCCATTGCTACATCACTAACTAGAAACAAACAAAAACAAGCCAATAGATCGTCCTTACTCTCAGCTACTATTCAGATAATTTCAAAATAATGTAACAGTAACCTGAGCAAAGCCCATATGTTTAGAGACTTAAGGAGAAGGTCTTACAAAGAAGTGTCTTCTTACCTTCTGAGACAAAGTAACTTTTTTTTCTAGTTCATAAACTTTCTGCCATTAAACTCTCTTCCAATAAGAATATTTATAAATATTTCCACCTAAGCACTTAAAAACATTTTACAGGTTGCAAGAACCATACAAAAGTATTGTTGCTATTATTCTCCATAAGCATAAGATGCAGCAAATCCGAAGCCATGCTTTTGATCTAATCCCACAACTATCTACCTATTCCATAGACATCCCATCAGAGCCTCTTTGGCAGCAGGGTGCTTTCCCACACTATTGAACAGGCAAACTGACTTAGGTATGAGAGGAGCTCTGGAAGGATTATAACTCTTTTTCATGAGAACTTGCTGTTTGACTACTAAATTAATATTATCAATTAGGTAGTGTCAACTTACACAATAACAACTACCACTTTTGAAAGTAAAATGTACAAAGCATTTTACTGTTATATAACCTCTCTGAATCTATATATATATATATAATATATAGATAAAGACATCAAAGATGATAAACCATAAGTGCTACATATCTTTCTACAAAACTATCAATAGTATTTATAAAAACTTAATGATATAGCAGAAAAATGGAGAGACTTTGCCCACTTTACACTAGAACATGATAAAAGTAAAAACAAAACCTTAGGAAGATAGTAAACGCTCCAGAGCAAATCAGAAAAACCACTGAATTTAGCTAGCTAGAGATGTATCAGTTGCCAAGGCATGAATTTATACATGCAGGGATAAGTTAAAAGGGGAATTTAGGCTTACAGAAACACGACTCCTATTTTTTCATTTGTTTTATGGCCATGTTCCTTTGGCATTGGGTCTATGCAGGAAAAGATAGGGGTGTAAAAATGAGATTTCTTGCTTACCATCTGGGACAAAGGCTGCTACCATTTTCATTTAGCATGAACACCTACCTCCCTAACTACATATACTACAAGAGCCCTATCACATACTGCAATTAAGAAAGCATTTCTTAAAGAGCCAAGAAATGATCACACCACACAGTACCATGTCTCAAACTCACATTGTAAGTGAGCATCATGAGAGATGAGACTCACTATCTTTGAGTCTGTAGTTCAGAGGTTAAGTTCCATTAAATTGAATTATTTTTTTAACTCTAAATCTGGAGTACTGTGCTAATCCATATAACAAAAATTACATAAACTAAAGCCAAAGAATCTTTCTAACTCAGGAATGTCAAATAATGGTTATGAAAAAAAAAAACAGGCAAAGTCCTTCTAAAGGTGGTTTCCTAATTCCCATCCCAACCAAGGCACACATCTGGATCACAAGTCTGAAGGGAAATGCAATGGATACAACAGACATTTGCAAAACCATAGGCCTGTTACAATAGTCTCCACCTCAGCTACACATCAGAATCATTTCAGTAATGTATATTTTTTAAATTACAGAAAGAGACTGCTAGCCAGCAATTCTAATTTCATTCATACTGCAATGGTATGACCATTAGTGATTTTTTTAAAGCTCCCAAGTAATTCTAATATGCAGCCAAGGCAGCAATTATAGTTTACATAATTAATATTCATCAGTTTTTAAGAGAATCCAACTGTCACTCAACACATCTCCACTTGTTCCTTGGTGGCAGTCCTTGCACTGGACAGGCAGAGGCAAGGACAAAGTGCAGAAGCCTTTCTAAGACATCAGCATTTAAGGAGAGACAACTGCAGAATTCCTGTGCACATGTACAGAAACCTGAAACAAACCCGGTGACTTGTGCGTCTGCTGAAGGCAGTTTAGGAAATAGCTAATTTGACGAATGAGTTTATTTAACCTTCAAGAAAAGTATATCCATAAGCACTGGTCAGTTTCTAAAGTGAACTCTCCAGCTCCACCAACAGAAGAGCATGTTCCCCGAAGTTCACTCCAAGAAAAGGGGAAACAATTCTGGTTGCACTTTGAGCATCTTAAATTTCTAATGCTACAGTCACACAACCTACAGATGACAAGGCTGCTTCCCAGCTTCATATCCCCACCAAATAAGAATTACAAAGTGTTCTGGAAATAAAGCCCTTGGGATGTAAGTCTTTGTCTTGAGGTCATCTGAACACACTCTTTTCTCAAGAAAATTCAACTTGCAACAAGTCTTCTTGACTCCAGCTCTTCTTGGTCATGCCAGATAATATCACTGAGCCAGCTAATGGAGAGTAAGCCACAGGCTCATCTGGAGACATGACAGCCACGATACTTAACATTCCACCCAAACTTCAGAATTTATCATCTCAGAGTAAACACCCATCACTGAGGTAAGTCAAGAAGAAAATCTTCCTTTCATTTATTAACACACTAAAGGATGTGAAGATTTTTTTAAAAAATGCTCTCCTTTTGTCAAAAACTGGGACTGATTTAAATGGTAATGTGTTTACTGAGAATTAAAGTTCCCCCACAAATGTTGTGTTTGTCCCAAGCCCCCTTGCTGATCTTTGACCTTTGAGCAGTAGCAAATCAAGTTTCTAGGGCAGCTTCCCAAATGGGTCCTTCCCTGCAGAGTCTGGCCCAGATGTCTCAAGGGGATCTTTTAGTTTATTGAGCAACTTGGGAAACATCACTCAAATATTTGTATGAAACACTGATAAGGGCATCCTCTTATGAAAGGACTCTGAAACTGTTTTAAGCTTAGAAAACACTGAATTTGTAAAGGCTTTTTCTTATTTCAATCTGATTTTGCCAGGGTATAATTTTCATAACTATTTTTCTATTCCTTACTTAAATTATCACTACAAATGCTCCTGAATTCTGATATATGCTTTTTAATATGTATCAGATGAACAGTGCAGCATTTACTATTGACCTGGGATTTTTGTTTGCTTGCAAAAGTAATTAACCCATATTTTTTAGTTAAATAGGTAAATGTCCCTATTTAGCAATCCATATGAGAAACATCTACTATGCTCCTTGTGAGTTTTCTTATAAATTAAATATGAAGGCTGGCATTAAATGATCCTACTTAACAGTAACTAAAATGAGAAAATAAAAAGTAAGTAAAGAGAACAGCCCAATCTGTTTCTCAAAGCCAGCATATATATCTCTATGTGCTATACAATAGATTGGTACATCAACCAACTAAAAAGTATATACTCGTTCCATACCATAAGCCATTCACTGTCTTGATATTATCTCAATTTTATCTCCTGTGTTGGGGGGTATGATCACTGATTGCAATGTTTTAAAAATAGGAAATGTTCAGTGTATGTCAATGTATGTCCAGGTTATCCAACATACACATTAGTGTTTTAAGAGTCATACTGTGAGAATGCTCACATTCGATCCCGGGATTCACAGCAGTAAGGACGGAAATAGAAGAATTGAGAAAAACAACCATAGAAAAGGAGATTTCTCAAGGGTGACCAAAAAAGGTAATTGGTTCAATATAAGCTAGGAAGATAAGAGTTTACAGCTGAAAGTCAGAGGAATCAGTAATATACAGATCATTTTACAAGCTGAGACAAGGTTAACATGTGTTTCTTAAACTGCACTGTAGAGCAATCATTTCAGACACTGCATATTCTTTATCATCACTACAAGTAATTGATGGTCACAATTCTTAATTTCAGGTGTATAATGTAAACTACATGAAGTACGAGACATTCCAAACGAAGTGTAATTCTTTACGTATTCTACTGTTCAGTATTGACAGTAAAAACATCCCAGCGTTACCAATTAGAGAGGCAAAACTAACGAGTAAATAAACAAGGTAACTATTTCAGCACACTACAAAGCAGAACACGCCATCAGGAATTAAAGCCAGGGAAGCAGAGAGCCCCGCCCCCAAGTCCAGGCTTACTTCTGGGTCTAGTGCTGGCCCAGCCGTCAGAGCGACCTGGAGCTCCTGTCTGCAAATGTTAGGGTCTAGAATCATCCTCTACAGGGAAAGGAGTGAATTTCATTCTTACGTCCACATGGATACTTCTCCAGTAAGGACAATTCTTAGTAAATCACAAACATGCTCTGAAAGCCTTGCACTGTCCCTGCTGAAGGGCATTTTTGCTAACCAGAGACCAGAATGAGTGATGTTAGCTTTCATTACCACACAGAAACATTTTTTACAAAGTAAGACCAGTGTGAACTTTTTTTTCTTTCTCTCTCTCTCTCTTTTTTTTTTTTTTTTTTTGCCAGTTGCATATAAATTACCCATTCTCACTTGAAAGAAAAGTCAATCTAGAAAAACCTATTTTGTTGCTAACAGGACGTTAAGCAGTGACTCCAATCCCACTGCAGCCATCACTGGTACAATTAAAGAACATACAAGGCACAGCGTTTAATTAGCTCAGGAGCAGCTCGGAGGGGCACACTGGGCTGAACATCTGAAATGACCGGGGGAAAACTGAACCTGCTGCTGGGCTTAGCTCCCGAGGGGCTCCCTTCATAGGCTGGAAGAATAATCCACTGCTCTTTAAAAATACTTCATTGGCAGAAGCGAGTAAAGGGATTCGTTACTTATCTTCTTATCAACTGGTGATGGTAGGGGCACATTTTCAACCCCCCAACCCGATTCAGGCAGAGATTAAACAAAACTCGAAAGGTAGGAAACAATATACTGCACTTTAAATCTTAGGTTTCCTTCCAACTCCACAAAGAAAGCACATTTTAATAAACTTTGGAATAGCAGACCCTCTTCCACTGTACCAAACTACACACTCAAATGAACGCTGCACGATTTTTGAAGCAGTAAAACACTATTCAGAATTTATACTGGAAAAAAAAAGTAAGCTGGATTTTAAAATACAGCCTTTAAAAAGAGGTTCAGTTTAAAAAGAAATTCCTTTAAAACAACAAACACCCACCTAGGAAGCAGAAATAAAGACATTACCTCCTGTTGAAAGAAGAAACTCCTGGCTCAGTTTGATCTGCAAAGGCTGGCAGGCAGGCGGCAGGACTGGCCAGGCAGCAGAGCTCAGCCCAAGAGAAAGCAGGAGCTCGCAGGAGCAGAGCTGGAGGGGGAGTGAGTGGCAGGCAGAGTGCTTTGAATCGGCATGTGAGGGGCTGGGACTTCTGTGTTTGCTCTGGGATAGGACACGGGAGTTTTTCTCCCATTTAACCCCTCGGGGCAAAGTCTTAATAATGGTAACAGCTGGCATACAGAGGGGCTTGATCTGAGCACCGAGGTCAGCCAGCCAGGATATGAAGGTGACATGTAATTTCTAGCCTTTTCCTGCTTCTACAGGGAAATTGCAACAAGGGCTGTTTTTGGTTATAACGTCCTTTGATCTTCAGGATTTAGAGTTACTTAGAGTAAAGCCACGCTGGCTGATACTCTTTGCTTGCTCAGCCTAGTATAAGTACTACAGACTCAGTTTTCCGACATGTTGGCTACTACCTCTAAACTAACACAAATAAACACCAATACCTGTTTATTTCCACCTTCGGGAGCTTGTGTTCTTTCACAAATGGCTTTTAAGATCTTGCTTTCAAAGCAGAAAATTCACAGTTTTAAAAGAGGCAGAGTCTTTAAAAAAAGGAGGAGGAGGAGGAGGAGGAGGAGGAGGAGGAGGAGAAGGAGGAGGACTAGCCAAAGCAGTGATAAGTGGTTTTTTGTTGTGTTTTGTTTTGTTTTTGCTTCAATTTTCCCAAACAAAAATAGTCATTGGCTAAATGGCTTTAACACTGCTTTTTATAAACAGATGGTTCTAAGGATGCCAGTGTAAACTTCTATATAAATCTTTGTAAATCCCTGCAAACAAATACCATATATTTATAAATGATAGCCTTTTAAAAAGCAAGTGAGAATCTATTGAAAACATAAACTCCACTCTTCATGTCTTTAATAATAAAAATGTGTGAACAGTTTTCTGCCAAGACACGCTGATTAGTTAATTACATGAAGAGTGGAAAGTCAAGTTTCCAAAGCACAGGCAAAGGAGAAATTGGTGAACCTGGGCCTCATCAAAACAATGTCTCATACATCAAAGGACAGTCTCAAGAAAGTGAGTACACACACACACACACACACACACACACACACACACTCACAGAATAGGGATATATTCTCAAATTATATACTTAAGTGCCTACCATCCAAATACATGTTTAAAAACAAAAACCAGAAGTCATCCATAAAAGGATAATCCACTTTAAAAGAGGCCAAGGTTTTGAAAAGGTGTCTCTCAAAACACTCAAGTAACGAATATACATTAGTGATTTCAGGAAAAAAAAACCCACAAAGAAATGGATATTATTTCATATCCTCAAAGATGGTTATAATAAAGAAAGAAGAACTCAAAACATCATCAAGAGCAGAGAAGCCAGAACGCTTCGCTTCCATGGTGCTGGTGGCACTCTAACAGACTAACACCCTCAGTGAACCACTAAAATCAGAGCCATCACATGATCCTGAAAGTCCACTGCCAGGTACAGATGGTGCCTAGCATCAAATACATTATTTCTGGGATCATACTCTGTGAATTTGCCTGTTAGATATAACTTACTTGTAACCCTCTACATAATTCTTGTGGTATTTTCACAACTACTGCAAGAGGGGAAAATTTGACCTGCTGGTACACAACGTCCCAGGGGAAACCAATAGGTCTCTCTCTGGCAGCTCACCGAATGCCACATTTTTCACAGTGTTTGTGCTTTCTGTTTGTAAACTCACTGTTTTAAGGGTACTGCTGAAGAGTTGCCTGGGACGCACAAATCAGAGAAAAACGTATGTGTGAAATAAACCCTTTCAGGCATGAGTTACATTGCTCTCAGACATGAGTGTTACTATTAAGGAACCAGCAATATCCATCAAGGGAGCTATCGCAAAGCAGAAACACACAAATCCAGGTTGGTACTGACTATCTGATGGGAATGTTGTGAACATGGGCTCACAGGAACACAATCCTGTATCTGCATGATTCACTGCTCACTTGCTTCCAGTGACTTTCTGGACTTATCATTGACAAGTGATAACTGACTCTATGTACCTAAGAGAACTGAAAACAAGTTCTTGCAAAATGTAGACATAAATACTCAGAGCACGAAAAAAGCAGAAACAACCTGCATGTCCGTCAAATGAGTAATGGATAAACATGTTACCAATGTGTCTTTCCAACACAATAAAATTCAACCATGAAAACAGAGAAGTGCATTCAAAGCATGAATCAACCTTGAAAACCTTGTCAAGTGAATGGCAGAAACAAAAGGCCACATATTCCATGACTTTATTTATATAAAACATCCATAATAGGTAAACCATGAAGACAAGAAAACAAACTAGTGGTCACCCTGAGCTGGGGGTTGGAGCTGGCAGTGGGAACTGGCTGCTTATAGGTGTGGAGTTTCCTTTTGAGTGATGAATGTTTCAGAATTAAACAGTTGCACAATGTGGTGAAAATCCACTTAACCAGACACTGAAACAGTGAAATCCTTGATATGTTAATTATGTCTCAATAAAAAAATAAGAAAGGTGCTGTGGAATAACCCTCTTGTACACTGTAAAGATTTGTCACTTGAATTGGTTTAATAAAACACTGGCTGGCCAGTAGCCAGGCAGGCATTACAGGCAGGGCAACCAAACTGAGAATGCTGGGAAGAGGAAGGGCGGAGTCAGGAGTCACCAGCCAGAAGCAGAGGAAGCAAGATGAGAATGCCATACTGAGAAAAGGTACCAAGCCATGTGGCTGTGGGGGAGCAGCCCTCACCTTTTACAGAGTTCCTATGAGGATAAGAGAGGAATAAGGAACTTGCAGATAGAATGATAGGCCTAGCCAAGAAGAATAAAAAAAGACAGAAACACAGGATAGCTTTGAGAGGACCTGGATTAACACCCAGTGGCCCAGAACTTTATTCAAAAGGGCTTTTTATAACAATGCCAAGGGGATGGGCAAAAGACCTCCCCCTTGCTAGATACAACCAAGTATAGACCCTTTCAAACACCTGGTACCCAGGCCCATGGTCCAATCATTCTTATGCAGTCCTGTTGGGTAAAGCAAGCTCAGATCTCACTAGGAAACCTCTGTGGGCACCCACATGTGACTAAACATAGATAAGAATTATGGGTTAATTTAAGTGTAAGAGCTAGTCAGTAATAAGCCTGAGCTACTGACTGAGCATTTATAAGTAATATTAAGCCTCCAAGTCAATTATTTGGGAAGGGCTGCTGGGTATTTGGGAGTTGCTGGAGGGACATAAACTTCTACCTACAGAAAGGTATAAAATTATAGCCATAAAGCCTGTGGCTCTCAACTTGAGTGTGCATCAGAATTCCCTAGAGGGCTGTGGATACACAGGTTACTGGGTCATGTCACAGAGATTCTGATGCTTAAGGTCTTGGGCAGAGATCAGGGTTGGAGGTAGGCTGGAAAATTTGATTTTCTAGGAAGTCTGAGCTGGTGAGAAAAATCTCTATTTTAAGAAGCACTGCATTAAAGACAATGCCTAGGATCCTAAAGGTAATTTTTCACCTCTACATCTTCTACATGTACCTAAAATACAGTTAACCTGGAGGTCGGGGGCAGGAAGTCAGGGAGAGGAAGGAAGGAAGTGTTTAGTTGAGAAAAAATATTAGTCCCCGTCTTAGGGTTTCTATTGCTGTGAAGAGACACCATGACCACAGCCACTCTTACAAAAGAAAACATTTAACTGAGGCTGGCTTACAGTTTCAGTCCTTATCATCATGGCTGGAAGCATGGCGGTTGGTATGTAGGCAGACATGGTACTGGAGAAGGAGCTGAGAGTTCTCCATCTTGATCTGCAGGCAACAGAAGGAGACTGTGTACTGCACTGGGCATAGCTTGAGCATATAAGACCTCAAAGCCTGCCCCCTCGGTGACACACTTCCTCCAAGGCCACACCTACTCCAACAAGGCCACACCTCCTAATGGTGCCACTCGCTATGGGCCAAGCCATCTAACACATGAGTTCATGTGGGCCATACCTATTCAAACCACAACAGTCCCTACCATCAATGTCTGATGATTTGATGTCACACATACTCCAAATACTGTAACATCTAAAAATCCTCAAGAAAAAACTATATTAACTAATTTAAAAAGAGGGTATTTTAACACTCTTTAGACACCTGCACAACACTTTGGTTTAGTTTATTAACATGACTAAGACCATTTCTCTGTGCTTCTCCTTGCAAAAAATGAAAATGCTTTAGAGCTGATCCCATACATGGCTTCAAGAAACTCAGTAAAGCAGTTACAGTGTTACAAAAACCGAAGGCCTAACTCTCCAGTTCCCAAACCTGTACATCGTCATTTGCATTTGTAGCAGCTGCTGCTTTCTCTCTGACCTCTTTTCAAACTCAGGCAAGAGAAAGTACTATTGGTATTATCATATGGTGTGTGTGTGTGTGTGTGTGTGTGTTATAAAAATATAAAGTACTATTTTATAAAACAACAAACAAATAATTTCAACCCTTTCAGTAGGTTTCTTAACATTTTTCAGAACAAAAAGGGAAATGCTTAGCGACCTTGTGAAGTTCTACTACTCTCTGAAAAGTGTTTTACTTTTTATTGTATAATTTGGATTTCTTTCTTCTTTGTGAAGTCCAGAAGAGCACAGGAGAGGGTTTAGGGGCAGGGGGGCAGAAGAGGCACACTTAGCACTTTTTAAAAAGTGAAAGGAAAGAGCTGCTAACGACAAATCCTTCCAGCTGAAGCTAGACTAGAATGCAGGCTTTGTTATAAGATATTTATCAGCACCGACATGCTGCCTGCTTTCCTTACTGGTGAATGTCAGAATGGCAATGTATGAGTAAGCTGGGAAACAACAGAGCAATAGTCCAGCAAGGTGTTTTATCAGTTTGGTCAAGCCAGTAGCTTAGTAATTTGTAAATATAAATTCAGAAAAGCAACCCAGCAAAGCTACAGACAGTAGTCCATGCTGTGTTAGTTTCTGGCACACAGCTCATTAGATACCTAGTCAAGATCTCGTCCAGAAGCCACCATTGCTCAAGTCACACCACAGTTCAGGAGGCGGGCAGGCAGTAAAGACAGAGAAACCCAGGCTCAGCTTTCTGAGCTCACAACCTGTGAGTACTCACTTGATCCAGATGTTACATTCTCCATCTACAAAATTTAAATGTCAGGAAAGATGATCTCACAGGCTCTGAATTCAGTTTTGATAAATTTGGAGGCCATTACAAAAAGATAAAATAAACCTGGTTTGACCATTTAAGATTATATTCCAGGTTGTGTCAGTAGGCTGGGAACAAAGGCAGAGTAAAGGTAAACTAGCAAACCAGTCAGCGGCCCTGTGCACTTGGAAAATGGGCATCAATCTTCCGTGCTCCTCTTATCTGACAACTGTCATCTGTTAATCTCCTTATCCCATTTCCTGCTGGAAATCCTATCTCCAGATCTGTAATTCTCACAAATGAAAACTGCCCTGCTTTCTCTCTCACAGCCTGGCAGCTGAAGAATGTGCTCTTCCCCCACCTCTTCTCAGGGCCTCCAGCTCTAATCCACAATTCCCCTGGCCATCTTCACTTGCTTACCATTAATTTACTCAACCATCACACTGCAAACACATCCCCTAAACCTTCTCTGAGTCCCCTCATGCTCTGTTCTCCCTGATTTGGGGGTGTTAATGAAAACAGCCTAGAAAGGGAAGGGCACCTAAAGAATCAGCCACCTCTAGGAGGCTCTCTGTGTCGCTGTGATTCCCATGTGCCAGCTTCTCGACTGAAATCCACAAGAACACTGAAAGCCCGCCCACCCGCGCTCCCTGCTGGAACCCTTCTGCAAGTGATGCTGTGTATTTCCATGCAAAGGAAACTAGATCCCGAGTTTCTTCAACACTTCCACCTCTTCCTCAAATGTCATCTAGAACTTGTCCATTATCACTTGCAGTGTCTGATCCTTTCCTAACATAACTATTTATGCTATTTTGGGTACCCTTAAAGGTAGCCACATGCCACAGGAACTATTTCATCTTAAATTAATTTAGATGTAAAGAAAGCACATCAGCACCACTCTGGGTGCTCAGCTGCCAAGCGGCAGAGTGCAGACACAGCTCCCTGCAGAGCACACAAGGCTGGGCAGCACAGCTCTGGCTCCAGGACACAGGGCTTTGCCTCATCCGCCCTCTCAAGGGCGCCTCCATTGTTCCTTCATGTCAGCTCTTCCACTCACAAAAACTCTGGAGCTTTCTTCCAACCAAGAACTC